>NC_092817.1:100607740-100908740 GCF_023375885.2 Dermacentor andersoni | reverse complement strand
AATGCTGGCATGATGAGAAGCATCGGTGCCAGGTGTGAAAGAAGGCGACGACGAACGCGCGAGAAGTGGCACGAGCACGAGGGGCACTATGGGAATGCTGGCATGATGAGAAGCATCGGTGCCAAGTGCGAAAGAAGGCGACAACGAACGCGCGAGAAGTGGCACGAGCACGAGGGGCACTATGGGAATGCTGGCATGATGAGAAGCATCGGTGCCAGGTGTGAAAGAAGGCGACGACGAACGCGCGAGAAGTGGCATGAGAACGAGGGGCATTATGGGAATGCTGGCATGATGAGAGGCAGCGGTGCCAGGTGTGAAAGAAGGCGACGACGAACGCACAAGCACGAGCACGAGGGCCACTATGGGAATGCTGGCATGATGAGAAGCATCGGTGCCAGGTGTGAAAGAAGGCGACGACGAACGCGCGAGAAGTGGCACGAGCACGAGGGGCACTATGGGAATGCTGGCATGATGAGAAGCATCGGTGCCAAGTGTGAAAGAAGGCGACGACGAACGCGCGAGAAGTGGCATGAGAACGAGGGGCATTATGGGAATGCTGGCATGATGAGAGGCAGCGGTGCCAGGTGTGAAAGAAGGCGACGACGAACGCACGAGCACGAGCACGAGGGGCACTATGGGAATGCTGGCATGATGAGAAGCATCGGTGCCAGGTGTGAAAGAAGGCGACGACGAACGCGCGAGAAGTGGCATGAGAACGAGGGGCATTATGGGAATGCTGGCATGATGAGAGGCAGCGGTGCCAGGTGTGAAAGAAGGCGACGACGAACGCACAAGCACGAGCACGAGGGCCACTATGGGAATGCTGGCATGATGAGAAGCATCGGTGCCAGGTGTGAAAGAAGGCGACGACGAACGCGCGAGAAGTGGCACGAGCACGAGGGGCACTATGGGAATGCTGGCATGATGAGAAGCATCGGTGCCAAGTGTGAAAGAAGGCGACGACGAACGCGCGAGAAGTGGCATGAGAACGAGGGGCATTATGGGAATGCTGGCATGATGAGAGGCAGCGGTGCCAGGTGTGAAAGAAGGCGACGACGAACGCACGAGCACGAGCACGAGGGGCACTATGGGAATGCTGGCATGATGAGAAGCATCGGTGCCAGGTGTGAAAGAAGGCGACGACGAACGCGCGAGAAGTGGCACGAGCACGAGGGGCACTATGGGAATGCTGGCATGATGAGAAGCATCGGTGCCAAGTGTGAAAGAAGGCGACGACGAACGCGCGAGAAGTGGCACGAGCATGAGGGGCACTATGGGAATGCTGGCATGATGAGAAGCATCGGTGCCAGGTGTGAAAGAAGGCGACGACGAACGCGCGAGAAGTGGCATGAGAACGAGGGGCATTATGGGAATGCTGGCATGATGAGAGGCAGCGGTGCCAGGTGTGAAAGAAGGCGAAGACGAACGCACGAGCACGAGCACGAGGGCCACTATGGGAATGCTGGCATGATGAGAAGCATCGGTGCCAGGTGTGAAAGAAGGTGACGACGAACGCGCGAGCAGTGGCACGAGCACGAGGGGCACTATGGTTATGCTGGAATGATGAGAGGCATCGGTGCCAGGTGTGAAAGAAGGCGACGACGAACGCGCGAGAAATGGCACGAGAACGAGGGGCATTATGGGAATGCTGGCATGATGAGAGGCATCGGTGCCAGGTGTGAAAGAAGGAGACTACGAACGCACGAGCAGTGGCATGAACGCGTTCGCGCAGTTAGACCGAGGGACGCCAATGAGCCAGCTGTGGTAGAAGAAGACGAACGCGCGAGCAGTCGTATGAGCATGTTCGCGCGGTTACACCAAAGAACGTCAACGCTCAACCGAGGAATGTGTAGCTGGGCTCTGAAAAATGATCAAGTAGAGACGTCTGTGGTCGAATAAAACCTGCTATAGCACGTGATTACCCGCACTTCGATCTTATAAAGGCCAATTGCAGTTAATTTTTGCTACACAATCTCGTTTTTAGGTTTCTAAACCCGAGAAGACATCCTTGTATTTTGAGGGAGTGCGGCGCCACTTCCTTAGCTAATTTTGGTTCTTGTAATTGTTGTCGTTCTCGTGCTTGGCAGCTGCGACCGAATTCGCTAATTGGCTAATAAAAAGCTTGTTATTCTTAAATCAACTTAACATTCGCTTGCAAGAAAATTGACAAGACAATTAAGCTAAAGAACAGTGATTCTGAATGCTTTCGGCCCTTTCGTCGAATCAACGCGGTCACTGCAAAATAACGTTGTTCTAGCTGCCATAATGTAATCGTAAAGCAAAGAACTTCTGCAGTACTTTGCTGCTACGGAGGTTAGTGCTACGATTCATAAACGTATACGGCTGTGGTGACACATGTGAGCTCTCATATCCAGTACGGGATATCGCTCTTCTAGACTCTTCATTATTATAGAGGAAGAAACGCAGCAGGGGGGGCATACCATGCGATGCGTTGGGCAGATAAGCGGTGGTCTATGGAAATACAGAATGGGTGCCCAGGGAAGGAATGCGCAGTCGATAATGGCGCTGAAGAAAGGCAGTATGATGAAATGAAATAGCACGCACACGATGGTGTCAGCTAGCGCAAGACAGGAGCAATTTGAGGGCTTCGTTCTGCAGTGGACATAAAGTAGAATAATGATAGCACTATTCTATCGCGATGTCTTACTGCGCGAACTATCGGTGTTAGCAACATAAAGTTAAGGATAGATAAAAAAAGGCCCTAATGTGACCAGGACTGAGCCTGGTTAGCCACCCTCCTCTGGCCAAGGGAGGAATGAGAGATGAAGTAAAAATGAACGGATAGAATATGGTTTGTACACGCTGTAGACAGAATAATGAGGTTCTGCAGCAATGTCGCAAATACGGTCCCCCAGTCCGGTCAAATTGGACGCACCCAGCGGCGCCCTTTTGACTCTCTGATGCTTGTTGTATTAACTTTAGTGACCAAATCGTGCTCCATGAAAAATGTCTCCTATTTAAGTTGGGTACTGGTATGGGTGAGTTGGTAAACGCAATCGCAAACATATACACTTGTGTGAATTGGCAAAAACATGCGCTTGTGTTCGTCATGTATGCTGTCTAAGCTTCGAGTTTTTGCGAAGAAACATGCCGTCAAAGTCTTGCATTTACCTGGTTAAGACCTATCAACAGGTAACTCTTTAGTACACCGAAATAAGTTTTTGCGTGGGTTTTCTGTTAGTGATATCACATCCACAAAAAAATTTATTAGCAGAGCGTACCGCATTGGGGGGGGTTCTGGCATCAGCGAATACGCACATGTTCTTGGCTGTTGCAACTTTTAGAGCTATGCTGAGGCAAGAGAAAGCATGCAAGGAGATCAATCTCGCCGTATCTTCCATGAGAAAGCACGCCATGTGCTGCAAGAACCTTCCAAAATCTTGGGTTACTCACCCAACTTCATTGTTCGAAAGCAAGTTAGAACATGTCACATGACCAAGGAACAGGGAAACGCACGTATTCTCAGGACTCATTCATTTTGCTCGCGCTAGCATTCGACTTTGAAGATTATCCAACTCTCTGAGCATCAGAAGGGCAGCGGATTGGGCGAGTTGGTGTTGCATGGTAACTATAAATTCAAACAGCGCTTAAACGACAGGACCAGAATGAGGAGGAGACAAACACGGCGCTGAACTTACAACTGATTTATTTGAAGTAAAAAGTCAACATATATACGTATTTGGTGCATGACACGTGTGTCATTATTTTATCTAACGGCTCTCTCGTTCGTCTTTTCGTTTCCTTTAGTGTTCTTTTTTTTTGTTTTTTGTATAGCGATATTTCAGCAGCCAACGCAACAAGCAGTATGTCCAGAAACCCGTCTTGGAGATCATACACCTCCCGACCATGTCATTCCGAAGTTTTCCTTCTTACAGATCGTCACCCCTTTTGAAATCGCCGCAGGGCTCTCAAAATAATATATTCTATAAAAACAAAATGAATAAAACAACGAAGCAAAGAAACACTCGCATTATTTGGCCTAATACAAACACAGCAAAGGATGAGGTCAAGTTATATTGTTTGCAAGGAATGATATCTTAAGAACACTCTTTGTGTCTGTTATTTTCTACTGCCACCAAACGAACGTTCTCTGTAGTACAGTGCTGTCAGAAGTACTTGCCTGTTGCATAAGAAATAACACATTCGCTCTTTTTCCTCCCCGAGCGTATGGGCTAAGTACTGTTCAGTCCTAGAGAACAGCGAACATTCTTACGAACCGGCAAGAGGCATGTTCGATCCACTTCGAATACTCGAATTAGTGCGCCCATCAATGTTTGTTCGAGCATGAGCCCTGAAGACAAATACGCAGCGTCGTCATCGCCGCTCTTATCAATCTCAAAAGGCGTCGCCAGGGGGCAGTGTACACAAAACGGAGCATATCGATGAAGCCCTAGAGACTGCTGAAATACTGGCGGCTCCGCGTGAGCCTCCGTCTGAGCCTCCGTCGTCGCTACCGGGGTCGTGTTGACACGCTCCGGAAAGTTCTGCTCGGCATCGCATTTTTTCGTCAATTGATAAGGAGGGCTTCATTAACGCCCTCTCGTGTACTGAACAGACTGAACGCGTTGGGAGCACGTCGATGGCGCCTTTGTCCTTTGCCTCCTGGCTGCTGTGGCGTGATGGAGAGCGTGCTTGTCGCCCCACATAACCCGACACGCCCGGGACTAGTTCGAAGGCTTTACGTGGTAAAGTTGGGAAGGAAAATAAAACCCTAAATGCACCCTGTTCGACCTGCTTAGAGGAAACACGCGCAACCGTTCTGTGTACTTGCGTTCGCAGGGCGCTGTCCGCTCACGAGGTTTAAACTTTGGAAAGTATGGGGAACAGAGGGGGGCGTTCTAACGGTGCTTGCCAAACTGCGCCGATCAGTTCGGCGTGGAAATTTCTTCACTATAGAATAATACTTCTTACGCAATTGCAAATTTCAACTAAGCGAGGTCGTAGGTTCATGCGATATTCGCTTAGGCAAAGTTTGCTCAACACAGGAACTACTGATTGCTCATGTCCAACTTTTTTTCTCTCACATTTTTCCGAGCAGTCGAACTACTGTAGACTGATACAATAGAAAGAGCAGTATTTCAGATGTCGCTAGCTGAACAGCCTAAATACTCAAGACTGGACAGCACTTCCACAGTCTTGGTAATTGTCTATTAAGCTAAACGTATTTTAATTTATAAGACGGGGAGTGAAAAGGCTTGTAAGTTATCATGAATGTTCTTTAAAGTTGCATAAGCTTTTCGGACGGGGGTACAGCACTAAATTTACGACAGTGTAATAAAACTTTTCAATACGAAGAAAACTGCCAATATTATATTACGTCTATGTATGGTAGGGTGAAACGTGGACCTTAAAAAGCGGAGTGAGCCAGTGACGCTGTCAGAGAGCCCAACGTGGCTGCCTCCAGTCTAGCACTTGCGGCGCTTAGCTTCTCGACAGCACTGTCGCTAGCAAACTCATTAAAAATTCCGGTAAACTCCTACGATGTCTCCCCCCCCACCCCCCCGACCTATACGCAACATTTAAAGGACGTCGTTGTTGGCCCGGCAGCGATGGCAACGATAGCGGGAATAGTGGCAGGTCCCTTGACTCTACGAAAAGATGCCACACTGAAGCCCTCACTTCTGGTCGGTCTCATTTATATAACCGCAACGCAGCGTCGCTTTCCCGTTGAGGTAATCGTATTGCAATGACATTTAATTAAAGGTGATAATTAGTCTAGCGGCAGCCTAGGAGAAGTAGACCGCCCAAGCTCTCTTGCAATCACGCACGGGTCGTCGTCGTCCTTCTCGAGCTGCTACCGAAAACACGAGGCGCGTCTGCTTCATTACAATGACCCTGGCTGTGAAACGGAGACCATCCTGGCGACTGAGGCACCAGACAAGATGAGGAGGTCGTAATACGGCCTTATCCGGCTAACATGCGCTGTCTCCTGACCCCGAATGAAGGTCCGAGATGATGTGACGGACGGAACGATATAGTTCACAGGTGAAGTGGCGTCAATGGCCCTGTACGGACAGTGGTACCGCCCAAGTAGTTCAGAAGAAATGCCTGGGGTGTGAGGCGGTATCCATAGCCACACAAGGGAACAGGCAGGGAAAGTGGGCGTGGCCTGATCATTGTCACGGCTTATCGTTTGATGCCCCTGATTCCCGCTGGTCAGCGGACGAACCAGCTGGCGGCAGTTTCCAGCCTATAGGGCAACTTCTGAAATTGTACTGCACGCAGAGGCGTCAGATACGTAGGGCAGGATAGTATCAAGTGGACACGAAGGCTCACGCCCGTACAAGAGAAAAAAAAAAACATGAGAAACCTGAGGTCTCTTGTGGGCAATTCTACATGCGAACGTAAACAACGGGAGTACAATGGTGTCACAATTGGTGCGGTATAGACGAGACGTACATACATCCTCAACATGTCGCCGAGTGTTCGGTTGTGCTGCTCCGTGAGATCGTGTGATACGCGATCGATTTCCGGTGAATAATATTGCACTCCTGAAGGAAGGATTGTATGCTTTTAACAAGGATACACAACCTCTATCGCTGAGTAGTTCTCGAGGAGCACCGGAAGAATGAACATCGCAACGAAGCACGTGGTCACGGCTGAAAGAGCCGCGGCCTTTGCGTAGCACGTCAGGTGATCAACGTCAACAATAATCCTACGGTTTCCACATGCACTGTATGGGGGGAGCAGGTCATAGAGGTCGATGCCGACGCGATCGAACTGTCGAGCAGGACACAGTACCGGCTGTATGGACCAGGAGTGCGCTGTGGAGGGGTTTTGCTTTGTTGGCAGGTGGTGCATGATCGAACGTACTGCTGGACAAACCGGTACATTCCACGCCAGTAATACCGTTGACACAGCCTTGTGAATGTTCTTAGGACGCCGGTGTCGGCGCTTTGGGGGTCGGCATGGAAGTACGCGCAGATATCGGAGCGCATATGAGGAGGGATAGCCAAAGCCATTTCCGACCGTCAGGCATAGTTGCGGCGGTAGCATCAACGAAGTCATTGCGAACACTGAGGTCGTCGTTGACCGATGGTGAGTCACATAGCAGCGAAAGGGCCACTTGCGCGCGAGAACAATCGATGATGTCACTCTGACGTTATAGGAAGTCCCACCCGAGGATTAGATCATGAAAACAGGATGGCAACACAAAAAACTCGATGATGTACAAAACGTGTTTGATGACTACACGGTGGTGCATAGAGCTGTAGGATGAATGCGTTGCGCGCTAGCAGTGCAGAGTGCCATATCAGATATAGGAGTCGTGATTTTTTCAGCTTGCGACAAAGATTGTCATGGATGACGCAAACATCGTCCCCGGTGTCGACAAGCGTTTGTGCGGATGCGCACTGGGACGCCAGCGCGGGTTTCGTCGCTTTAGAGCGGCTACCACAAACACGACGTGTGTCTGTTTCGCTACAGTAGGAATGGCTGCCAGTTTACAGTGCACACTCCCATTAGCCGGTGATCCCCTTTCTCGGTTTCAGAGTGAGCGCTAGATATTCGGACTACAATCAGGAGCAATCAGGAGCTTCAATAGTTTCTCAATAAACATTTGTTTACACTTAGAGTGGACGCTTCGGAGCAGTCACCACGCCATCTAAGATCATCTTCGTTAAAAGGAATGCGGGTAGTTCTCGTCGGCACATCGCTGACCGACATCTAAGGCTAGTGGACAACGCAGGATCGTTTGAACCAACATCTACATTCTTTTTATTTCTCCGAAGTCACCGGCGCCAACTTTTACCAGCTCAACTTCCTAAGAAGGCCACAGCTGACTGTGCACCCTCAGAGAGAGAGAGAGAGAGAGAGAGTAAAACTTTATTCAATGTAAATAAAATAAGGTACGATGGTTGGAGCCCCTATTCCAGGGCCCCACTGGCACGAGCGGCTCGCTGGGCTTGGTCCAGAAGAGCCAACTGGTTCTCCCGACCCTCGTCCGCAAGCCATGCCTCCCACTGCCTATTCCTCATTAGAGGATGTTGGTGTAATATGGGACTGTCTATGTGCGGAGGCCTCCTGGGGCACTCCCATGTGATGTGTTTTAGTGTGGGTGTGTCTGTGCACCACGGGCACTCATCAGTGAACCTCGTGGGGTGTATTCTGTGTAGGTGGTGCAGGTTGGGGTATGTATTCGTCTGAATACGACGCCAGTCCCTCTCCTGTTCGCTGTTTAAATCGGAGTGAGGATGTCCAAAACGTCTCCGCTCCTGCCTTTGCTGTAGGAGGATGTCACGAGAATTCGGTGGAAGGACGTCGCTAGGCCATGCCGTTGCTCGGACGTTCAAACCTCGAGCAATACGGTCTGCCCTAGCGTTTCCTGCCAGTCGCTCGTGTGCCGGACACCAGACGATAGTGTGGTGCCCCTCTAGTTGAGTGCCTAAAATTTTGATTATTGATTTGGGTGCCGTTCCTTGTAAAAACAGCCGGCAAGCCGCTTGTGAGTCGGATAATATGACAGCCGAATTGGTTTGGCGCTCGGCGTCCTGAATGGCCAAGGCGATGGCTGCAGCCTCTGCCACGCATGCCGAGGAGGTTTTGAAGGATGCCGTTGTTATGTTGTTGTTGCATGTAGAGACTATGCTGAAAGTGTCTGAGCTGGCTCGACTGGCATCCGTATAATACACCCCCGGTCCCATGCCGAAACGTTTGTGAAGGGTCTTTGCCCTTGCTCTGCGTCGTCCCGGATGGTACTTGGGGTGCATGTTTTTGGGAATTGGGGCCACCGCGATGTGCGATCGAACATTGCGGTCTATCTGTGCCGTTTCCTCTCCGCAATACTGGGGTCTCAGGAGAAAGCCTAACCTCGCCAATACTTCCCTGCCCTGAGTTGAAGAACAGAGTCTTTCTTTCTGGGCATATAACGTCGCGACTGCGTACTCGTCAAAAGTATTGTGCAGGCCCAGTCCCTCGAATCTCTCTGTGCTAGTGCATTCGGGAAGACCAAGGGCGGCTTTGAAGGCTTTTCTTATTATTGCGTTTGCCTGTTTAATCTCTTGGTTTGTCAAGGCCTGATACGGAAGGGCGTATGTGAGTCGGCTAATTACGAATGCGTGAACCAGGCTGATGGTCTCTCCCTCAGTTAGGCCGTCTCTGCTTCTTGCCACTTTCCTTATCATTCTGGCCACGTTTCCTGTGACCGCCTTTAGTTTTTGTAGGGTGTGAGATGTTCCAGCATTCTGCTGTATCCACATCCCCAATATTCTGAGTGTCTCCACTTCACGAATTGGCACCCCATCGAGAGTCAGAGTGAGCGGCACCCAGTCCTTCTTTCTTGCGTACTTCGCACGCACCCGAATGAATTCCGATTTTTCGGGTGCGCATGCCATGTCCGCCGCCCTCGCGTATTCCACGACTGCGTCTATGGCCTTTTGAAGGGTTTCTTGTTTGTCCCCGTAGGACTACTGGTGAGCCCAGAACGTGATATCATCGGCATATATCGCACAACCGAGATTCGGGTGTTTATCTAGCTCCAGGGCTAGCTTTCTCATCCCTACATTGAATAGCAGTGGAGAGAGTATAGCTCCCTGAGGGGTACCTCTGTCCGGACAGTTGAAGGTGTCGGACCTCGTGGAGCCAAATCCGATTGTTACCGTGCGGTGGCTGAGGAACGAGCGCACGTAGGTATAAATTCGCGATCCGCAGTTCACCGCTTCCAGTCCCGCCAGAATAGCGTGGTGGGAGATGCTGTCGAAGGCCTTTTTGATGTCCAATGCCAGTACAAATTTATCTTCCGACCCTCTGTTGGGGTGCAGGACCTCGTGCTTTAGTAGTAGAAAAATGTCCTGCGCTGACACGTGGGGTCGGAAACCGAACATCTTGGAGGGGAACATGTTGTTTAGCTCTATGTGGTTCGAGAGCCGGACCTGCACAACCTTTTCAAAGAGTTTCCCCGCGCACGACGTTAGGGAGATGGGTCGAAGGTTGTTGATGTTACGAGGCTTACCTGGTTTTGGAATAAGAATAATTTTTGCTTCCTTCCACTCTTTTGGAAGGACGCCGTCCTCTGTCCAGACCGTGTCGTTAAAGAATTTGGTCAAGCTCTTTAGCGTGTCGTCACTTAGATTGCGAATCATTGCGTTCGTGACCTGATCTACCCCTGGGGTCGTGTTTTTCTTGAAGGAGTGTGCCGCTGCGTAAACCTCTTCAAAGGTTATGGGGGCGTCCAGTTCCGGTTGGTCCTGACCTTCGTAAACGGGTTTGGTGGATTGCCCGGTCGGTACAGTTCCTACGTATATCTCTTTAATTTTGTCAATTATGTCAGCTTCCCGACCTTCAAACTCGTTTTCAAGCAGCTTAAGTGTGCGATTCGCGACTGTTTTTGTTCCTCCCGGGTCAATCATACTTCGAAGAATGCGCCATGTTTTCTTTGTAGTCAACGTGCCCCGAAGCGAGTCGCTGAACTGACGCCAATTGCTGTCGCTTAACTTTTGTGCGTATTCGTTAGCTTCCTGCGCTAGCTGAGCTATCCGTATCCTGAGTTTACGATTAAGCTTCTGCCTTTTCCACCTTATTGTGAGGCCTCTCCGGGCTTCCCAGAGATGCAACAGGTGACGATCCACGGCTGGAGCCTCCGTTGTCGTTTCAATTGTTTTGGTGACCCTAGAGTGAATAACTCGGATCTGCTCGGCCCATGCTCCTACGTCTGTTATGCTGCCGATTGTTTTCTGTTTTTCACGAAATTTGGTCCAGTCGGATAGCCTTGCCTTGCCAATAGCTCTTCGAATCCTGGCTGCATTAACCGATATGCTTAAGATATAGTGATCACTTCCTAGGTTTTCACCTAGGTTCGTCCATCGCGTCTCACTTTCGTTGTTGGTGAACGTGAGGTCGGGGGAAGTGTCCTGGGACACGCTGTTCCCGATTCGCGTTGGGAGATCCGGTTGAGTTCGCTGGAAAAGTCCGTAGCGCTCTACAACGTCTGCTAACAATATGCCCTTGGGATTGACTCTACTGTAGCCCAAGTTTGAGTGTTGAGCGTTAAAGTCGCCTAACAATATTAATTTGTCCCTACCTTGAGCGAGTCGCACCGCGGTGGCCACCACGTTTTCAAAATCCGCCTGTTTTTCTCTGGGAGAACTATAAACGTTTACAATAATTGTTTTAGGTTTGCCCCTTTTCTGCGGCCAAATCGTGATTATCTGGTGCTGAATAGGTTCCCGGAAAAAATAATTTACGCTAATCGCGACATCCTTCTTGGCAAAGGTGGCTACTTGAGGGTAGTCAGGGTGAGCATAAAGCTCGTAGCCTTTGAGTGTTTGATTTTGTTTCCCTATTTCCTGAATACAGATAACGTCGGGAGGGATTGGCGCCGATTCTATGTAGTGCGTGAAATTAGCCAATTTAGTGCGTAGCGTGCAGCAATTCCATTGCCAGATTTCAATGTGTCCGGTCTTTGTGTTGTTTGCCATATTATCCATGGATATTACTGTCGCTATCAGTGTGCTCTATAGCTTTCGGTGTCCTGGTAGGAGCTCCTGGACTTTGACTGACCCTCTTTCGGGGGACGGCTGCGGCTTTTGTTTGCACATCCTCTACCATTCGTTTGAGTTTGTGTAGCTCTGCGAACATTAGTTGCATGTTTTGTGCTAACTGTTGCAGCGTTAACGAATGAGTTCTGGAGGCAGTACTTTGTTGCAGTGATGTTTGTGGTGGTGATTTGGAAGTGTGGTCCGCAATTTGTATGGGTTGCTGTGATGTGCTGTTGTTTGCCGTGCGCTTAAAAGCTTCAAACTCGGCTCGTAGCTCGGCTAAACTGTTTCGAAGTATTTTGTTTTCTTCTACTATTTTCTTGTACTCTGGATTTTGTGTGATTGGTGTAGGTGTATTCTTAGCATTGGCTGTGGGAGATGCGACTTGCGCCCAGCTCACCTGATTATTTTGTGGGGTGCTGCATGCCAGTAGGATCCCTGGTGACTTGCTTCTTGGGGCCTCCTTCTTTTTTGTCTGATCTTGCCGCTGAGGCACCTTGGCTCGTGATGCCGACCGTCTCCTCTGTCCCGGCTGCCCGGAACAAGATCGGCTCCGCGACGGCGAGCGGGTTCTGGAGCGGCTGCGACGATCCATGGTCGGAAGAAACTCCAGCTCGGAGTCCTCGTCTTCAGTGGCGAACCACCGTAGCTGGGTCTTCGTTGGTTTCTTTGGCCGTGGTCTTGATACCTGCCTGACTGGCTTTAGTCTTTTGGGACATCGGTGGTCACCCGTTGGATGATCACTCCCACAAATGGCGCATTTGGGTGTGCACGTGTGTCCATCGGCAGGCTCCCGCACCCCGCACGAGCGGCACACCTGTACGTCGGGCTGTGGACATACGTCGGTGCGGTGTCCCACGGTGCCACAGGTACGGCAGAATTGAACCGCATTTCGGTAGGGTGTGCAGAGTTTCTCTCCCCCGAAGTAATAAACACACCTTGGCACTCGGCTGCCGTAGAAGGTGAGCAAGGCACTTTGTGAGTCGCCCATCATTCTTGCGTCGATCAACTCCAGTCCCTGCGATCGGATACGTAGGTTCGATCGCAGCACGTCAGAAGGGGTGTGTGCTTCTATCCCGTGGATTACTCCCCGCGTCGTGTCTTCTCCTGCCGTAACGTACGCATTGACCGGGTGTCGTCCGTTGATGTTCAAGGATTTAATGGCTTGCATGACCTTGGCCGTATCGCGATTCGGGGTGGATATCACTGCAATGTTCGAACCTGACTTGATTCTTAGAATAAAATTGTTGTCAGTGGTTCTGTCCTCGCACGCCTCCATGACGGCTCTTGCCAGTGCCTGACTGGTAACATTCTTGAGTGGTAGCCCTTGGTGTGGTCTGATGACCACCTTCAGGTCACTCTTCGGTAGCGGTGGAAGACGCTTGAGTCGTAGGTGCCCGCGATGCGCCATGGGTTTGGACGAGTTGGTAGTCGGACCTGATGGGAGTGCGCTTTCTTACGCGGAGCGGCGCTGCTGAGCGAGATTTTTCTTTTCCTTGAGGGAAAGAACGCGCTCCCATCCGGCTTCTGCGGTCGTTTCGTTGACCACGGTAGCGCTTTGCATGTTGTTGATCGTGGCGGCCTTATTGCATTCGTGGTGCGGTGTTGCATCACCCACCTGAGATGCAGTGAAATCCATCTGTTCTTCAAGTCGCGAAGTTGTAATAAGTCGCGGGTTCGATGTCGCAGCCGGATTTCTTAAGGCCGCCATGTTCAAATGCGCGCTCGCCCGCCGGCGCCGCTCTCCTACCTGAAGTTAGGGTTAGCTGCTCGGCACGTTCTGAAGGTGGAAAATCGGCCGTAAAACGGGGAAATATGGTCCGACTGACCTGCAGTTGGTCTCCACAGGCGCCGGACCACTTCTTGGAGATGGTGGTGATCGTTTCGGGCCGGTCCCAGAAGGTGGTCCGCCCGAAAAACCAAACATGCGTAGCCCCATGTGAGCGCAGCCGTTTCGAACGGCGTCTCCTGCACCCTCAGAGCAGAACATACTTTCGAGCCCACGTGACATTGTTTCGCACTATTGCTGCAATAGCGCTAGTTGTTGTTGCAGCTGTTTTCTTATCTTGGGGGTTTCAGAATTTCCTCTCGCTTCTCTATATAATTAGCGTTTCTCTTCTTCAAATAGGAACTCTATTAGGCTACCTCCTGCCGTTCAATTCTGGGCCTTGCCCCATTAGTGACACGCGCCAGAAAAGAGCAACATCCCCATCATGGGATACACATGCCCTGCACGTAAGAGAAGAAGAGAACGTGCCAGCAGCTCCTCGTGCAGGCTCGAGATTGTCGCAGCCGTTGCAGCGAAGCATAAGAACACGCCAACAACACGTTCTTTCCAAGCCACCGTCCTCCCGTACTGTCGTTTTCCTGCGCTCACCACTTCAGGCAAGTGATAGCTTTTACGCAGATTGCAGATTCAGGGCCATGCTACCATGCTACCAATCTCGAAGAGACTTCTTAGAACTTGTTAACCATGTTCGCTTCGAGGTTGCTACTTTTCGGCCATTTTTATCCTGTAGTAGAACATCTCGCGTTGTTCTAGCCAGCTTAACGTTCCCGTGCCTCGCATGATTGTATAGGAGCGTAATTAAATATTTATTTTACGTGTCACAAAGTTTTAGGCACCATCATCGCTCAAGGCGATCGTTAAAAGCGTTAACTATACGCACGTTGCTTTCCCTCGCTTTATCTGTCCTCAACATTATCGTAGTCTGCTAATCGTTATCACTAGGCAAATCATGAAATGGTAATTCAGAATTATCTTATGAGAATCGAGAGAGACAGAGACGGAGTCATAGTTCTATGGTAGCTCAACACACAGAGCGTATGGCACATCTCACGCTTTTCAATGGCATGAGATGTAGCAAGCAAGCTACTGGTCGCTGACCACTTTAATTCTACAGCTGCACTCGTTGTTGCTAATGCTCCAAAAGCAAGTCCTTGATCATTCTCCGGATATGCAAAATGTAAATTCGACACTAAGTGAAAAATAAGTACTTTAGAGGCACTTTCATCAGAGGGGGGGGGGGGGGGGGGGGGTAATTAACTTCATGGTATCGTGGTCTTCGTCCGTACCCAGGCATGAGCCGGCCTTGCACTGTAAAAATGTTCAACGCTCCAAGGTACACGATGAAGACCACACATGCAGAACAGTTACTGTGCCAGGTGACCACACAGAATCTCCGAACGTCCGTCACAATAAAAACAAACCAGATTCCAAGCCTAATTGTCCCCCGGACTACGCAAAGGCTAGCTGCATCAAAACGGGAAAAAGTAGGCCTACGGGAGTGTTAGAGATTTACTAATGGTGGGACGTGGTACGCTCCTCTTAAATTTTTTTTCAGCGCTGAAACGATTGCATCACTCCTCCTTCGCAGGATGAAACAGGAAAGTGTACTGCTGCTTCTGATGCCGGTGTTCGCGATGTCCCTGATAATAAACAAAGAAAGCGGTGGCTACCATGACGTACTGGTGGCCATCGAGGAGTCCGTGGAGCCGAACGATGCGCTCGTCGAGGCCATCAAGGTGAGCAGATGTCCGAACATTTACCAACCACGCAGCTTCCATAAATAGCCAAATTCTAGCGTCTTTTGTTTTCAATTTTGTGGACAATCTTGGGGCTTTGGTTTGATTAGCGTAGTTGCTCTCTGAAAGAACGAAAGTATATATTGTCACGTGGTGGTGACGTTAAGAACACAGTAGCAATACTGTGAAAGGCAAAACTAGATTTTATTGGGCGAACCTGTGCCCACAAAACAGGCTACACTTATAGCACAACGAAAGCAGCGAACACAGTCGGCGATCGTCGGAAATCTGATCAGCGAGGCAAGCGCGTCGGCTTTTATACAGCAGGCGTCGAATGTTCCAGACTAATCGTTCGGACCCGCGCGCCTTCCACAATGTTCTACACCATTCGCGTCACACGATGAAATCAGATAACACAACGTTCGGCGACAACAGACAGCCGGGTAGAAGCATCGATAACTTTCCAGAAACTTCGGATACATGCAAGCGCGTCCCGCGCTGTGCGATTACATTTGTTAGATGGCGAAACGTGGTCGCCAGATAAGTACACGTGTCAATACCCCCCTCTTAAAAAGCATCGACCCGATGCTGCAAACAAACGAAGTTAATAAACAAAAGCACTCGTAGCAAAGAAAAGAACAAAAATGACGAAGTTCGTCAGCGTCCGTAAAAGGGTTTAAGGCGCACCACGTGGACCACTTCAGATCGTGCGCGGCGCCGCTGTGAATGCGAAATGCCGTCTGGCACGACCTCATAATCCAGAGCGCCAATACGTCGGATGACCTTGTAGGGTCCGAAATAGCGTCGGAGTAGCTTCTCACTGAGTCCTCGTCGGCGTATCGGGGTCCAGACCCAAACACGGTCGCCAGGCTGGTACTCGACGAAGCGTCGTCGGAGGTTGTAGTGTCGGCTGTCGGTCCTCTGCTGGCTCTTGATTCGCAGGCGGGCGAGCTGTCGGGCTTCTTCGGCGCGCTGGAGATAGCTAGCGACGTCAACATTCTCTTCGTCAGTTACGTGCGGCAGCATGGCGTCAAGCGTCGTCGTCGGGTTCCTGCCGTAGACCAGCTTGAACGGCGTGATCTGTGTTGTTTCTTGCACCGCCGTGTTGTACGCAAAGGTTACGTACGGCAGGACCGCGTCCCACGTCTTGTGTTCGACGTCGACGTACATTGCTAGCATGTCGGCGAGGGTGTTGTTCAGGCGCTCCGTGAGACCATTCGTCTGCGGATGGTAGGCAGTTGTCCTCCTGTGGCTTGTCTGGCTGTACTGCAGAATGGCTTGGGTGAGCTCTGCTGTAAAAGCCGTTCCTCTGTCGGTGATGAGGACTTCTGGGGCACCATGTCGCAGCAGGATGTTTTCGACGAAAAATTTCGCCACTTCGGCTGCGCTGCCTTTTGGTAGAGCTTTAGTTTCAGCAAAGCGGGTGAGATAGTCCGTCGCCACGACGATCCACTTATTCCCGGATGTTGACATCGGAAACGGCCCCAACAAATCCATCCCAATCTGCTGGAATGGTCGGCGAGGAGGTTCGATCGGCTGAAGTAATCCAGCTGGCCTTGTCGGTGGTGTCTTGCGTCGTTGACAATCTCGGCATGTCTTGACGTAACGGGCGACGTCGGCGGTCAGACGCGGCCAGTAATACCTTTCCTGTATTCTCGACAGCGTACGGGAGAATCCGAGGTGCCCAGCGGTTGGATCGTCGTGTAGGGCGTACAGTATATCTGGACGCAGCGCTGACGGTACAACAAGGAGGTAGCTGGCGCGGACTGTTGAGAAGTTCTTCTTCACGAGTAGGTTGTTTTGAAGCGTGAACGAAGATAATCCACGCTTAAATGCCCTAGGGACAACGTCGGTGTGCCCTTCCAAATACTCGACTAGGGCTTTTAGCTCCGGGTCCCCTCGTTGTTGTTCGGCGAAGTCTTCCGCGCTTATTATGCCAAGGAAGGTGTCGTCATCCTCGTCATCTTGCGGCGGTGGGTCAATGGGGGCGCGGGATAGGCAATCGGCATCTGAGTGTTTTCTTCCGGACTTGTATGTTACAGTGATGTCGTATTCTTGTAGTCTGAGGCTCCACCGCGCCAGCCGTCCTGAAGGGTCCTTTAAGTTAGCTAGCCAACACAACGCGTGATGATCGCTGACCACTTTGAATGGCCTGCCATAGAGGTAAGGGCGAAATTTCGCTGTAGCCCAAACGATGGCGAGGCATTCCTTTTCGGTTGTAGAATAATTGCCTTCCGCTTTTGACAACGACCGGCTAGCGTAAGCTATCACGTGTTCATGTCCATCTTTTCTCTGGACTAGGACGGCACCGAGGCCTAGGCTACTGGCGTCAGTGTGTATTTCGGTATCGGCGTGCTCGTCGAAGTGCGCAAGTACGGGCGGCGACTGCATGCGTCGTTTGAGTTCTTGAAATGCGCCGGCCTGCGGCGTTTCCCACTTGAACTCGACGTCACATTTAGTTAGCTTTGTCAGCGGCTCAGCGATGCGTGAAAAGTCCTTGACAAAGCGCCTATAGTAGGCACACATGCCAAGGAATCTGCGCACTGCCTTCTTGTCGGTTGGCTGCGGGAACTTTGCGATGGCAGCTGTCTTCTGTGGGTCGGGGCGTACTCCTGATTTGCTGATCATGTGGCCTAGGAACAAAAGCTCATCGTAAGCGAAACGGCACTTTTCCGGCTTCAGAGTGAGCCCTGATAACTTGATGGCTTCCAACACTGTCGAGAGCCGCCTAAGGTGATCGTCGAAATTTCCGGCGAAGACAACGACGTCATCCAGGTAAACAAGGCACGTCTGCCACTTCAGTCCGGCTAACACCGTGTCCATGACGCGCTGAAACGTTGCAGGCGCCGAGCACAGTCCGAATGGCATGACCTTGAACTCGTAGAGGCCGTCTGGCGTGATGAAGGCAGTCTTTTCGCGATCTCTCTCGTCGACTTCTATTTGCCAGTAGCCAGACTTGAGGTCCATCGACGAGAAGTATTTAGCGTTGCAGAGCCGATCCAATGCGTCGTCTATCCGTGGAAGGGGGTACACATCCTTCTTCGTGATCTTGTTCAGTCGACGATAATCGACGCAGAAGCGTAGGGTTCCGTCCTTTTTCTTTACCAGGACTACAGGAGAGGCCCACGGGCTTTTCGACGGCTGGATGATGTCGTCGCGCAGCATTTCGTCGACTTGTTGTCTTATAGCTTCGCGTTCTCGCGTCGAAACTCGGTAAGGGCTCTGGCGTAGTGGTCGAGCGCACTCTTCGGTTATTATGCGATGCTTTGCGACTGGTGTTTGTCGAATCCTCGATGACGTCGAAAAGCAGTCTTTGTATCGTCGAAGCAGACTTCTGAGCTGTTGCTGCTTAATCACAGGGAGACTTGGATTTATGTCGAAGTCTGGCTCGGGAACTACGGTCGTCGGGGTAGATGCAACAGAATCCGAGAGGACAAAGGCATCGCTGGTTTCCTGAATTTCCTCGATGTATGCGATCGTCGTGCCCTTGTTGATGTGCTTGAACTCCTTGCTGAAGTTTGTCAGCAACACTTTCGTGTTTCCTCCGTGGAGTCGAGCGATCCCTCTTGCGACGCAAATTTCGCGGTCGAGCAGTAGATGTTGGTCGCCTTCGATGACGCCTTCTACGTCAGCGGGTGTTTCGGTGCCGACCGAAATAACGATGCTGCAGCGAGACGGGATGCTCACTTGATCTTCGAGCACACTCAAGGCGTGGTGACTACGAGGGCTCTCCGACGGTATCGCTTGATCTTCCGACAGCGTTACTGACCGCGACTTCAGGTCGATGATTGCGCCGTGTTGGTTCAGGAAGTCCATGCCGAGAATGACGTCTCGTGAACACTGTTGCAGGATAACGAAGGTGGCAGGATAAGTCCGGTCATGAATGGTTATTCTTGCCGTGCAGATTCCAGTCGGCGTGATGAGGTGTCCTCCAGCGGTCCGAATTTGAGGGCCTTCCCATGCGGTCTTAACTTTCTTCAACTGGGCGGCGATGTGTCCACTCATTACGGAGTAATCAGCCCCTGTGTCCACTAAGGTGGTAACTGCGTGGCCGTCCAGAAGCACCTCGAGGTCGGTGGTTCTTTGTCTGGCGTTGCAGTTAGGTCTTGGCGTCGGATCACGGCTGCGTCGCGTTGACCTGTGGCTGGTGTGTGACGTCGTCAGGTCGTCTTTCGTCGTCGCATTCTTTCTTTCCAGACTTCGTCGGGACGGCGGCGTGTCGTTATGTTGTCGAGGTAGTTTCTTCGGCGTCTTCGTCGGCGGCGGAGGGTCTTCGTCAGTTCGACGGACAGCAACCGCACCTCCATCGGTTGCTGCTTTTAGTTTTCCGGATATGGGCTTGCTGACCGGCCCCGGGCTGGGCCAGTGAATGGTCGGCGCTGCGGCGACAGGTAGCGGCCTGGTGATGGCGAACGCGACGGTCGTCGAGAGCTCCACTGAGTAGCCGCGAGGTAGTCAGCGATATCGCGAGGGCGTTCACCTTGCTGCGGGCGCGGAGCGTTGACGGCGAAACCTCGCAGTCCCATCTCCCGGTATGGACATCGTCGGTAGACGTGACCCGCTTCTCCGCAGTGGTAGCACAGCGGGCGGTGGTCAGGAGCGCGCCATACGTCTGTCTTCCTCGGGTAGCTGCGCTGGGCGACGGGTGGGCGTGCTGGCGGCGGGGGTGGTCGACGGAATTGCGGCGTTACAGGGCGCTGTCGCGGTCGCGGAGGAGGACCTTGACGGCGTGCGACGGCGGCGTAGGTCATCGCTTCTGGCTGGGGTTGCGGTAATTGAGGTTGCACCTCCGGAACCCCAAGCGACCGCTGAACCTCATCTTTGACGATGTCAGCGATCGAGGCCACTTGAGGCTGCGACGACGGGAAGATCTTCTGGAGCTCCTCTCGTACGACTGCCCTGATAGCCTCGCGCAGGTCGTCGGAGGCCAGCGATTGAACGCCGGCATAGTTTGTAGAGTTGGTGCGGCGGTCGAATTGCCGGTTGCGCATCTCGAGTGTCTTCTCGATGCTAGTGGCCTCGCGAAGAAACTCGTCGACGGTCTTCGGTGGGCTTCGTACCATACCGGCGAAAAGTTCCTCCTTTACACCACGCATCAGTAGCCGGACTTTCTTTTCCTCGGACATTTCCGGGTCAGCGTGGCGGAATAGGCGGCTGATTTCTTCCGTAAAGATGGTAACGTTCTCGTTTGGTAGCTGCACTCGGGCGTCCAGCATAGCTTCAGCCCTTTCCTTGCGCACGACGCTTGTAAAGGTGCGCAGGAAGCCGCTACGGAACAGGTCCCACGTTGTCAAGGTCGATTCCCTGTTCTCAAACCAAGTTCTGGCGGCGTCTTCTAAAGCGAAGTAGACATGCCGCAGCTTGTCGTCGGAGTCCCAGTTGTTGAACGTCGCGATGCGTTCGTAGGTCTCCAGCCATGATTCCGGGTCTTCAGTCGCTGCTCCATGGAAGGTTGGTGGGTCCCGAGGTTGTTGTAGGATAACGGGGAACGCTGGGGCAGCCATTGGGGTTGTTTTGACCACGATCTTCTTTGTCGACTCAGGTAGAAGTCCGTGCTCTGGGGGCAGTCCTTGAAGTCTGTGGCTAGCACGCTGGTCTTGGACGATGTTGGTTTTGTCCTCGGGCTTCGGGCTTGGATCGCGGCTTTGCGGGGGCGTTCGGTACATGAACGCACTAGCACCTCCACCAGATGTCACGTGGTGGTGACGTTAAGAACACAGTAGCAATACTGTGAAAGGCAAAACTAGATTTTATTGGGCGAACCTGTGCCCACAAAACAGGCTACACTTATAGCACAACGAAAGCAGCGAACACAGTCGGCGATCGTCGGAAATCTGATCAGCGAGGCAAGCGCGTCGGCTTTTATACAACAGGCGTCGAATGTTCCAGACTAATCGTTCGGACCCGCGCGCCTTCCACAATGTTCTACACCATTCGCGTCACACGATGAAATCAGATAACACAACGTTCGGCGACAACAGACAGCCGGGTAGAAGCATCGATAACTTTCCAGAAACTTCGGATACATGCAAGCGCGTCCCGCGCTGTGCGATTACATTTGTTAGGTGGCGAAACGTGGTCGCCAGATAAGTACACGTGTCAATATATGGGAAATTTCATGATACCGGCTCACAAATTTGGAGAGCAGTGGATGGTAGTGCAACACGCATGGCGAGAGTCCTTGTTTACGCCTTTGTCTCTTGTACAGATGTGTGAAAGTTTGCTACATTTCTAGAATGTCCCTCTCCGAATACTTAACATTCATTGGCACGATAAGCTGTTCACCAAGTGTTTCAGTATGTCATTGTGCTCAGTTAAGTAATTTCACCTACTTAGGAGAAGTTTATCGACAGATGGCGCACAAGAACACATACGCCGAGTTCACCTGTACTAATCTAGTTTTATAAATTAGTTGCGTTCTTCACTGTACAGGAAACTATGCAGTGACGTATCGTTCTTTCAATCGATTTTATTCAACCTTTTTAGAAATTAATACAATAACCACAATGCGCAAGGATATGCTCCTGCCAGGTTCTTAGCCATTCCTTCTGAATGAATATTTAGAAGCAATGGGCTTCGCTGTCGAAATCGAGCTTGACGCGCTGTTTACTTTTTTTCCCTCTTGGGACAGAACATGCTTTTAAGTGATTGCAGGATGCTGCGTGCTGAAAGTGTGAGGACAGCCTTCAGTCAGCGTTCTTCCTATTTTTTCTGTTTTTTTTTGTTCAGGTGTAGAGCATTCTTTTATAGTGGGCGTTTGAAAGAAGACAATGTAACATTATAAAATGCATGTTTAAAACTATGCTTCTTTCGGAGTCGTGGTTTCGTCAGAGAGAGTTATCACGAGGAGGGCGAAAACATATTGCAATGCGTACGCTAATAAACTAAACTAGCAAAATGTTTTAATAAAGTAGTAGATCGCGTAGACTTATGTACATTCAGGAATAAGTTATTCCCTAAGCCGAGTTTTCTTTCTCGCCGCCTCCGTGTCGTGGAAGTCGTCCATTTTATTATACCATACCATTTCAGCTTTATGTAGGCACGCGCATATCAAGAGGACATTTCCTTAGCAAAACAGAGAAAGTTTGTACAGACTGTACTATATGCATTTGCAAAAAAAAAAAAAAAGTTACACACGACATGTCTTTTACAGCACAAGCCTAAATTGTACAAATTTTTGTAAATGCTGCTTTTCATTCAGCTCTAGAGTGCAATCAAGTGCAGTATCTCAACGCGTGGCCTTGTGGCCATCTTCCTGCGGCCATATTTAAGAATGCATCATGTAACCGCGCAAACAACAAAGGACAAAGAAGGAAACACACAGGACAGGCGCACCTGTCCTGTGTTTCCTTCTTTGTCCTTTGTTGTTTGCGCGGTTGCATGATGCATTCTTATATCGACCACCAACTAGCCCACCAATCGCTATTAAATATGCCATGTATGAGGTTGTCAATTCTAGGGATTATACGTCGTTCGGTGTTCGAAAGTATGCGTCGGCGTTGCCGTTACCGTAGTTTTCAACACAAATACAACATCGCCATCAAGACGTCACCGCTAAGGAGCTAGTTCAATCTGCGATGCTTGTTCCGTGTGCCGTGTTCACTCCATTAACGCACATACCTCAGCGGTTTGTCGTATTCTCCTGTTACTGCGCAGGGACTTGAAGGAGTCGCCCTGTCTTTATGAAACATTTCTTCATTCCTGGATCACCAATAATTCGTGAACTAGGAAATTGTGACACATACTTTTGTAATTACTTCAGTACGTCGCGCTTACATATTTTCGCGTGCATTGGCGCTGAAGTCAATGCCGAATAGGGCGCCGTCCAAATCGCCTTTGTCTAGTGCAGCTCGCCCGCATCTGTCTAGGCAGAAGCAGAACCCCGTTCACGCGCGTATTATGATGTACTGTCCATAAATGTGCCATCCCTAAAAAACTTTATTCCAAGGCTCTCGACACCTATTGCAAAAAGGACTTGTTGGAATATTACTTTGGGCATATCCTAATGACTTATAATAATGAGACAGTAATCAATTATACATTGTGCAGTTAGAGACGTTGCGCTTCTTTTTTTTTTCATATAGGAATTGCATATCTTGAAGTACGCCTACAATTTTAATACTGGCTGAATGTATTACGAGAAAATAAAAATTCATCTCATGACATTGCGGTCGGGACGTGGCATTACAACGTCCCTTCGAACATAATAGTGCGTTCAGCAAAGTGATTATCTGTATGCAAATACGAAGCACATTCAACTGAAATGAAAAGAACGTCAGTAGACAGGGAGTTCAATTCAACCGAAGATCAACATCCTTTGCTTTTCTTTTTCCTTGCCACCACTGGACAGAAGTGTCAAAAACAAGTCGCGTTCACAAATGTGGACATCGCGCCCGAATACAATAGTACAGCGGGGCGCCGCATCTGCGTTACGTTGAAGTTTGCAGGGAGCCGCAAAGCCGGTGCAGGTCGTTGTCATCGTTTTACCGGTGCACAGAAAACCGATACGCACCATGCTGGTTTCAAGTAACGCTTGAGAGCGTATCTCAAGCTGCACTGGAGAATTTGAAGGTCTGCACAGAATAAGACCGAGAATGAAGGCAAATCACAAAAGCGTGTTGTTTTATTCGTGTCATATTCATTTCTGCAAGGTTGGCGAACCTTGCCCGAGGGGTGTATCGAGTGCGAGTTTGACGTCGACGCGGTGCGGAGTAAATACCACCATACAGTCGAAATGCTCGGACTACTCCGGTGCTAAGCAGCATATTCGGAAGAAAAATAGTATAATGTGGCCCTGTAATTTATTTACTTCAGCTGTGGCGTCGACAAGTGCTTGGCGCAGTACTATATAGTCGACATTGCCAAGAGTACGTTGGTTTGTTTCTTTACATTTTCTTATTTTTATTTCCTTCCCTAGTTGCATGGCTTGTACAGTTAGTTGGCTTTACGTGTAAGAGAGGGTGATATTTTCCTTTCCAAGATAGAGTTTCTGATTCTAAGTGCGGTACGCGATGGCATCTTTCGGACCTTAGAGCGAAACCACTTGGCGTTGTCAAGCGTAGTTTGTGGCGCTACCATCCTCACAGCACTACAGTATGAAAGCCGGCATGCGCCAACTTAGTGCAAGGAAAAGCGTGCACATTGATGTGTTAGTGCAGCAGCTGTAAGCAAGTAAATGAAACAGGAGAGCAACTTGCTTTATTAAGCTAGCGGTTCGAGTTCAGTCTTGAGGCTGTTCTGCTGATGGTATTGTACGTGACGCACCAACCGATCGGTGATGTTAATTTCTGATGACATCGCCTTTCTAAAAAGACGGCGACAAGCGCTCATCAAGCTTGCTTGACCTAATCAGCTTTTACTACATTTGTTGAAGTCTAGGATTTTGCCTTATTTTCTTTATATTCCTTCTCTTCGTTTAAAGTACTGTGAGCCTCTATATTTTAAAGTTTCATATGCCTGCAACGACCTCTGCTCCATCTCTTCGCTGCTTTTTCTTTCCCACAAGGATCCTAAACGTCTCTTGCTATTCTCCACCGCTAGCCAATTAATGTACCTATCTGATTGCAAGCCCAGGAAAGGTGGATGTTCCCTACGGGCCTAGTTTTGGTAAATATTTTGACATTATAATACAATATGCTGAGTCATCTCCCGATTTTTTAGCAGCAGATACATGCCTCACTCTGTGAATATCTGCTCCGGTATGTTTCTGTCCTTATGCCAGGGCCAGCTCGGACCTCAAATAGAAAGGCACTGCCTTTTGTGTTACCACAAACATTTTTTTCCCAGATACCTTATTTGTCGTCATTGTATAATTCCGCGAACATTTTTCATTTTCGTCCTTGCCATCCAATGTATGGCCTTAATTTCTTTGACTTACGATGCTTTCTTTTTAAGGCAGGAACCTTAAGTCGCTCATACCACCATGGCCTCGAAAAGAACGCGTCATCCGGTCTAATGGCACAAAATCTATCAGCAGCAGCAATAGATAATGCCCCCACAAATACGCAGAAAGTGTAAGGGCTCATCCCTCACAATGCAGAGGCTACGAGCACTCAGCAAAGTGAAGCGTACAGTGCATACATTCACTGGAATCACACATACAACGCACAGAGACGCGGCATCTAGTTGAGTGGTACAAAAAAAGCACGTGACCTTCTCAGTGGCTCATACTCCCGTAAGCAAGCAAAAAGTGCAATGACTCATACCCCCGTAAGGCTGCGGCTGGAAGCACTCAGCAAAGTGAAGCGAACAGTAAATGCATTACTGAAATCCCCCATACAACACACCGAACAGCACACGTTTCAATCCCGTGCTGAGCTGAGAGGATGCTACGAGAAGTCCAAGAGAAACGTTGTTGGCGCGAGTCTGACCCCGCCTTACGAGCGCGCGAAGCCGCAGCTAAGCGACGAAAACGAGCCGAAGAAACTGAACTGCGAAAGCAGCAACGTGATGATGCGAGACGGCTCATAACCAACTATGCAGCAGGCTTCTGCCTTCACGTGTTAAAGAAGTGTAACATGCTGCCGAACTTCTATTTTTTTTTTTGATGAGTCCATTTTGCGCACTTCTAATTCTAATTGCTCTGTTCTTGATTGTCGATGGTCTGACGTCATACAGGCACTGCTGCGCGCCGCCTCGTTGTCTCTGCACCGGGCGACGGGGGGCCGCGTCCACCTGGCCAGCGTCACGCTGGCGGTTCCGCGGCACTGGCCCCGACGTCCCGGTGTCCAGCAGGTGCCCCATGACCCGTGGTCCAGGGCCGACATACGCGTCGTGAATGATGGACCCGGATCACTCTGGCCGAAGCTGCGCGCGCCAGGCGCGGGCGCCTGCGGACAGCGCGGCGAACACGTGCTGCTGCCACTGGCCGCGCTGCCGACGAATTGGTCGTCGGACAAGATGGCCAGTGCCGCCGGTAAGTCTCTCGACAATTACACACAAGCGGAGACACTGCAGTCGTTAGACAGTGCGAGACTATGCTATACCAGGCAAGTGGCAGCCTCCGTGTCTCGAAGAAATCTGCAAATTAAAAGCAAAGAGATTCTTATTTACTACCATTCCATGAAATTTTCGATGTTTAAATCGGATATTGCTCTTTGTCTACTTCCTCGAAACTGTGACGAAATTCGTTGATATCTCCCTGACTTTTCTCCAAAACAAAATAGTAATGAAGAACGCTTGCCTAACCAATGAGCTAGCACATTACAGCAATTTGCATTAGCTCTATGAATTGATGTGCATAAAACATAGACAGTTACTTTTCTTTAAGCTTCCGTTAAACTAGAAAACCGACCAACGCGCTATATTTGACTTATTACGACAGAATTCAATGTGGGGTAGAAATTACGTGAGTGCCTGTCTCATCTCCATGATTAGGAGCTGCTTTCAAGCATTGTTACTCATTGTCATTTCAAGAAAACGAATAACCTCTCCAGAATGAATGGGTGTTCATGCGACCAAGTATAGAAAGCTTGCACCGAATCGCACGAAGCGAATTTAGTTATTGTTTTTAACGTATAATTCCAGCTGGTTCGAAGTCTTATCCGCAGGGGTGGCTTAGCGGCTATTGCATTGCGCAGCTAAGCACGGGGTTCAAATCTCGGCCGTGCAGCAGCGCATTTCGATAAAGGCGAAATACAAAAACATCCGTGTGCCGGGAATTGTGTGCACGTTAAAGAACCCCAGGTGGTCTAAATTGGAGTCTCCCACTAAGGCGTGCCGCATAATTAGATCGTGGTTTTGGCACGCCAAACATAAGAAATCATTTTGTTGTAAAACCGTATACTTTCATCTACTTGTATTTTGTTAATTTAACTTTTCTGTGCCATATATGCAGGCCCACGCTCCCAGAGAGAAAGAAAAAGAGAAAGAAAGAAAGAAAGAAAGAAAGAAAGAAAGAAAGAAAGTTGTTGAAATGCTTAAATTGGATGCTTAAATCCTTAAAGAACAGAAAGAACAGTGCCGGCGTACGTGACCCCACCAAATAACGAAACACGCTCTCCCTGAAGTATTGGTTCTCGCTATAAATCGGCAGGTAACGAAGAAATTGTTGGCGTGGTCAGTCTCAGTGAACGCTTCGGCAAGTTGTTCGTTGAAAGTACCCCCGAGTATATCAACCTCGTCTCGCGCAACTCGTGCTGCTCGTGCTACACAGGCTACCAACTGGCGTGGGAGTGGGCCCGTTACCGGTACGGAGTGCTCGGCGAGTTCGCAACCGCTGACGACATCTGGTATCCGGAGGACAGCGGCAACGGCACGGTTAGTTATCTCATTCCTTTTTGTACTGCTGGTTGAGTCACCTAAATTCACGTGCTGATGTTTAATCGGCCACAGACGAGCTCCGAGTAGCATCCTGGCTCACTTTCCGGGAATACTTACGGTTTAGCTTAGGAGGTACAGTTGTCTTGGTGAGCACATTTGAATGGAATATATTGGACGTGAGTCGTTGTTTCTTTGAGCTCTATCGCAATGTCATGAACGGGATAACGCAATAATGTGAGCTTCTCTTAGCGAAAAGTAAGCCGTTCCAATTGTTTAGGTAAGATTTGCATTTCACAGCTCAAAACATTTTTTTTTTTCTGCTGCCCAACTTTCTCAGTAAAACCTGATTAATAAATACAACTAACCAGAAAGAAGAATCGCTGGCGCACATCCTCGTTGCTCTATTCTAGGGAGTAGTGCTAATATGTATGTGACGTGAAGCGCTCATTGGTAGGGACAGTTATTTGCTTGAGTTTGCCCACTTCAACTCCCTATGCATGCATGCGTGCGTGCGGATATGTGTTCCGCGCACGATTCCAAGATTCATTGTTCTGGCATAAGAAAATATTATTTTAGTAGCTCCCTCGAGTCAGCCCCTGTAAATTTTACACTTTTAAATGTACAGGGCATAATATACCAATAATGTGTGCAGTTTCCTGGCAGCTGCGCCAACGACTCGATAAACGCAGCAGGCGTCCTACAGCGGGTTGACCAGCCCTGCGACCGGATGTCCACCTGGCAGCTGATCACCAGCAGTGACGACTTTAAAGGGTGAGCGATGTGCGTTTACAGTCCGTGTGCAGGTAAGTCTCGTTCCATTTGATCTGTTCTCTATTTCTAATCAAGAGGTTATCAAATGCTATTCCTAGCACGTACGAATTCATATACTTTTTCTACCGAAGTCATGAAAGGGTAGGAGTCATCTTAATAAAAGAGATATAGATTAAAAGTAGTAAAAATCTACGCAACAATGTGTGGCCGTGATCATGAAGAAATAGAACAATTATATGAGGATATTCAATTACCAATGAGAAATCTGCAAAATCAGTATGCTCTAGTCATAGGCGGCTTCAATGCGAAAGTAATTGAAAATCAGTCGGGGGAACAGGCAATTGGCAACTATGGCATTGATTCTAAAAATAGTAGAGGAGAAATGTTTGTATAATTCACGAAAAATAATATACTCTGAATAAATAATACCTTCTCGAAACCCAATAACGGGAAGTGGACCTGGAAAAGCCGTCTCGGGAATCAAGAAATAAATTTATTTTATACTCTATGCCGATACTGTCATAATGCAGGTTGCAAAATCGTTAGCTATTCTAAAATGCAGTGATCATAGCTTAGTCAGGTCTAGGATTACTCTCAAGTGGAAGAAAGAAAGAGTAAGATTACTGAAGAAAAACACGCCAACAAAGAAGCCTTGAGGCTGGAAAGGAGAGCAGAATCATGCACCAGCCTGAAGTAGAATTCAGACTGGTGCTCGCAGACAAATATGCAGATTCAGGACAACAATATGAATATGAAGGTAATGAAGGAAACAGTAACTAGATTAATTTCAGAAGCAGCAATTGAAGTTTGAGGTAAAAAACTAGGGCAACAAGGAAGTGATTCATTGTTCCCATGTAACAAATGACCTAAAGGAAAAGGCACAAAGCATGACGGTATATAACTCGAGTGGTCAGACAGAATTCCCCTAACTTTCAAAATGCATAAATAAGAGTGAAGTAAGTGAAATTCCAAACTACTGACTTCAGAAAAATTGAGGAAGCAGTAAAAGATGGCCTCAGCCTGAAATCATTTAGAAGAAATCTTCGCACAGGACAGCGCAACATGTACGCAGTGAAAGTTAAGCAGTGTAATACCGTCAGCGATTTCCATGATGTAGTAACAGCAGAATAATTCTGTAGTGACTTGTAGTGCAGTTCCCACAGCAGTCGGGCAACTTTCATTGGAAGTAGTGACAACATGATATAGAAGCTCCACGCCTAACTAGCGACTAGGTTAAAACGGCTTTACATGACATCTCCCCGGAGAAAAGTGGTAGGAGAAGGTTTATTAACAATTTATTTAATTGAAGATGCAAGAGATATTACACTTGAAAAGCTTGCGGCTCTTTATAGGCAATGCCTCTCGACTTGAAGTGTACCAGAGAGCTGGAAGAACGAACACGTTAAATAATTAGTAGAGACCCATTGGCTTGCTTTCAATACTGTATAAAATATTCACCAAAGTCATTTTCAATAGAATCAGGGCAACAGTTGAGTTCAGTCAACCTAGACAACAGGATGGCTTCAGGAAGGTGTATTCCACAATAAATCAAATCCATGTCACCAATCAGGTAATTGAGAAATCTGCAGAGTACAATCAACCTCTCTATGTGGCTTTCATAGGTTATGAAAAGGCATCTGATGCAGTACCAGCAGTCATCGAGGCATGGCGTAACCAAAGAAAACAGAAAGCATACGGGAATATCTTGGCAAATATCTATAAAGACTCCACCGCTACATTAATTATCCACAATACGAGAAAATACCGATCAAGAAAGGGGTCATCCAAGGGAACAGAATCTGCTCAATGCTATTCACTGCATGCTAAGGAGAATTATTGACGCTATTAAATTGGAAAGTATTAGGAGTCAGGATCAACGGCGCATACCTAGCAGCCTACCGTTAGCAGATACTCTCTTGTTCTGCAATGCTGTGAATGAAATGGAACAAATAATGACCTTAGCATAGAAAGTGTAAAAGCAGGATTGAAGACTATGAAGAAAAGAATGATAATATTCAAGATAATGGGAAGAGAGCAATAAATGCGTGGTTTGCAGTCAGCCTCTAGAATGCCTGCAAGAGTATGCTTATCTAGGTCAACTACACACGGAATCCTGATCATGAGAAAGAAATTTACAAAAAAATAAAAATAGGATGGAAAGCATACGGTATTCATTAGAAAACCATGACCGGCAAGTTACCGCTTTTCTGGAAAAGCGTACAATCATTGCATTCTTACCGGTACTAACATATGGGGCAAAAACTTGGAGGTTAGCGAAGAACCTTGAGAAGAATTTAGGCACCGCGTAACGACTCATGAAACGAAAAATGTCAGGTGTAATGTTCAGACACTGGAAGACAGCGGGATGGATTAGATAGGTGATACTCTAGCTGACATAATAATGACACCATGTATTTGGGCAGACCACGTATAATGCATAGAACAGATTACCGGTGGTCTATTGGAGTTACAGAATGAGCGTCAAGGGAACGAAAGCGCTGTCGATCACGGCAAAGAATGAGTTGATCCGAAGAGATTGGGAAATTTACGGGCATAGGATGGTGGTCAACTGGTATAATACATTGGCAGATGGACATCGCTGAGAGACGTCTTTTAACTGCAGAGAAAATAAAATGGACTTGTATAGAACACGAGAGAGACAGACAACGAGACGTTGTTGCAGCACCGGAGCTCAGTATCCATTGATCTGTTTTTACTTATTCGGTTCCCAGCCCCAGCTAAGCTCCCGCGCCACTCGTAGCATCGCCTTGCATCGTCTTTTTTCCTAGCTCGATCGTGTCGTTTTCGCTGGCGCTACAGGCTGATGGTGATATATTAAAATGGTAATACGAGCAATTATGACCGGTGTCACAGAAATTACGGTTGCTCGGCGGTTTTTCTATAAAGCTTGACATGTGCCTGTTTGCAGCGCAGGCGCAGTTTGGTGAAGGTATCTATCTCTCTCGAGCTGATAGTGGCGTTAGTCTGCTAAAAGCCCCACTTGCGCCCCCACCAAGATGGCATCGATCATCTTCGGCGTTCACACACTCGTCGAGTGGCCACCTTCTTTACTAGCATTTCATTTAACAAAGGTGTAAGGCAATACAGAAACTACATAGTCCCCCGTTGAAGGATCGACGCTATCTTTGAATTGGGCGGCGTACCTCAAGTACTCAAATCGCGCATGCAAAATACTTGCACGCTTATAGAAACCACTGTCGAAAGGCATTTTGACTTGAACTCTTGCTTTTATTTTTTTTTTCCAGACTTCACTCATTGAAGAATAATGAGCCAAACATGCCAACTTTTCGAGAAATACAACAAAATATCTCCATAGGAAGACACTTGGTCATAATTTTTGATGTTTCGTATACAAACAAGGTACTGTGAGCATTTCTCTTTTCATTCCTTTTCAATTCACTTCTGCATCAGAAGTTCTATTTAACTCACTCAATTCCATGTTATCAAAACTCGCACTAAATATTCAACGAATATATTTTTGTATTTCATTATAATGCAAGATTTCTGACAATGACCAAAAGCGGGGAATTGCGAAAAAAAGCGACTATCAGCTACTGAGTAAACACCTACTTACCTAATGTAAACATTTAAAATTGTAAAACGAAACATAGTGGACCATTTTATGTAGTTCTAATCCGTGCATAAAGACTACTTTTTATCATCCAGAAAGGTCATCACATCAAAAACTTGACCGCCAACTTCGGCTAATGTATGTTCGGAAGCGTTGCAGCTTTGAAGAAGGGGCAGTAATAGTTGCTATATGTGGATGCTCCTGGTATGCGTGAATATACCAAATCTTCCATTCACAAAAAAAGGTAAACTTGACTTCCTCCTAATTCAACGTATTTTTTTTAAAACATAGGCACGACACTGCCTATTTGCAGTATGCAATCAGTTAGTGCGATCTTTTTTTTTTACAGTTTTTTCTGCTTTTGTTTACGCTAACGCTGGAACCACCTGTTTCGTCATCACGTCGATAAAGTGCTGTGCTTCATTTTGATGCACGGAGACATACTGTGATTTTATTGTATGATGTGGAACGACGTGGGTCGTACAAAAAAAAACCTGCAACACGAAATGCCCCCACGTTTAAGTGGCGGGATCTGGCAAAGACTTAGAAAAAGCAGGTGGCGTATGCCAGATGAAATCGAATTTCAGAATGGAAATATTTTGCGGCGAACGTTGCGGGTAAATTACTGGCCAGATAGTTTTCTCTCATACGTGCAATCTACAGTGATTCAGATTCGAATACCAGAGCCCGTGGTTTTTGCGTTAGCTCAGCAAAAAGGAAAGAGTGCGAAGATGTACCATCAACTCTCATGTGTTACGGGCACCACTTATGGCACATCGCAGTAGGACGTACATCTCTGCGCCTCATGCTTTTAACTGGGCTACAATGCAACAACACATTGCTATTATGTTTGCATTTGAAACACTGTACGCCATACACTCGCACGCATTGGTACAAACACTGGGCAACGTAACGGTAAGATGATGTCCGAGCAAGTCTATGTGAGACTGAAGTAACGATCATAAGGTCTGATGCTGATCTTCATTAAAGGCACGATAGCCGCATTTCAATGCTGGAGAATCGCGAAAATGCTTAGTGCGCAAAAGTATGCCGGAGTCCTCCACTATGGCATGCTTCAGAGTCAGATGGTGATTTGGCACGAAGACCACCACAATTTATGCTATTCATTTACTGTTTTTTATCATTACTGAACTACCGATTAGCGGAAAGTGACAGAAAATGTTTGCTCTTTAACTCGAGCTTCTTGATCAAAAAATGTCCACAATGACCAAAACATGCAGTGCTGTGAAGTTATAGCAGCTGCAAACAATAGCGTCATAAAATTAATTGCGCTTGGAGTCAAGACCTCAGGCGCTTATAATTTCACGTATTAACGGGGCACCATATTGCCGAGGCGTCGCGTACATCCTGAAAAGAACTTTGCTTCAATTTCTCAACCGCGAACCTACGAGCAGAAAATTTGGAGAACTGACATTCTTCTGGGCAAATGGAGTAGACTGATTAGGCTGATGAATAATCTCAGAATTGTTTTCATCTTTTTTTATCATTTTGTACCGTATAGGCTAAATGTTTTGGTTTATAATCTACGGGCGTCTGTAGACAGGAAAACTTAGAACCAACCTTAAAACCAGAAACTTATTTTTAAATATCAATATATGAGGGGGGGGGGGGGGGGGGGGCGCTTCGGAGGCTTCTTTATAGCGTTTTTTTTTTATTCGATCGTTTTTATTTTCCCTGGGTAACTTTCGACCAAAGTACAAAGCGGGAAAAAGCTAAGATTTGCAGGAATATCACTAGCGAGACAGCACAACCTAGTCGCATTTAAGGCACACGACTTTAATGCATGCCTTCATAGAAAAAAACGCAAGGAAGAATCAGCAAAAGTTTGCGCTTTTATGGCAGGCTGGTACATCAATAGCGTTCAATTTTCTTTTTCAGTGATGTTTTTCATACAATCTCGTCAATCTTTAAGCTTAATAAAGTGGGGAGAAGCAATGGCACATACCTCCAAAGTTCGAGAGTTTCAACTGTTTGTACAGTGCGATGAGCCCAAATGGGGCGTTTGTTTGCTTGTTCGTTTGTTTCGTTTTGTTTTGTTTTTGTTTTTTCATGTATCCTTTCCAACCACCTAATCCCTTTTGGCCCAAGTTCCTGTAACAAGGACATGAAAGCGTGTTTCTGCTTCCAGGACGCTGCTTCGTTTGCGGCTCTCAAGGAGGCCATCGCCTCAGTCCTCATCGATAAGCTCGACGATGGTGCCCTGGTCTCGCTTGTCTATTTCGCCAATGGCAGCAGCCTGCATAGTGGTCCCGTAGCGTTGAACAACGCCTCACGGAGTGATATCACCAACAGACTGCTTGAAGTACCCATGGAGGGACCTACTTGCACTATCTGTGGGCTACGTTTGACACTGCAAGTAAGATGATGAATAAAAGAAAAGTAGTTAGTTTAAATTGATAGCTAAATTACTGCGATTGCGAGCGGGTCAGCTAAGGCGCTTTACTCCTATGCTTATATATACGCTAGGCTTCCGGCTAAGGAATGAACACAGAATTAAAATATAAGAGAAAGCTTTACCTCAGGAGCTTCTATCTAAATACATCGAAACGGAGCAACTGTTTTCCTTGGCAGTCGCTACACTGATTTTGCTGAGGTAGTGGCGCCAGCAAAACTGTGTCATCGAAAGTAGAAATAATTTGTGTATTATACACCTCTTGAAATGTACGGCTATTTTGTTTATGAGTAGGACTTCTGCAATGCTCTATTACACACTAAAAATTTCGCAATAGGCTGTAGGCTCACATATCAAAATTCTTTGGTTCATGTGTTCCAGCAGATGCAATTTACCGAACTGCGCTTTTTTGGTGCACACTTGCCAATTTATACACTAGCCACTTCATTTTTTTAACTCATCAATTTTTCGAAAATTTTTGATAAATTGAGATTCTATCTTACTCTACTTCGTAGAGTCAGCAAAAGTTTGCTTTTCTTTCTGATTAGGCAGAAAATGTTATATTCATATTTCTACAGTAGTCGCCTACAGCAGTTCATTATCATAGATAATGAAGCTGTATGTGACTCGGTTCGAATTTCTAATGTTTCTAATGTATATTTCCATTCCGTATTCGCTATGACAACGCAATGATACCCTTGTTAGACACTGCCTCCTCTTGCTCCTTTTGATGATGTCAGTCACAGCAGGAGGTGTACTGAACGTCGTCCTTGGATTTTACACCAAAAATTGTCTAGCTATGAAATATTGTTAACTTAGGGTGACATTCTTCATAGCGTGCTAAATATCTATCAATAATTTTTCAAAAGTTTATATCGAGTGGTGTTGTACCCTCTTCTTGGAAACTACTGCAAGTTCTCCCTCTCTATAAATCTGGTGATAAGCATAAAGTCGGCAACTACAGAGCAATTTCGCTAACATCTCACTCCTGTAAAATACTTGCACGCATTGTCGATGACAAAGTATTTCAATTTCTAGAACGTAACAACCAATTATAAACTGTTCAACGCGGTTTCAGGCGCCGGTACGGTACCATAACACAAGTAACAGAATTCACGTGATAGTTCTTTACAACTAGATTTAGGCAACCAAATCAACTCCATTCTGAAGATTTTTAGACCCTTTCACACAGTGCTTCATTATAAACTTTTCCTCAAACTCCAGGCAACTCTTAATGACGAAAACCTAATTCAATGAACAGGCAGCTTCTTCCTAAGCGCTCACAGTTCGTAAGCTTTAATTACGCATGATCCACAAAGATGCCAGTTTTCTCCGGCGACCCCCCGGGCTCAGTTTTCGGTCCTCTATTATTCCTCATCTATATAAGCGACCTAAATAACTTACCCTCTAAGCTCCGATCTATGCTGACGATTGTGTCCTTTACGACGTAATTTAAAACCCAGAGAACCCCAAATGCCTTAACGATCCATTCGCCAGATTTTGCGCTTGTTGCGCGACCTAGAAAATGAATTAACTTCTCTGAAACTCTTGTAATGTCTTTTACAAATAGGACTACACCTTCGTTTTTTGATTATTCCCACAACTCACCTTAAAGCAGGGTGTCTAGCTATAAACGTCTAGGTGTCGTCTTCACAGGCACTTCTTCTTGGTCTCACTATGTTCACACGGTAGCTAACACTACACTAAAAAACTACGACATGTGAAGCATACAGTGCCATCTGCCCTAAAAGAAACTAAGCTTCGACTATACAAACCACTAATGAGGCTCATATTAGAATATGCCTTAGTTTTCTGGTTCTTGCACTATCAATGGAATATAAGAGAGCTTGCGGCGGTACGAAAGAAAAAAAAGAAAGCTGTGCGCTTGATATGTCGCGGATACGACAGGTGCTTCTCCCGTCATCTCCTCTTTCTTCATTAAACTTATCACTACTCCCGGTTCATCGTGAAATTGATTCACTTAGATACATGTACAATATCATCAACTCTACATGTAGGTTTTCAAATGGCGAATACTTATCTATTACTAAACAGTCTTCAGCCTGCTGATCGCTTGAACTTAACCTGTAGCGAGTGTTTTGCTCGCACTAACACACTTGAGTACAGTTTTTCCCACGTGCTATTGACCCATGGAATTCTTTACCTGGCAATATCCGTTTCTTCCCATAAAATAACATGTTTGCCCACCTATCTCACAATGACGCCTAATAACATTTCTTCTCTTTATTTTGCGATTTCTAATTACTCCTTGTCTTTACCTGAACTATGATCCAGCGCGACTATTTCGCAAAAAAATATTAGTATGATGAAACTCACATGTGAAGCAGGGGCTTGATCTATTGCCGGGGAACTTGAGCTGGGGTCTCTGAAACCACAGGTGGGTGAAACATCACTTTCTCCTGCCACTATCAATTTTCTTTCGCAGCTACTGAGCTCCGCACATGGACAGAGTTCCGAAGGGAGCCTGGTGGTCCTGTTCAGTGACGGCAAGGTCCTTGAAACGCCGCCGTCCTCGGCTGAAGAGAACAGTGATGGCTTCCTCGCAGTGGTCCCAGATTTTCAACGGGCAAAGGTGTTCATCACCACGGTCGCGGTAGGCGCCACCGCGTCGTCGGATCTCGAGAAACTGGCCTTCGAGACCGGAGGCAGAACATTCGCCATCTGCGATACAAACGCTACGGCAGAGAAACGAAGCTGGATGGCGGTGCAGGATGCCCTCTTGGATACCTCGGATGAGCTTTGCTCCGAAGTCGACGCCTTGCGTGACGAAAGCTCGGTGAGCACGCAGTAATGTTGTATCTATATGACTCGGTTTTTTTCTGCGGCACATAATGCTATGAGAGAAGGGAAGTCAGCAAAAGAGCATTGTGCCAAGTGATGACAAAACTAGAGTAAAAAACGGGGAATAAGTGCTTGAGCATTAATGATAGTACGCAGTTTAGTTCATTATGATAATTGCGTCGGAGAAGTACAAGTAGTTCGTACAGCCTATCTAGCGCCTCAGCTGCCTCCGACCGCTTTCTTCAAAGATCAGCGGTGGTGTAATGATTGACTTGCATAACAGTCCTCTTACAAAAAAAATTATTGCTCAGTGAAACCAGTCATTAAAGAAGTGCTTCAAGCAATGATCGAACCCAACTTCGTGTGTGTCAGCGTCCAGTAATCTGACTTGGATGTATATTATGTAATGAGAGCCTACTTATAGTGCTCTCGATCGGCACCAAAGAATGTTTTGTAGTTTAGCTCTGAGAATGTCTTCGGAAGCATCGAAACGCTATGTGCGACAGTGAAAACGCAGGTGTCAACGCATAGTAAACGTCATAAAGGCATTCTAGAGTGCTTACATTTATCAGAGGAAACATGGGTTCGTCATATTTCTTGCACTGTTCCTTCCTGGTTTAGTGATGCAAGAATGGGCTCAGCGCAACGTTCTCCTTCGGGATTTATAGATAAGTTATTATTGCTAACAGAAGCTCCATACAGTTTTCTGACATTGCAGAAAATTTGACTCGCGTGCCTTGTTCTGTTCTTTTGTGGTAAGTGACTAAAGATTGCACATGACCTTCCGCTTGTCACGCTGCACAACTGACATAAAAATCAGAAACGTCGAGGAAACGTTAACAGCCCATGCTGTCAAATAAATTACCACTCTAAAACATCTCATCCTTGCGATGTCTTTCAAATCTGTACTTTTTTTTTTTGCCCTGTCAACTTAAGGGCTTGCCCGACTACGTAGCCCAGCCTTGTGTACCCGTCATCCACTTCTCGCACGTCTCTTCCTCTCCATTTTCTTTTGGCATTTCTTGGTTGGAGAAGCACGTGTGAAGCTTATGTTTACACCAGACACCAACACCATCTCAGAAAAGTTTGTCGTTTTCGCAGGCTCTCTACTATGGCACCGGCAACAGGCGTAGCTCGGGCCTCTTAGAGGCGCGAACTGGTCTGTGCTTCGAAGACCCAATCACGTTGCGGGTTCGCGTGCCAGAGTACGTCGACTCGTACCGGACCGCTCTGGTGTTTGCGTCTCTGACAAAGGGACTGTGCCCGGTGGTTCGCGCCAATGTAAGAGGGCTCGCGTTCTTCCAGTGCAACAGAACCGGCCAAGGGTTCTTACTCCACGACTCGGGACTCGGTGGGTGCCCGATTGTTGTTGAGACGTTTTGTCGTGTGCCATCTAACGTGCCTCGATCACCTACCAGCTTGTATTGCGCTATTGCGACTGATGCGATAGTGTCAACATATAGACTAATCGTTCGAAAATCGGATGTATTCAATTTATTAATCAGTGAGCTACCATGCTGTCACTGACATCCAGTACCGTTAGTACTGATTTGCCTCAAAATAAGTTACCTCCCCTGGACCTTCAATAAACATTCTGGCTATTACCGTTTAAATCACATTTTTGTACATCTGTTTGTATGATATATGCAGTTCAAGAAAAAGAGCTAGAACGGTTCCTGACACCTTCTGTTTAGTCTTATTTCTCAGGGATGATAAGAACTACCTTCTGCTACGTCATACAAATTAAAAATGACGTATTTCACTGTACGATATATAAGGAAGTCTTCATCTTCTGTACGCTGAGCTGCCGGATGAAGCAAATATCAAATATTATAGTCTGGATATGATCTTCTTGATTGTTGTATTCATATAGGAGGTTGTGGCCAAATACTGCACCAGGGTGGCCAATCCTGTTCTGGTGAGGGAATGCGTTACCGGGTATGGGCAGGACATGTAATGAGGAGGGAAGATAACCGATAGTCATTAAGGGTTACGGACTGGATTCCAAGGGAAGGGAAGCGTAGCAGGGGGCGGCAGAAAGTTAGGTGGGCGGATGAGATTAGGAATTTTGCTGGGACAACATGGGCAAAATTAGTACATGACCGGTGTAGTTGGAGAAGTATGAGAGAGGCATTTGCCCTGCAGTGGGCGTAACCAGGCTGATGATGATGATGGTGATGATGATGATGATGATGATCTTGCGGGCCACGAAACCCTGTCAGCAAACGACTTTTCAATTTTGTTTCAGTAGCCAATAGAAATTTTCTTGGAAAGAGTTCTAACTTGCAACAATTGTTTAAACGCACTATAAGGTCGTGTTAATTTATGTTTCAACCTCTTTCACTTCCTCTCTTTAATTCCGGCAGGAGAAGATGTCTACGCCGACGACGGCATTTACACGGGCCAGCTCACGAAGAGCCTTGTCAAAGGTCGCTACAGCATCGCCATCGAAGTCAGCAACAATTCGCAGACACAGTTTCTCGACTGGATCCCGATTGAGGTTCCGAATGGATCGCCCACTGTAGCAGGTCCGGAAACTCATGAAAACGACGATTTTTTATATAATTTGGATGTTGTTAATGGACTTTACTATCTGCAAATAACGCAACTATCAACTATTTATATCTAGCTACTGTCCCTTACGACATAGTCCATTTCGTATTTCGTTATTTCAGCCACATAGTATTGTTACACCATACGTGCTTCTCCATTCTGATAGTCTTTTTAACGCCTGTCTTCAAGCTTTTAGTTTCATTTCAAGAACTCCGGAAACTCTTTGATGTGTCCAATGCAGTGCGACAGCTAATAAACTCAGGACAACACGTACACTGAGAAATACTGGTGAATAAAAGTGCCCCGCGCTTGGCTTCACAATGGGCCTAAAATGAGACGTTCGATGCGAGCCCAGCTTGCTGTGTGCATGGTACTGCGTTCATCATTAATAATGCAGTTGGACATGGCCACTTCGCGTGATTCTTTCAGTAGTCTATTATATATGCCGCAACTTGCGGTCTTTGATGGTAGTTTTACCATGTTACGGACTAACGAAGTGCACGTGAGGATGTTGCATATATACTTGCAGAAACACTTTTCGTGCATTAGATTACCCTTTCATTCGCATGGTCGCCATGGAGAGAGACAAGTTATTTTCACTTGCAAAGCTCTTTGTTGCGCGAGTCAGTGCTTAGATGCCGTGATATAGAACGCACGAGGAATGCGGACGAGGACAAAAACAAGGACATACAAAAGCAAATGCAAGCATGGTCATTTTTTTCGCGCATTGACTGCGGAAAGAACATGTTTTCGATGCCCGTCGCGAACATTTGCAACTTTTGCAACGAACTCATTGTCGCTTTCATCAACATAGTGTTTTAGTCATATTCCTTGTGAGTGCACTGTTGTAACTAATGTCTAGCACTTTGGGGACGCCACACTTTCGCAATATTCTTGCTATGAGTTCGGCCGGAATTTTATTGTTATCATCATCATAATCACCCTCATCATCATTATCGTCATAAAACCATGTCAGTCATATCTGGAGGAATCCTATGCAAACCTTAAGCTCTAGAAAAATGGTATGACGTGGCCTCCAACTTGACGTGCAACCATGGAGGAATGAATACAGTAGGAGGGAGCGTCACTTGACACAAATGAAGCGTAGTCATAAAGAAATGTAGAGAAGTAGTAGGTCCTAGTTACTTGATATGCAAGAAATGTATTCTAGCCGGCCCGCTTTGGTTGCATCTGCTGCGGGTGTTTCGGCATAGGTGCACATGATAGGCGTGACAAGCGCGCACGCTGAGGTGAGTGAAAGTTTAAGCGTGTGACGCAGTCGAGTATGTGTCAATCAGGTGACACAACGAACCACCACACGTTACTTAGACGCAGCTCGTCGCATAAACAGCACGCAGGCGTCAATGCTGTCGCGAAGGAAGTCGTCGGGTAACCGACATTGTGCCCAACAACCCGAGGTCCAGCTCAGGGACGACGGGCAGCAATTGGGAGCGGTTTCAGGGAAACGAGGAAACCTTTCGCCCCCAAACGTTCGCAAGCGAGCCAGCCACCCTTCTCACGGCGATTCATCGATTTCGGAGATGTGTTCTGGGAAACCATGACTCCTTTCGCCTCCGCAAACATGTGCAGGCACTCAAGCGAGCGTCAAGGGTCTGCAGCGACGGCTTTCCCGTGTGAAAAAAAAAAGTCGTCTCTTCTTGTGCCCAAGTATGGACGGCCGATTCGGAGACCCCGAACATACTTAAGGCCATGCCGGCCCATTGTTAAGGCAGGTGGTTCCAGTCGACGCTGTCGATCTGCTCAAAGTCTTCGACCTCGCAACATACCGGCGAGAACTCAACAGGCGCGTATCAACAGCCTAACGACGTCGCGTCACACATCCTTACAAAATAATGCACGTAAATCTGAAGTAAAGCCGACTTCGGTGTTCAGAGTGCAACTAAAGCTTTTTCTCTTACAATGAAAGACGCACAGCAGAGCCTTTTACTAAGCAAAAACACGACAAAAAAAGTTCACCCCCAAACCTCGCGTCTTTTCCTAGATCAGACAACTCCTCTGGGAGTTGTCTAAGTATGCGTAAGCTTCGTGCCACTTGCTCATCTCCATGCAGCCCGGTGTCATTATCAATGTTATAAAACTTGATCCGGCGAGTACAAACGACATCGCTGCGGCCACACGACCTGGTGTGAAGGGCGCCGCGTCGTCATGAATCCGCCGAAGCGCTATGAACCGGGACCAAATGTACTTGCCCGGCAAATACGTTTGGAACAAAAATATTTACTGCAAGCACATAGCCTGTATCCAGTTGACGTTCTCTCACTGTGCCGTGTCCTTGATTCATTAGTTGTTGTTTTTTTTTTTCATTCTCTCCATTACGTAATGAAAATAGCGTAACAAATATGAACGTTTGCGTGGCTAAGAGGTTTTGAACTCGGATTTCACGTCGCAGGTCCATATTTGTGTTCAGTGAAAAATTTTCAAGGAATCTCTTTTCTTTAACATGTCACCACCGACTAATTTCGCTACTGTATTGTGTATAAACCGTGACAGCTAGGAATATAGGTACTAGTTCGCACAGAATGATTTGGGATGCCATGTTTACCGCCAGGAATCGGGTAGCGATATTATACAGGATATCCCAGTTAACTTTAGGCAGAGTTTAAACATATGCAGGTGCCACGTATAGCTGGACAGAACAACGGTAATGTTGTTTGACATCACTTGGGGGTACTCAAACTATTTTTATTCTGTCTAATTAGATAATTGGTCTTAATTGCTCAACTTCTCAAATATTATTAGATGAGAAATGTCAATGAGAAAATTGTAGAGTGGCATGAAATACTCCCGATACAGCTTTCTGTTCCTCAATACGTATTACCTAAAAGTCTTTTTTCAGAGCTTGAAAGAGGCCCGCTGTTGCGGTTTAGGGTGGCGTTCGGGCAAGGAATTAGCCAAGCGCATCGACGAATACGTCAAGTTGTAGGAATGAACGAAAAAAGGTTTATTGTCTCATTTACATGGCTCCAGTTACGCAAGCCCGCTCCGTGGAGGAGGAAGCTAAACATCCGAGTTCACATCAGGACCCTCGGCCCCATCGGTCGAAAAGTATCCCCCTTTAATGCCGTTGTCTTCCCTAGGTGAGTCGACTAGGTAATTTGAAGACTGTCTAGCAGTAAATCACAATCGTCGAATCCGTTGCTATACCACGCCCATGCTATCGCAACGGTCTGCAGTAACCCCAGTTCCGAATGCCGGTGGTATGGAATATGTGGCAGGGTAGGAACCTGCGGGGGCGAATCCAAGGTCACCGTTATTGTTCGGTAACTAGGGTGGTCGCTTGGGCTAGTTGGTAATTCATGATAAAAACGACGTACAGCGTGAAGGACAAGGACTGTAAGGACTGTATGTCGTCTCTCGCAGTCCTTGTCCTTCGCGCTGTACGTCGCTTTTATCATGCTCGTCAACATTTGATGTTGGCCCCCCGCATCATTAGTTCAGGCTGTTAGGGGCTGTCAGGTCGGGGGAGGGGGAGGGGAGGGGCGGTAGAGGCCTTTTGTCGACTCAACAGCTGGTGTCCACGCTGCGTGGACCTCTGCAAAGGCGCTGACGGATGAGTGGGTGTTTGCCTCGTGGCAAACGTCTAACTACAAATTCAAGGTCGCCGTCGTTCTTCTGTAGCATTTGATGTCCCCGCCTCATCATTTGTTAAAACTGTCAGGGGCTCTCAGGGGGGGGGGGGGGGGGGGGGAGGTAGAGGCTTTTTGTGGACCTGTCAACAGTCGGTGTCCACGCTGCGTTGACGTCTGCGTAGGCGCTGATGGATGGGTGAGTGTTTGCCTCGTGGCAAAAGCCTGATTAACGCTTTTGTGGTGTTAGACTCAACACCGCGGTACATGCAAAGTACCTCGAGTGACCAGTCGCACGGCAATTTCGCGTGCATTTTCGGGCTTCTTTCACACTCGGAAAAACACTTTTCTGTAGCACGTGTAGCACGTATTCAGCTATAGAAAGCTGTAACGGGAGCTTTTCATGTCACTCCACAGTTTTCTCTAAGGCGCTTTTCATCTAATTATAATGTTTGAGAAGTTGATTAAATAAAACTCATTATTAAATTGGGCGGAATGAAAAAATAGTTTGAATATCTCCAAGTGACGCGCAAACAACATTACCTTTGTACTGCCCAGCTACGTGGCATTTTGATATCTTTAAACTCTGCCTCAAGTTAGCTGGGACACCCTGTATATTATGCTTTTATCTCATTTTCAGTAAACCAGATATATACATTCGTTTATCCGGAAACAATTTATATTCTTGTCTGAATAGATGTAACATATAATGTTGTGACGAAGTATTCGCAGTTTTTTTTTAAAACACCACAAAGAAAGTTAATAGATGGCTTTGCACTGATTTTCGCAAATTTTACGGGAAAAGGTAGATTACCAGCAGCAAAAACGAAGGCGAGATTTCCGTTTCTGGAATTTTTCCCCGAGTTCTCAGTGTCAGTAAGTCAGTGTGACGTCAAATATTTTCTCGTATCTCAGCCGTTGTGGCGCAATAAATGTCCTCGAAACTTTGCTAAATGCAGTTTCGTTTAGAATGCGATGTAGTCCGTCTTCACTGATACTCTACGCCCGAACATACACCGTCGAAACTTATGACGTCGGAGCGTCATAAGTTTTGACACGTATGACGTCACGCATATGACTTGACGGCGAGCTGGCGCTGGAACTTCGAGGCGGCATCTTCACTCTCCTCTCGTTTGTGCTACTTTTCTGGTTTATCAAGCCTCCTCTCGCGGCAAGAGTAGCCTTTTCTATATTTAACCATCATTTACTGTACACAGCGCAACTAATTTTTCTCTTTAGTATTCCTATGACACTATTTTTGATATCAAGAAAAACTTTCAGCCTTCGAACAAAATTCTCGCGCTCGCTATACTCCAGGGGAACGTGCATCCACGGACAGCTCCCTGGAGGGTGTGCGGGACCACTCCACGGGTGCCTTCTCAAAGACGTCAGCGGAGCACCCGCTGTTTGTAAAGGAAGACATGAAGGAGAGGCATGTGCCACCTGGCAAGGTTCGGGACCTGAGGGCTTCCTTCGGCTCGCACGAAGGCCGCCCCACTGCCCGTCTCTCCTGGACGATGCCCGGTGCACACGCCTTCGAAGGAACTGGTGCGCGTCCACTACTCACTGAAATCCGATTTCGCTTTCTTATGTCCTGACAGTCGCTGTGAGACTCGATATGATTTCACATATTTCCTACAGTGCGGTCATTCGTTGCAATCGGAAATTATTGGCGTGAAGGGATTCGTTGTGCATCACCGTCAAAGCGCATCTTTTTATTTTACACCGGTCTATTTCAAGCTTGCTGTTCCCGTTGTTCCCCTCTATATATCCTTCTCGCGCTCTAAGAGACCTGAGCTGCCCCTCACTGCCCTGTAAATGATCATATTTTGTCGTTGCTAACATTCTTTTGTCAGAATACACGAAAATCCACAGTAACAACGCGTCCACTTATGACGCTATGAAGTAACATGCAGCCGGCTTGAACGATTTAAGTGTATATTCACATAAAGTCAAAGAGAAAATGATCTTATGCTGTTATGTATAGCTCCATTTTCATTTTACTAAATATCCGCAGTCTCGTCTCTCGATGTCCGGTTGTCTCGGAGCATCCAGACGATGCTCGGCTTCTTCCACAACGCCACCGCAATCTCAGAACGAGACCTTGTCTCCGGCTCGCTGTCGCCACTACCGGCGTTTTCCCGCCAGCAGGCAACCATTTCCATCCCGTCTACCGTCATTTTCGGCCATAACGAAGACCAAGCACCTGCGGTGTTATCAGCTGGACACGCTCCTTCGGCGTCTGGCCACAACGTCTACTTCGCCCTGGTCACCACCAACGCCGATGGTTCGCACTCCGAGGTCTCTAACTTGGCGAGAGTATTCGTCGCTGCTAACCTTACCGTCCCAGCAGGTAGCGCGACCGCTTTGGCGGGAGCCGCTGCGTTAGTCCCGGAAGAAATTTTGGTCGGCAAAAGAGATTCCGAAAGCGCAGACACGTCGCTACCGACAGAACCATTAACGTCCTCCATGTCACCACCTTTGGAGGAACCGGCGACGACACCGGAGGTGGCAACAGCTCCACCACAACCTCCGAATGCTGTTACGCCTCTTACGGAAGGCCCAGACACACCCGAGTCCACCACATCTTCAGCGGAAATAGAGGAAGAAAGCTCTGATGAAAATACCGAACCACAGGAAACACATGCCTCTGTCCCTACCACTAAGAAGAAAGTGACAACTGCCTCTGTCGCTACTGCAAAGGAGACCCCAGCGTCAACATGGGAGAACGAGGCGTCGTCCGCTCAGCAGCCTTGGGTGAACGCGACTGAAACTGACCAGAATGCAACCACTCCACCTATTGCAGAGAAGAAAGAAGTGAACAAGGGCGGCCAAGAGGAAGATGACGATGGCATTTTTCGGGCCTGGATACTGTTTGGCGCGTTCATGGTGGCGTGTCTTCTCATCTGTGCTAACCTGGCATTCCTGTACTGCAGGGCACAGTACGAAGTGGACGCAGGTCCGCCCAGCCCTGGTCCAACTTCGGGTTATGACACCTTCTAGCGAAGGTCGAAATAAAACGGAAGAAGAACGAGGTAACGAGAGACAAACTGTGTCAGTGACGTCTCTGTGTTCTTTCGTGTTTAATTTAAGCATCAACGAAAACGCAGGGAAGGAGTCTGGCTTTTATTGGGCGTAGAGTTGCGTCCATGATGCGTTTTTAAAGTGAAGTTGCAAAGCACAAGTGTCAAAGCGTTCTGGACATTTGTGGTAAGAAAAATTCGTAGCTAAAGGCGGCGCAGCCTTCTACGGTTCTGCAGCCGAAGCTATAGGCGTGGGACTGTCACAGATATGAGCTAGAGGTCAGGTAATTCACTCGAACTTCGAACAGCGGTTTTTCTTGTACGTCTGCTAGATATTCGGTCCTTCTTATTACCCACTGTTCTATTCTAAATTCTTACGAAACAGGGCACGTTCGCAAAAAAACGTCTGGCGCTAGAATTAAACTCCTCCGAGAATTGTCCAAGTATGCGTAAGCATTGCACAACTCGCTCATCTCCACTCAAATCAGGGTCATTATCAATGTTATGAAACTTGACAAGACCAGTATAAACGACAGCGCTGGGGCAAAACGAACTGCTGTGACGGCGGAGCAAGATGACTTGATGAGGCAAGCAAACTGTTGCAGTTGGCGGAGCCAGGTGCGCTGAGGGCTTTCCGGTCATTATAAGCTGGTATCGGTCTTTAGCGCCCTATCCATGAGGGTTGAACAATTGTGCCGCGCGGAACATATCTTGAAAGCGATCTGCGATGCGGACAGAGTGCCGATTGCTGATAGCTCGCGCACTGTATTCTCGCCGCATCATATTGAGACGCGGGCGTGTCCATATCATCAAAGCGACGTACGAATAGGGCAGGGTGCCGCGTGTGCTGAAAGCCTTGGGAGCGCTATGTTCTCGCCACTTCGTTCGCGTGGAAGCGACAGGCAGCAAGAAGGCAAAATCGCTCGCTGCTGCGGGTCCACCTATATTCTATGCGTCATTCCAAAGAATGTATGCATTTTCTTGCTTCGTTTTGCTGAGGGTTTCAAGCCTGCTTTAACTCCGCCGTGTCTCGGGCTGGTATTTCACTGCCTCCGGGATTTGGCCAACATTCTGTCGTACGGGATGGACGGACGGTTTTATCATTGGGTAAGCATAGAAAAACAGCGTTTTCATATGGGCACGGTTTGACCATCTCGTGACCAGAAGCTTTAAACAAGGGGACACGGGACACATCTGACAAAATAACCACAGGATGACCAGAGTTGTTCGGAAGGACAAGTCCGAGCCAATCCTGGTGTCGGACATATTAGCAAAGGCCACTGGTAAAATGCAAAGCGCTTGGGAACCAAAAGCTGTGTGAATACGCCAATGGGTGCTCAGAGAATATTCGCAGTGATGAAAGCAACAACAATTACGTTAAGTTTATTAACTAGCACGGCTGCGGTGGCCCACAGTGTTATACAAAAGGCTAATCGAGGTTTTCGATATAGGCGAGGAATACATTCAACCACCTAGCGCGTGCATCACGCAGGTAGCAGTCTTTTGCTTTCCTTTTTGACCAGCATTTCTAGAGTGGTTTTATTAGAGTTGTACGTATAGCATTCCGTCGGTGAGCAGAGGTATAAATATTTCAGGCTTGAGCGTATGCGCATGATCAGCGTTGGCATTATTGGAATGGCATGCCGCAATACCGCGTTCATGGGCGAAATATGGCCAGCGACAAGGTACTACATCTCGCGGGGTGCTGGAGTTTGTACGACGTTCTCAGCAAAACGACTCAAATGAGCGCACTGTGACCTAAGCCAAGCGAAGTCCATTAACAGCAGCAATCTCAAGCGCCTTAGCGTATGCACCAAAACTTTAAACTCCGCTTGCGTTTTTTTCGCACTCTTCTTGAGTTCTATTGCGCGCATGGCTCATAACGTCCCATATCTCATGGTACCAAATTTCGAATACTCTTTACTGTTTCGCTAAAGGCCGACAGCTCAACTATTTCGTGAAAGAGACCAAGGCCACACCGCTCGGAGTTTCCCCGTTTTCTTCAGTGCAAGCGCTGATCAAGGCCAATTCTGCTGCGCTTCGGCAATCTTACGACTCCCACGTGAGCATGCTATAGACGAGGCAACCTAAAGTTTGCCCGCGCGGCACCAGCGCCGAATGCTCCCCTAGCGGACCGATGGAAGTTTCGAGGGTCGTCGCTGCGCTCGCGCGCGCCCGTGTTCTGTACGTCGGGAGCGCTCGTGCGCGTGGTTTTTGCGATGCCGAGTGCGACCTCATCAGCCAGGAAAGGTGGCGCGCTATACTGGTGTGTTCTCGATTGCCACAGCAGCCTCGAAAACACGAAAGGTCCTACGTCGCCCGTGAAGTTCTACAGATTTCCTGGGAAGTGGTACGAGAAGGACAGACGACAAGCATAGATAACTGCAGTGCGCGGCCGAGTCAAGTAAGTCTCATACTTTCGCATTCGCGTGTAATATCTTGAAAGCGGAATAGTCATATGCCTGTTTTTAGTGCACGGCCGATTGTTTAGTCGTGTCGCGTTGTTGAATTGTGGTGGCATCCGCCGTTTGTTAGCGGTAAATGCATGCGTGTTGCGCCGCTAAGCTCTACGACGCGTGCTCGATTCCCAGCCACGGCGGCCGAATTTCGAAAGGGGCAAAATGCAAGAACACCCTTGTTACCGTGTGCTTTGACTTTTGTGCACGTTAAAGAACCCCCAGAGATTAAAATTATTCCTGAGACTCCCCATTACAGCGGGCCTCATAATGATTTCGTGGTTTTGGCATTTAGAACCCCCGAATTTATTTGATTGCACTGTGCCTTCCCTCGCGATCGGCATGGACGAGCTCAAGAGAATTATTTCCCTTTTCCAAACGCTGCAACTTAAATTACTAGTTGTGCAGGTAACGAAAGGGGCCGCGCGCTACTTTTGTGCGGTAGCAGACCGTATTTAATGCAAGCCGCGGTCGTCGCGTGCGTCGGGAAGCGGCAGATCGGAAAGCAGCCGCTTGAGACGTGCGCGTTATGTTTGTTGTTTGCCCATGCTTCCTAAGTATCTAAGTGTGCAAGTATCATAACTTGTAGTGGTACCACGTCTTGTAGAATAATATATGCACACAATCACAGGAACGTTACCTTTGCAAACATATTATTGGGAGTAATTTAATCCCCACAACAAATAGGCACACATACTGTTTCATTTATATGCGATGCAGATGGAAGCGGCGCCAAACAGACCAATGGCAATCACAACAGTCTTCTCAGCAGTCAGCACCACCGGGACATGTGCTTTCGTACTGCATCGACGCAGCTCTCGAGCAGCAGCAAGACACGTGTGAAACAGACTCCAGAACATGCCTTTGTGAAGTGACGGAACCGTCAAGAAGCAGCCCAATGGATCTGCAGTGATCGAGTAGTATGACAACAGAAGTTCCTGCTGCCAGTGTGACTTATGTTGTAATTGAAATAAAAGTGGCTAAATTTCTGAACATGGTGCGTACCTCTAACTCGACGTCGTATACGATCTTGTCGGACACCTGTGACACGCACTTGGCTTTCACTCTCACATCACCGTCCACAATTTGTTCAACGCCGTACACGTTCGGAAGCAGACGCTCCCCTATCGTGAGGTTGCCGCCACGAAAAAAAGCTGTCGGCGTCGGCAACCTTCTTGAAACCGCACGGCTACCTTTGTATCGCTGTTGCGCAAGCAAGCGATCTGCCGCCGTCAAAAACGGAGCGCCGTGAGAACGAGCAGCGAAGAAAAGCGCGGACGGCACAACGTAAACGAAGCGGAGACTACGCCACGACGCGACCGCGCTGCTTGGCGTTTCCACATTGGGGCGCTGTCAGGAGAGGCGCAGGAGCGCCGCCTGGCCATGGTTTTCTCATCTATCCAACGGAATAACTTTAATCTTATTTTGATAGAGTACATGTCTAAAGGATAAAAAGCCTGGGAGTGCTGCACGTGCAAATTTGCGAACTAGAGCTTCCTCTTGCAGAAATGCTAATTAGCAGCTTGTGATGTTTCCGGAAATGTAAGAGGAATCTGATTAGACGAAGTGAACTTTCTGAAATCTTACTGTCCAATTGCTTGATAAGAAATGTGCAGCCGCAGTAGTAACTTATTAACCTCACTTTTTTTTTTTTTACCCATAAGTGTTAAACCCATCTTTTTTGCTCCTACTTTCCAGTGACCGTTTTTGTGAAAGACAGAACGAGGAGTACACCCAATGTCAAACACCGTGCGAGCGCTCCACTTGGCTAACGCTTCACGTTACGACTGTCCACTAGGATGTCTGATTTGCAACTCGCGTGAAAGTAATTTAGAAGTAACGACTGACTTTTTCCGGTAATTAGTACTCTGCTCAAGTACTTTTTGAAATGCTATATTTTGTACTCTAATAAATTAGTTTTTTTTTTCTTCGCTTTGAGCACAGTAATGCAATTCACTTTTTCTGTGTGACTCATACACGTCTGGTAAAAACCTATGGTATACAATATAAGTGTTGCACGTCTTTAGTGGAACCATTCAATATGCTGCGGACGTGTATTAAGAGGTCTATAGGATTCATAAGTACCCCAAAGCTAACATTGTATATGCAGGCATTGTCTGATATATATATATATATATATATATATATATATATATATATATATATATATATATATATATATATATATATATATATATATTAGGATGAACAGATATGGGCTGTCTGGCACTATTTTGTGGCTCAAAATGCAGCTCCAGATAAGCTAGTTTTCTGGACCCAGTATTGTTAACAACGCTAGCATTGATTTTACGTGGATGGGTTCGATCACGGTCTTGGAGCACGAGGCAATCGTAGGTCTTGGGTGCGAGCGACCTTCTCGCGATGCACGTGTTGGCCTCTCGTGAAGAACGAAACCAGCCAGAAGGCTACGTGCGCTGCCCGACCTGGCGGACACCATAGCAGATTATCTCGTTGTTTCTACCAGCCACTTGAGAGCTTTGCGTCAGCTATCAAATATAATGGCACCTCAATTTTTGCCATGAGTGGCGAGGAAAGGTATTCGCCTGGAAATATGCGCCTGTCCCGTCTCGCTTGCTGTGTGTTGTGTTTTTTCGGCGCTATAACCCTCTTCTGGAAACATGCACCAACTAGCCCCCCAACAAGTATTATTCAATCATGGTTAGGAGCTGCGACTATACTGTTTAGTTTTAGTTATGGGATTTACAGTCCTAAAGACAGACATTTTGTCAGTTTCTTGACCAATTATTAAATCGCAATAAAAATAAAACATCCTCTCTTTAATTGCTCTAGTGCAGGGCAGATAATTTGAGTGCGTAAAATGTAGAAGTAGTGCGAAAACACCTTTTGTTTAAGTGATATCAGAAGTAATGTATTGCTGAATAAGCGAGACATTATCGTCACGCGTTTGGCGTCGCTTTATTATAAGCAAAATGTTCCGGCGCCTCTGCGTCACGATCCACTATCGTGTCTTCTGGTACCCCTAGACGTCCTAGAATCAGGTGAGATAAAGATCCGAGGACACCTGCGCACTCCTTATGACTTCTGCATGCGAGATCATTTATGTTCGATTGAACACCACTGAGTGGTCCTTTAATTTTTGTGCTGCGACTGATGTACAATGGCGTTACATGCCGCCCGAGCCAGCAAGCAGCAGCAGCCTGCGGTGCCAACGCCGCATGCCAGCAGCGTCATGCACAACGAGAGACTGAGGAAGCGGCAGCGGCCACCAAGGCCCGCAGGCGCGTGCAGCAGCTAAGCCCAGTGGAAGTGAGAGTGAGAGAAAGACACGGACCGCAAGTCGGCTTTCGAAAGCGAGACGGCGGCAGCCGCATGCACGCACGCGTCACGTGACTGCCTCCCCGATGACGACCCGTCTAGCCCCGCGGCGTCGCGTTACAGTATCTATTACGAGGAAGCGCGCTGGTGACGTGGCGTCGTGTTGATGCCCTCTCCCGTCAAGTAACACCGTTTCGCCAGCTCTGATCCGTCCAGGCGTGCTCGTTCGTGATGGGGCGTCGCAGCCGATTTGGAATTTAGGTGCCGTTTCTCTGCTACAGACGGCGGCTTTTTGGCTCAATGGGCCATTTGATGCTTTCGCATCAAATAAAAATAATAAAGAAGAAGACAGCGGACCTCAGCAGTCGCATCGGCTGTGAAATCACTTACGACGACGGAAGCATTCCACCATAGTGAAGATCACCATTTTGTTTTTGCTTGCTTGCTTCTTTGCTTGCCTGCTAAAATAAACGCACTCACCTACTACGGAGGAATGGTCAAGATGTCAGAGAAATAAGGTGGTTGGCTAAAGGGGCGTGGTCAAATAATAATGTATCAATATAAAGTGAGAATTTTGAAAAATGTGAAACTTTCTTGGTAATTATAAATGATGTGATATATAACGAAAAAAAAGTGTTTAGATTAATAAAATGTGACTATCCTTTTCATACTAGATATGATGGGGCAGCGTACAAAGACAGAGCACTCTTGTGAACTTTGTGTGCTGGCCCCCACCTTTCCACTAGGAACGGATGCCAACTTTTTCAGTTATGTACTTTACTATCTTTTGAATGGGTGGAACGTTGTCCCTGCGTCGTGTAGTAGTGCTTGTAGTAAAATTGAAAATACACAGGGTCGACTTTGTTTGTAGACTATATTTGCTTAGTTCAAACATATAACTTTATTGAGCCTTTCGTTCACTGCTATTTTATCAAAGGCATGTAACAATATTTTAATGCGATTAGCATTCCTAGGTTACTTGACGCACTTTCTGGGGTCTGTCTTGCTTTCGGTATCTGGCTGTCCGTCTATCTGTCTGCGTGTCTAACCGTTTTCCCGCCAACTTGGGTCACCTGTGAGCCGCTCCGCAACGAACTTCTTTCACCCCAACTTGGGTAAGTGCATTTTTTCCATTGGCTATGTCGCATATAGCTTTGCGCCACGCTTCAATGACAAACATGTTCTTTGATTTCTCCCGTGCTGGGTGGATTCGAACTCGTATCATACATATTCAAACAATCTTGTCTGAGTGTATATTCGCACACACACTACGCCTGGACTTTCTCGAGACGCCGCTAGATGGCACAGCGTGTCCACAGCTAACCGCGAGAGAGGAGGCCGGCTCCATACAAGCCTTAAACATGACGCGTTTCAGGGGTGCAATACGGAACGTCGCTACATTGCTTCAACGCTTATCGCATTAACGCCGACCTTCGTCGTGAGATAAGTTTCGCGGGCATTACTTTGCTTCTTCTGTTTCTTTTTTCGACGCGGTCCAACTTCTTGTCAATTAAAAATATTCACTTGAAACATTTGGCATCCCGTTCATTTTCATTTTTGTTCGTCATTGTGGTAAAGTCGTTTTGTGGTCAATGTAATAATTTGTGAGAAGTTTTGCAAAACTGCAACATTTTCTGTTTACGTCAATCACTAATAACAGCGTTTCACGTATCGGTGGCGTAGCATTTGGATTGACCTGGAAATGTGAGGCTTCCTTACATCACTTGTTTTTATTTTTAATTCAGTGTTTCTATTAATCAATGTTTATGTCACCGGTGATCAAGCAGCTGCTGCAATTAAAGCTTCTTGCTTTTCAGGCTAGACGAGACACTTTGAAAGTTTCTGCTGGCGATTATCCAACTTGGAGGTCAAAATTTCTTCTACATCTGTAACTACCAGCGAAATGCCAAATTATGAGATTACAGCGAAAGGTATTTCTTGTCTGCACATTTGGAATGCCCATATGTCGGATCTTTGGTAGCTACGAGTTGTGTAAGCTACTAAGTAAACAATTGTTGGTGCTATCATTGCCAGGTCGTTGTTGACTTTGACGCCGTTGACGCTTTCCACGCTTTCCACGCTTTTTCCACCAACCGCCTGATTCTGGGCACATCATTCATTGTGGATATCGCCCTGTTTCTGGTCATCATCGTGGTCTCGTAGAGCTCTTTAGGCCGCTTACACTGTTTTCACGAGGATGACCACGAAAAATTTCGCTCAAGCACACCGCCATCTTGCCAACAACTACTATAAAATCTACACGATACCCACAATGTGATCCTCATTTACGACAGTATTGCTCGTCGCGGCTTTGGACAAGAATGCCCAAAACATCACTGCTTTCGTAGTGTGTGTGAAAAACCAAAACGTTGCAATCTTCACAAAAGCTAAATTTAAGGGATGGGACGGATCGCTTAATCAGTCCGCCGGCAGGTGAACGTGACTCACCTGCAGCGAATCGCGCAGCAAGCAGCAAGCCAACGGCTTCTTTCGGCGTGGCGTGATAGTACGGCACTGAACCACGTCATGCTCCTCCGCAGACAAACCCGGTGATCCACTTCGTCGTGTGAATCCAGCTGAAGCGCTGATGTGGCGCGATATCACCGTGTTAGCGCGTCTGGTCCCTCTCGTGCACATTGTCGCAGTAACGTGAGTTCGAATCCCAGTTATGGCTGCTGTTTCTCCGCCCCATATATACGGTAATTGGTGTGAAGCTTGAAATATGGAAGCGAATAATTTCGGTGACGGCAACGGTCAGCGCTATGGAATGGACTGATAGACAACGCGAACCCACTTTTAAACGCAGGAGCAGTAAAATTTTTACTCTGCGCTGTCAGGGAGGAGCCGAGTCAACAATACCGCAAGGTGTTTAGAGGTTCTGGGCGCTCAGGTTTACGCAACTTAAATTTGTGTTTGAACGCTTCATGCCCTGAAATATAGACTTGAAATCAACAAAATATGTCTACGCTACCCACGCACTTAAATATTTCGGGTGAAGAACTGACGAGGCAGCTGTAACAGTTCGCAAGCCTACAAAGACGTTGTTGCAAAGGTGCCGGGTCGGTACACGGCTTAAGTTACCCTTACACAAAGTTGAAATGTTTAGGCAGATGGTATTGATTTGAATTCAGTCCGTCGAATGTTGGTGTCAGTTCTTACTGTGTAAAGCAGATTTCCGGAGGGTTGACTGTCGAAAATAGCTGATTTTTGTTGATTTATTGCCTCTGATTGCGTGTGTTATTCTTTTTTCTTTTTGACTGCACCTGTCATTCTGTGTTTCTTAGCTCCCAATCTACATACTCCTTCTAAACTCCACATAGTAATCTCGCTTCCACCGTGAATGCATAAGGTGGAAGCAGCCACTTGCAGGCCTGTGAACACGAAGAAAGGTGTTGTCAAAATAAAGATAAGAAAGCAAAATTATATAGCGAGACGTCGCCGTCCTTATCTGCGGTTTCCTTTGAGCTTCCGTCTCATGCATACGCAGGGCGTTCCAAAACTTCCATTATAAATTGGTCTATTTTTTAAATGTTTCTGCATGCTTGAGATCGAAGGTCTTTTAGTTCATTTTTTCTTGGGACATTTCCTCTTCACCGCTGTCTCCCTCTTCGCCGTTCTGCACCGAAGGCCCACCTGACAACATGGGGACAAAGAAAATTCGGGAGATTCGCATAGGAAATGAGAAGAGGGAAGAGAGAGAGAAATACAAACCAAAATATATATTTCGCTCTTGTTCTTCTGGGTCACCGCAACGTCAGAAACAGCTCCGCGTGGCTGCTAGCACAGTTATAAGATGTCTCGGCACTAGTACTACAAGCAGAGACGGCGCGTGCGCGCGCTTATAATTCATCAACATGTACCATCTCCCTTCTGTTTTCTTTCTTAATGTACTTCATTGCATAGCACGGCAATTCAGCGGCAACGCTGACTTAAAGGAAATGCCTTATGCAATGCGTATTATACCTTTGCCTCACTCTCACTCCGCAACGCATGCCTCTGTCTGTAGTGAACTCAGTCAGGCCTACCTGTATAGTGCCCACACACAACTCGCTTGAATTTAAATCTAATTTCAGCTAGCTACCTCGCTTGTAATGACAATTACGAACAATGCGCCTTTGCTGCATGACTCGTCTTTTTCTTTCGCTGTGGGGCTGGGGCAGTTTTTCGTGAGATTTAGGGCAGTGCCAGTTGAATCGAGGGGATTGGTCGGTATTCGGGAGTGTCTCAGACAAATCGAGAGAATTGGCAGTTATGCGAGTGTACTTGGTTCATATATGGAGGCAAAACAGTCCTTAAGCCTATTTTCTTCATTAGCATTTTCTTCTTTTTTTATCTTTTTTTCATTACATGGCTCTGGAGGTGTCCTCGAGTGAGCTGGACATCTACAGCTGAGAATACACGGCTATTTCCTTCAAATACTGACGCGGAAACTTGCGTTCCATTATAAGCGGTCACTTCCATGCATGTTACTGAGACCAGTTAAAAACAAGAAACTGGGCTTGCTGTGTCTTTCCGTCCGTTATTTTCGCTAACAGTCATCATTGCGCTATCGAGATCGTGTACTCGTGATCAGGTCCCCTCCTCATCGACAGTTTAGCCTTCCCCATACTGCCACGCGTACATCAATTTGCGTTTTGCCGGTGACCATTTTTTACCTGTTATCCAGCTGTCGCTGAGAGCAAGACGCGCTTTTGTGTATCCAAAATTTCTTGAATGCTGTTGCCGATTCTATGGAGAAAGAACATTGTCTAATCAGATTGCGCATACGATGACGATGTAGTGTTGTACCTTCTACAATGCACGCTAGCACCTGCGATTGCTTCAGGATGCATAGTACTACATGTATACATAGCAGGCTTTCTTGACCTGTAGGTTCAGATTCGACGACCGACACCTGTGCTCGTTGTCATAACGGCGCTTTCATCTTAAATTCAGCTACTTTAGACAACATCATTTCCGTCCGTTACTGTGTTTATTACCTGCTGTGCCATCCAAATGAAACACAGACTACACCTCTCTCAGAGTCTGCGTGGAGGACAAAACCTTGCGCAAATTGCCAAGCGTGAAAGTTGTGCCGTACATGGGAAAGGCCAGCATGTCGAGCTGCACATTTCCACTGTAGCATGAGTTTGATCTCCGGGGGGGTGGCGGGTGTAGTTTTGTTTTTCTCTTGACACGTTGTTGTGTTGGTGAAGGATTTATCAACTGTGCTCGCCGCTATCGTTCTTCCCTGTTTCTCTTGGCACAAGTTCGCTGAATATAAAGAGGTAAATGGTTACTCACGCTTTTCACAGTGCTAAATTCTTCACCTTCACTACAATGTGACAAGAGAAAACAAAACTGCACCAGTGGCGATGTGCAGCTGGACACCCTAGCTGTCCATGCAACGCGCAGCAGTCTCGCTTGGAAATTTGCGCCGGTTTTTGTCCTCCACGCAGACTCTTAGCTAGGTTTAGTCTCTGCAATTATTTGGGATGGCGCAACAGGTAATACAATAACCGATGGAAACAATGTTGTCTAAGGTAGCTGAACTTAAGACGCAAGCGCCATTATGATATTTAAGGAGCAATCAATCAATCAATCAAGCAAGCAAGCAAGCAAACAAGATAGCCATCTCGATTTAGATAGCCTCTTACAGCCACAGAAAATTGGTTCAGAGCTAGGGGAATCGACAAGGCGAGCGGTCTTTGCTTTTTCGATAATTTTTCTCCAGAATACTTACTTGACATCTTACTTAGATCATCGAGTTTACTCCAACAAACACTTCACGTGGAAAAATACTCGCATGGAGTCTACGAAAGATAGCTAACAGGATGCTTTTACCAAATCTTGGTCATTTCTAATGTCTATTTCCTTTAATCGTCGCACCCTAGAGTAAGGAAGAGGAAGAGGAAATAAAGAGAGAAGGCAGGGATGTTAACCGGAAGTGCGTCTGGTTGGCTACCCTACTCTGGGGGACGGCAAAGAGGGAATAGAAAGATGAGATAGAGAGAGGGAGGGAAGGGCCAGGAAAGCCAGTGAAGGTCAACTGTAATAAGGACCACCAACGCACTAGCAGTAGAGTTACACCATTCTCTCTTTTTTTTTTTTTTTTTTGTCCACATAGTCCAGTTTTCGTTTTCGTAAATGCTTGAATGTGAAAGGAAGAATTCACGGAAACATGATTGCACGAACAGTTGAGCCGGAAGGAACGGTACCTTTAGTGGTACCTCCCCTTTTTGTAGTATCTTTTACATTTTGTGGTAGTTTTTACCTTCCATGGTATCTCATTGGGTACCAACATCTCCAAGTACCTTTCAAGCCGCCTCTTGTGGATTCTTGCTCTGAAGTTATTCTCCCTGTTTCGTCACGGTAATCAATAAACTTCGAACTTCAAACTAGAAATCGTGGAACGTGTCTCATTATTTCGTGACACCTACTCGGACATGAAGTGGAAGAGAGCTGTTCTGCCTGAGTTGGCAGTTTGAAACTTGCACCATTCTTAGTCGGTGTTTCTCTGCACGTCTGCCAGGGTGGGTGCCTGCCAATGCTACTTTTAGCAAGCGTATACAGAAGATCGAGACACTGGTATTTGTAGGGAAAGGAACATCGGAAACCAATTTATTTCAGAATTAGATTTATTACCGGACAGTTCGGTGGGACGTCCTCTGGGCTCAATGCCTTAACACGGCTTAATAGAACTCGTTTGACCGTTATGTGGTCAACTCAGTACACAGCACACATATTTAATCACAAATATAACGTGATGGAAACGAAATTAAAACAGGCAACATTGCAATACATATTGTAAATACACTATATATTATTTAACATACATGTTACATAATATATAGTGTCCGTACAGTTTGTGTGAAAGACTACAGGCACCCTATGCTGGACCCTTCATAGTCATCGAGCGCCCGACTGATGTGAACTGTACTATCGCAAGCATCGCGACCAGTGGCCGCCACTCAGTGATACCACAGGTGACGTATGGGACCTGCCTGAAAACCTAAACAGAGCGCGAGACCCGTTTCCTCGCTCAGCGGGCTTCCTCTGCGCGAAGAGAAATGTGGCGGCATGGTTGTTAAGGAAGAGGACTCGAGATCTTAAGAAAAGAAGGACGAAAGACTTTTCGGCGTCTTCGCGCCGTCTTGTGTTCGCTACCGCATCTCTTAAGCAATTAACGCCTTTCACCAGCGTAACAATATTATAATCGGAACCCTTTGTCTTGACCTGATATCGATTCCGGTTGCATGCTCCACATAGGCTTAAAAAGCAGCGCCTTCAAACATCTGCGCAGTAACACTCAGTGATTTCCTGTCTTCCTATCGTATGTTATTGAGCCACTGACGGAAGATGGGGCAAGCAGTACAGGCCCTCTCACGAAACAAAGGTCGGGTTATTTAAAACGGCTTGGGGGGGGGGGGGGGGGGGGGGTATGAACGGTATAAACGGCTAAGAGTGCCCGCAACATTTTACAGATAACCTCCCACAGGGCACTCACTATACAGTGGTCCGACTGGATGAGCACATCAATGGCTTTGGCCTATGCACAAAGCGCAGCTTTTTCTAGAGTACATAGTACAACTTTCCCGTGTCCTTTAAACACACCTCCGGTTCAGCGCACATATTTTTTCTTGCTCTTCTTACATCAAGTTTCTTCGCGCAACCTATTCATCCTGCTAAAACGCCATCTCATTTGCATGTCAAAGGGCACGCTGAGAGGCGGGGACCCGGGTGGAAGTTATCTTGAAACGTACTTAGCTCTGCGCTTTCTTGGCGATCACCAGCGCACGGTATATTCAACGAGTTTATGCCGTGTGCGAAGCGGCAGCGTGATATTTCTACATGCCAGCCCGCAAGGCGCCAATCTTCTCTAAGGCTGTGTTCCTATAGTCTTGTGAAGTATAACTGCACGGTCGATATTTAACTCGGATTAAAGAAGAAAGGATACCAAAGGGCTTTTCGGTAGCAGCTCCTTTTCTCCAAATTGTAGGCCTCATGAACGCGGAAGAAGACTTTGGTTTCTTCGAGCAATTGCGGGAGGAGGGGAGGAGCTCTTTCTTTTCCGTCTTTTTAAATGCTACTGAACAAAGCTTGTGTGCTTACTCTGTTTTTTTTTATATACATATAATCGCTGCGTTGTACAGCCGCACTGAAACCGGTTTTTCTGTATAAAGCGATGTTCTCGCGCCGGTTTTATGGGAAAATTTGGACCAGGTCACATTTTATTGTTCCCGATGACTTTCTTTTTTCTTTTTTCACAAAACTTTGCACTCGCCGTAAACTTTACAACAACTATTGATTGATTCCACTTTCTTGACGCCTGCTATTGCATCTCGCTAAGAGAGAGCCTTTCTACCCCCTTCATTAAATCTTATTCTGCGTTTAGCGGAAATAACGAGAGTTCACTGCAGGTTCGTTTCGGTGGCGTTCGTGAAGCGAACATGTTTTTGTAGCAAATAAAAAATGCTCGCGTGAGAAACCAGTAAAGGCTGTGTAGAGCTGGGCAAACTGTTCGTAAACGGCTAGCAAGACTGAAACACACATTAGATCGCTTTGGCATCAGAAAGTAAGACGTTTTTGCGTCATAAGTCTTCCTTTCGACCATATTTTTTTTCACTCTGCTTTACTATTCTTGATCTCAAAAATCTTGCGCAGCTTTAGTGATAATTGGCCCTTGATGAACGTGTATGTAATAAAAAGCGGACGTGTCGGCCAGCCACCTATCACATTGACTAGAAAAGAGATATCATTCCTCGACACTTCGCAACTTGCCTCTGTAAACTTCTATTTGACTGACCCACGCTGACGGGCTATAGTGAATGTTGACTTCGATTTTTGTTTTTGTTGTTCTTCCTTCTATTTATGTAATGTTTCGCTTGCAATGAAGTTCATTTGAAAGACCGTGCTTGTACCAACAATCTTTTTTTCTGTGTCTTCGTTTTTTCCGTGCGCTGCTACCATGAATAAGTTCCAGCTCGCCCAATTCGCCATCTTGATGAGCAATTGCGCCTTTAATTTGAACAGATAATAAAAAAAACATGGAATAAACCAAAGACAAAAAAGACATTTACAGCCAAATGACATCGAAATAGGGTAGCCTAAACCTTTTAAACAAAAGCGAAAAAACAAAGAAGCGTTTAGCAGTTACAGAGACAAAGCACCTGACTACGGCAACAGTTCTGCCGCGAACCATCGGAGCTCAGTGAGATCCTGCTAAGTGAGCCAGACCCACATTTCCATTTAGGGCTCGTTTCACAATGGCCGGCTTATCCCGCAGGGCCGTACACCTTTCGGTTCGGGCACACGAGAGGGGCGGGGCAGTGTCCGACAGAGCCGACACACTACGCGGTCGACACAAATACAAGGCAAGTAGAGAGAAAGATCTACCCTCTCCCTTGTGGCCGCCAGACAAATGGGGCGACGCCCATCCGTCTTGCTTAGTGCCTTGTGAGGCGAAAGACCACGAGGTGCTATATCGCCGGATGCGTTGCTTCCGCCGTCCCTATCGTGTGCGGACACGTCATGTCGTGTTTTCTGCAGCATCACTCGCCTAGGCACCAGACAGCTCAAGAGAAATTGTGGTTCGCAATAAAAAAAAAAAAAAAAATTGGGCTCCGATCCTCGCTGTGAAGGCGCTCGGCCAGCGAAGCTGTAGTATCACCTGATCCGATAGACCAGGGTGACGCAGCCTTGAACGATTGATTAATGCACTACGTGAAACGATAGACAGGAAAACAATTAAATTTACTGTTCCCATTTCCGCTCATCATGTTCGCGCTGCTGTTTGGAAATCCTAACTATGCGTGGCCTTCCCACAGCGCTATCACAACATAGATGTAATCAGTTGCTAGGGGGGTTCTTCTTTTACATGTGAAAGTGCAGTGACGTCACTTCATTATTCGTGTGCTACGGTTGCCGGGAAGCGGTAACTGCAGCGTATGCCACCGTAATCTTTACTGGCAAACGCATGCGGCGAACACTACGTGCTTCGCATTGTTCGAACGCGCCTTGTCACCTGTCAGGTGGTTTCGACACTTGTCTTCTGTTTTTATTTATTGAAACGAATGCTGGGGTGTGTCTTCCATGCGTAATTTCAGTGGAGATGCGCACTTTGGCTTTACTTGGTGGAATTGCTTTCTGTCGACAGTTCTGTAGACTGTTCTGTCGACAGAGATGTAGAAATTGCAAGATTCGTGTCATATACAGCCTCGCTGTAAAAAAAAAAAAAAAAAATGTTGTTCACCTTATGGGGGCACAACGGCAGTTTAGTCGTTGTATGAAGTTTGGTTTCCCTCGATCTGGGCTGCATTGATATCTGTTAAGTATATCACTTGATTGCCTTCTCATAAAAATAGAGGCTGTTGAAAGGCTGTTGATGCAGGTAAACTACTTGTGCAGGAAGCATGCTCAAGAGCGCTTCTGTAGTTCATAGACAGCCGGAGTTGCTGTTCAGAGGCTAAAAAACACTGAGTATATGAACAGGCGCACTAAATGTCCACTTCCTATTTTGACGTTCTCTTTTCCTATCCCCAAGTTCAGCATATATAGGTATCGAACCATTTTCCTATTTCTCTCGTTTTTTTTTTCTCTCTCTCTCTATTTCGGTTTATTTACAATTCAATAATTCTCCTCATTTTCCAGAAACAATCGTCGGTGGTGGTAGAATGTTCATGCGCTTATGCTAACACCACATGATAGACAATTTTTCCGGTACAACACAGGACTTCAGTCGACTGGAATAATCTACCTACATCATTAGTAAGCATCAGTGACCCCACACGTTTTAAGAATGCACTAATCAACATAAAATAATGTATGGGGGTAAATGGCATAATCGCGTACTTATTCGTGAACGTCGTCTGCTTGCTAAAGTGTACTCTTTCTGTAAGTCTCTGTTATTTGTTATGAATGCATTACTAGTTTTTTCATATTGCTTTTGTTCCTTGGAAATTCCTTGAACTAATCCTGTATTTTTTACTCTTGGAATGTATTCTCGCCCCTCCCCTCTGCAATGTACAGTTATGTACCTTGAGGGTATCACACCCGCCGTGGTTGCTCAGTGGCTATGGTGTTAGGCTGCTGAGCACGAAGTCGTGGGATCAAATCCCGGCCACGGCGGCCGCATTTCGATGGGGGCGAAATGCGAAAACACCCGTGTACTTAGATTTAGGTGCACGTTAAAGGACCCCAGGTGGTCGAAATTTCCGGAGTCCTCCACTACGGCGTGCCTCATAATCAGAAAGTGGTTTTGGAACGTAAAACCCCATAATTTTTTTTTAGGGTATCACAACTAAATAAATAAATAAATAAATAAATACATCAATAAATAAATAAATAAATAAATACAGAAACTCGTCGGAGAGAAATCAGTGGAGAACATAGAGAGGGAAAAGTAAACGGCACTGTATTTGGGCTCTTTTTCCCTGCGTATTCTTACGTAGTGTGTGTGATTTGATCATGTTCCAAATCAGTCGACAGATTAAGATCTCCACTACAGCACCATCCGCTTCCCCACCCTACTTGCCCTCTCTTCGGAATGAGCGATCGGGAGTGTTTCCCGGAGGCCTAGCGCCGTAAGTCCGGCAAAAGGGTGGAGTGGCTGGCAGTCATAAAGTTGGAGGAACGTGGACACTGTGGGAAAAGTTCTTTGAGTAATGGTGAGATCAACGCCGGTGCCAGCGCGTGATTGAGGGAGGTTTAAACCTTTAGCTCTGGGGATCAGGAAGGAGCCATTTGGGGACAAGCATTTTTATCCGTGCTTTTGTCGTATGTGCTTGTGTTTTCAGATTCACTGGTATTTACTTCGAGTGTCGTAACGTAGCCTTATTTTCACGAAAGACTTCGCAAACCCTGCGAAAATACTGCGGCGTGAATTTTTCAAACGGTATACTGCGCTGACAGCTGCTTCTTTTTTTTTTTGCGTTCGCGGCGTCCTCGGAGGTGCGATTGTCTCTGCCAGGCGATGCAGTAAATGGTGGCGCAGATGAAATACGGAAGTTAAAGGGACCAAACGCCACACCGGTATACCAAACACGGCACAACTCACAGTATGGGAACACACCATTGCCGGACAGAGATGGAGGAAGGGGGGGGGGCTAAAGAGGGAAGGGGCGCTGGCGATAATAGTGGTGATTAATGGACCAAAACTTACTGGGATTCAGTGCCAGTTCATCTAAAAAAACATGGTCACATTGCCGCCCATTCTAAGTAGGATCCAGAATCCTGATAACCGTGTAGGTATCATTCTGGAATTTTTTAGCAAAGGTAGCTCAAACATCATGGCAAGAGCAGAGACATCAAACACCTGACATAACCATCCTACCATCGAAACCCTTGCACCCACCTTTGTAATCCCTTCCGCCAGAGGACGTGAAGTCTTAAGCGGATGTATTCCTCAACGCACGTTTTAACGTATCTTGCAAACAAGTGAGGCAGTTCGAACACAGCTTTGTTTTCCTTCATTTCGAGCACGTTCATCTCCGTTTACTCCCGCCTTGTCCGAGTTACTTGTCCATGCGAGACGATCATGGGCCTGTAACAACATGCTTCATGCAAGCGCTCTATCCATCAAGCGAAAGACCTGATCCCTCTGTGCTTCCTCCTTGCAATGAATACTTTATGAGGGGGGGGCACTGCAGCTCTGCAGTTAATCGATACGTTGCTAGTGTGCACAGTGGAGGCATCTGAAGTGAGAGTGGCTGTTGTAGATAGTGTTGTGCATCGTAGTGGAATATCTCTTCCCAATGGCAATAATGATAATCTTTGTGGTAGTGCAGGAGGAACGACAGGGACACGGAGAGGCAGATTAGACAAATCCAAAGCGCTCTCTTTCAACAACACATTCATTTCCACTTCTCGCAGATGTGCCTATACTCCTCAAAACGTCGTAAGACACGTGTGCCGTTACTCGGCAAAAAATAATTCTTTAATTATGGGGTTTTACCTGCCAAAACCACTTTCTGATTAGAAGGCACGCTCTGGTGCAGGACTCCGAAAATTCTGACCACCGGGGGTTCTTTAACGTGCACCTAAATCTAAGTGCACGGGTGTTCGCGCCCCCCATCGATATGCGGCCGCCGTGGCCGGGATTCGATCCCGCGACCTCGTGCTCAGCAGCCTAACACCATAGCCACTGAGCAACCACGGCGGTTTCGGTAAAAAATAAACAAAGCCGAGAAAACCTTATGCAGACACTTTTGCGGCCACACTGATTGGTGGAAGGGTAAATGTTGAACGCGAACAAAATAATCAAGCTCTATTATTGATTTAAAAAATTATGACACACTGACACATGCATCACTAAATGCTGCTATGTTGTTCATAGCTTTCTTAATCAAGCGCGTACTTTCGCATTTGCTTATACTTATGATAACAGTTAGCTTTAATCTGGGTTGGCAGTCGCAGGCCTGGAAACGAAGGCAAGAAAGCCGTCATTCGCCATGTTCTTTACTTTGTTGATGCGCTCCTGTAACCTATTATTTATGCTACACTATGGTACGGTGTGCGATGGTATGGTATGGTATGGTATGGTATGGTATGGTATGGTATGGTATGCTATTATAATGAATGCGAAACCATAACGCAAATATGCAAAGCTATAACTAGGATCTATACCCGGTTTGGAATTTGTTTCACAGGACGGGGCACAACGCGTACAAACCGGTATATAGGACGACATCTTTTTCCGAAGAAAAAAAAAAAGCAGCTGAAGTTACGCCTCGTCTTATGTAGTGGTCTTTAGCACGTTGCGAATCGTCGTCTGGCAACATGTGGCGTGCATGTTCGCGAACACATAGCTATAGCCGTATCCGCATCCGATCGCCCTGTAACCACGTTTTGTAGCGTAGTCAGCTCCCGTCGCCATTTCTGTGTTGTGATACGGTCGACGTGGCTTTCGTGTTAGGTGGTGCGTGCCGTTCAAGATGAGTAGCGGAACGCGTCGCCAATTTTCGGCTGCTTTCAGAATGAAAGTACTGGAGTTCGCTGAAGCCAACAGCATGGTGGCTGCCGTTTGAGGAGTGTGCTCTAATCAGCAGTGCCCTGGACGGAACCGATGACGACGCTCTGCGACAAGCGGAGAGCGAGAAGCAGTCGTCATCCGACGAAAGTAGCAGTAGCTCCGACGAAGGAGACCTGTGCTGTTCGTGTGCGCGGTTTTCATGCGAAAAAGGGACGCACGGACTGGAGCTTAGAGGGTGGACTAGCGATGCAGTAAATAAAAGTGAGTATTTTGACACTTTTCAGTTGATGAATTTTTTCCCCTTTCGTTGCCTTCAACGTCATGGGGTCTGCCAACATTCCGGGCAGACCTATCTGCCATGTTATGCGGTACTTTTCGGGCCGACCGTATAGAAGGATACGTGAGAGAAAGATGGCGAAATGCGGGAAAAGAAACTATAGGCCGAACAAAAAATGATAGGTAAAGAAAAAACTACCCAGTACAGTCCAAAAGTAAACAAAATTGTGTAAAAAAATTATAAACTTCACAATGATTCATATAACTTATGCGATGACAACGCAGGCTTCTGCGCCGAGGCCGTCCTACCAACAAATATACGGTAACCTTTTCATCTATACTTTGATATCACGTCACTATGACGGCCACTTGTACATAATAAATAAAAAGACGAGAATGTGTTATCGATTGAAACATCATCAATATAAAAGAACGTGGAGTCGTGACCTAGTTTTCCTCCCCCTACGGTTTTTTTAAGCGAATCTTTCGCTGCCTACCTTCACGGGTTTGTCGTGGCTGCTGGCAGCAGGGTTGATCAGTATCTCGGCACGTATATTTCTGAAATATGTATTTACAAATTTTGCAACTGCGCCGACTGAAAGTACCAGCGAACGGGCTTATATAAGGCTTTCATGCTGCCGAAGTATGCGCACGTTTGCTCTGTGGGAGAAAAAAAAGTCCATTTCTACATAAAACATGAACATAAATGCCGGTTCACAGGTATCTCTAAAGGCCGACCCTATACGCACGACGTTCCGGGTCTGGCGGAAGCAAGTATACGCACTAAAATGCTGAATAAAAAAGCAACGACTTCCTCTGAACTTTGCCGTTTTCTCTCTCGCATGCCACGCCTCCGGAGACTCGACCCTCCTATTGGTCGAAGCGCCGTGGTCACGTGCTAGCGCGCGCTTTTTTGGTACGTAGCAGACGCCGGCGCCATTCCGGCGTATCGAAATCGCGCTTTGGTTGGTTTCTGGCGGCGGAGTTTTGGCGGGCAACGTTTCGCTAGCGCTGGCACCGTTTACGTATTGCGGCGTTGCCTAGCTTATGTTTGGTTTGTGGGTGCAACAACCGATGAGGCTAGGTGAAAATACTTTTTGTTATTCCATCAGCAAGAAGCAACGCGGCTCACCGAAAGATTTGGCTGCACAGTGTCGGCCGGCCAAACTTTGAAAATGCACGGGATCCACGCCTTTGTGAGGGAAGTGGCCGTTCATCAGAAGTCACTCGTATTTGTTCGGACGATTTGATGAGAAGCGCGAGTATCTGCAGCCTTTCTTCGCACTAAATAACGTTCGGCATGGTTGTACTTGTAAACGTTCACTCGCTGCTACGAAAGCCGTGCTTCATGTTGTCTGAGCCTCGCCGTTCACGCTTCTGGTTCGGCAGGCTACATTATGAAGTTGCGCACATTCCTTGGAGCACTCGTTTCGTTGTAGTTGAAACCGTTGCTAGGCTGAGACACTAAAGTTGCGCTTCATATGCTAGTTCCACCCACCGTTCGTGGCGCGTATTGCATACTGAAGTGACGCGCATTGCTAGACGTATATTTTTTTAGTTGGGCTACGCTGATGAACTCGAGACTAAAGCGGTGGTTCTCATCTTTTGAGCCCCCGCTGTTCATGCTACTTGCTGTGCAGGTCCAGCTTTTATGTAGCGCGCATTGGTGCATGCATTTGTATTTGCGGGGTTGTTACTAAAGTCGGCAGTTACTGTGCCTAGGCACAGTAACGGCAGCTATATCTTGAGTGCGCTATATCTGCGCGCGTAATAAATCAGAATGCAGATATCGGCTAAACACAGCCGAAATTATATTGGGTTCAAGATGTCGTCCAAACCTAAGCTGGTTCAAACATCTTTAACGCGAATAGGTCGGGTAAAAAAAATTTCTAACGAAGGGGCGCGCAATGACCTGAACCATATTCAACGTTCGACGTTGATAAAATTGTTATGGCCACGCATACGGCGGGCTGACATATCAACACTTCTTATTTTTGAAATTATTTGTGAAATGTCACGGCATATATTTTCTTCCGTGCCTTGTATCATCTCTCAAAACGTTGTGCCATACCAACTCTTAGCTTATTCATCTTAGAATCACTTCACCGAACACCAATTTGAAAACCAAATCCTTCGGAATTACGGCATCAAGGAATTAAGGCCCGATGCATTACCAAGCCTTCTTGCGGTAAGAGCAAACGCGCCTTTGACAGAATATATTATGGAAGTAGTACGTTACCATCGGTTCATATAAAGCCTAGACCCCACGTCTGTGTTGTAAAAAGGTAAATATCCACATACAAAGTGTATGTTGTTCCAGTTTCTCTTGGCGGCGTTGAAGTTCAAATGAAGCTGATTAAAAGGCGCCGTTCGAGAAAAAAACACTCCGTCAGCTCGCTGGCTCCCACCACTTCCTCCGTTGACACCGCAATCGAAGTGATCGCAGTCGAAGGAGCTTCGATAAAGCAGCGCAGCGCGGATACCGGCAGTTATTGGAGTAACTCATTTATGAACCTCTCATTTCATAAACGCAACAAACAAATCCTTCAGGCGCGAAGTGCGCTATGCGCCACAGGAACGAACGTTGAGAGCGTCTGCTAGCTTTACTAGGCCTAGATGCCGCCGCTGTCGGCGCCCGGGAGGAGCCGAGAGAAAGAGTGCCGGCATAGGAGGAGGAGAGAGGAGATGTCATTACTTTTGGATCATTTAGGGGTTTTAATACGCACGACGCGACTGCGCCGCCACGCGGCATCTTCAGAAAACTCTGAACGTACCTTCAGGTAAACCTCTTACCCTCTCTAATTGCTAATTCGGACGCAATTCGACGCTTTGCCTGGCTTTGCTTTGTCGGTGGCTGTAGCGTGCTCGGCAACCTAACCTAACCTGACCTAACCAAACAAAACAGGGTACTTTCAGAGTTTTCTGCAAACGCCGCATGGGGGCGCAGTCGCGTCCTGCGTATACTGGCCTCCGCCAGACCCCACGGACGTCGTGTGTGTAAATAAAATAATCTCTAAAGCACACGGATCTGTTGGTAAAATGACGATTTATATTTAACTGATTCTTTGATTTACTTCATTTCCTTCTATTTGACCACTTGGTATCTGCCACTGTGGCCGTTCTTGACCTGTCCTCCAGAATGGGTATGTCCCACTGTGATTCATACGTAAAACCTGAACATAAAAACTCGGCTCAGAGTTATCTCTAAAGAACACCGTTCGCTTGATAGATTGATGGCCTATACTTAAGGATGCTTTGATTCACTTTACTTTCTTTGATTTAGCCATTTGTTATGTGCCATTGTGTGTGTGTGTGTGCCCGTTATTTGCCTATCCAAAATGGGCATGTCCCACAGTGACACAAGAAGTACGGAATCCAAAGGTGTTGCTTGATACGTGTCGAACTTTCCTTTTCATACATCTGTTGTCCCCCTTCTTCACTCAGCTGGCATCATGCATTCGTCCTTGGGTCATTACGTCGTAAGCGTCTAACACTCTGTGTCCTCCGAATTTGTATAGTTTGCCTTTCGGAATAACTCGTTAACGATGCAGTACAGAAATAGAAATATTACACCAAAAAAAAATCGTGACCTTTGTGGTGGATAAACATAAACACCGCGTGAGATTACACGCTGCATGGGATAAAGGTGTACAAAAACTGTAAGCATCGCCGTTAGTTGTAAAGTATTAATTTAGCCCTTTTACTAAAGGTTTTCTTCGCAGAGATTCCAACATGGGCATTAATTCTGCACATTTTGTTTCTTACAAAAGAACTTTCATTATTTTAAGCATGATATTAGTATACTGAGCTGCCTAATTTACCATGCCGCTGCAGCTACTTGAGAAACTCGATGTTATCGTCATCCTGGTGTTAAATGACAATTGGCTGACAACTAGGATTGCTCCTAAAATTGGCTCCGACCCAACTCTTTCTTAAAGAATTTAAGCTCTTGCGTGGATTCGTAAAAGGGAATCTCAACCTGCAGAAGATAGACGGATTTTAAGAAAGCACGTACGAATGAAAGCCAAATGGAACAGAAATTTTGAGCAGAACTTGCTGTTGGCTTAGTTGGTACTTGCTGAGTGACATAATTGCCACAAAAAAAGCGCACACGCAAGTGGTAAAGGTGTCGTGTGTGTGTGTCTCTTTTACCTTTTTTGTTTTTGAGCTTATGAGAAGCTTTGACCTTACGTAAAACGACCTCCTGCATTCTACGCTCTCTGTGGAGTCTTTAACCACTTCAAGATATATATTGTTATATTTGTTTTATCCTGGCATGAAGCGTTGCTTTTTGTTTACATGTCTGAACTAGTTAAACCAGAGTAGTTACCACGTCTGTGCCTCAGATTTTATGCAGGTGCGCCAGTTCACATGCATGGTAGACAATACGAAGCCATTCCCGTCATAATAAACCACTGGCGGGTTATTGTTTTAGGACAGGGCTATGACTTCAAATAATGGATCATGGAAAGATGCGAACGAGGTAATTTAGGCAGCGGGACATGACAACGGCGACAATTTCTAGAATATTTCTAGAACACATTGTGCAACTTTCGTCTTTTTCGTTTCGAGCTGCCTAAATTAGCTATACATCAGCGCCAAGCCTCCGACAAGTTTGTACTTTCGCAGAGCGAGCGAGCGCGTACTTAAAAAGGGAAGATCAGGGGCGGAATTCGCTAAGCTGCGCTGTTCGTACGCAGTTTCTTAGCCAAAAGCTTCTTACGCTGAGATAAAGGTGCTACGGATCTGGCAGCATACTTAACTTACGGCGTCGTAAGGGAGCGAGGAGGAAGCAAAGCTCGGGTTAAACGACAAGAAATGAAAGAAGTCCGGTCAATTGATACCATGATCGCAAATCATGCATATGTAGTTGAGGCTATATTCTTAGGGCGAATCATTGCAGACCCCTATTCGACAGCTTCCTTCTCCGGCTGTCTGCATCAGCGCCGACAAGAGTCAACCGCGCTTACCTATTCACCGCACCGCAGTCAAAATAATTGCAGTGGAAGTGTTACGCATGCCTGTCACATTTCTGCATGAGACAGGGCTGATGGTCAGACGGTTACATCTTCGGCGCAGAAAGAGACGCTCAGTCGGAGCAATTGCCGACCAGGTCTGTCAGGATAACACCGACTGTGTACATCACCACCATCGTATTACAAAGCGACTAAATGTCTTTATTTCGATCATAATTGCGGAAATGAAAAAAAAACTCCATAACTTATAGTTCGTAAACTTCGAGCGAAGGTGCCCAGCACCCGTACATTCATCGGTATGACATGTGATCGCGCTGCACGCGGTTGCAGGTGTGGTTCTAATGCCGCGCATCGGTTCAATATCAGCTCCTCCCTCGGCAGCCGGCACCGTCTACGCTGCTGGTCGACGATCTCGTCGACCGCCAACCGGTGCCTAAACGTGTGCTCCCTTCACATTGCATCACTGTCGAGGGCACGGAGATCCATGAAAGCATCCCTAAATAAACAAATGCAGAAAGAAGCCGTGGCTACCGAGACTCCAGAATGACGACGGAAAACTTCACTACGTAACATCCCCACCTGCAAGTTTCGCTGCCTATCACACTTTGACCTCGTATCAGCGTTCATTGTTTCTTCTTGGCTTCTTTTCAGCTGATACAACATAATTATACCTCGCACCTGGTCAAGCGGTTGTCTCGCAGGTTCGGGCGGCCGCATTCCCACAAAGGCGAAATGCACGAAGGCATGTACATATCAATTCTGGAGACCGGTAATAAAACTTAGGTTGGTAAAGACAAGGCCTGGAGTCCCTAACTACGCTGTCTGTTACAGCCCAAGTGGCACCTCAAAGAACTCAAAGCTAATCAGTCAATATCAGCACGATTCCCAGCGCCAACATTCCCATAAATTAACCAGCCTCACAAGAACACACGCTCAATTGCACCTCAGAATGCTGCTCAGCACCGTTCACGAAGCACATGCGGTTCGATATTCCAGCTGGTTTCCGATAAAAATCGGTTCAATTCGTCGATCTTGCGTCACTGACGAACTTTGTTGACAGCAGTCACTGCGCTCATAGTACGATGACAAGGTGGGGTGGTAATATCCAAGCGACGCCTGACGCCGTTCTGTAAAGATGCGAATGCGGCCTCGCAGTACGAAGGGAACTGCGGTTCAAGAGCAACAGTCCGTTAAAATTTCGGACGAATTTTGGATGTTGTAAAACGTCATCAGCGTACTTTAATGTTAACTGAAATAAGAGGGCTTCTTCCAGTGATCTCTAATAACCCCTGACCTGCGTTAGCTGACTCCGAGTTATGCCTGAAAATTTCCCGGTTTCATTACTCCACTTAATTTTGCACTGTCCTCAGCAGCGCTTTCTTTCCCCTAGCGCCCACTCTGTATTTCCAATGGATCAATAATTACCTGCTCTATGAAATGCGCGGCCTCTCCAGCGCCTGTTTTCTTCTTAATTTCAAATGCCACTACCCCTACTTTCTATCTGATACACACCACTCTCTTCGTCTCTCTTAGCGTTACGCCTAATATTTTTCGTTCCGTCCCTTGTTCGAGCGGTCCTCAACTTTTTTTTTTTTTCAAGCTTCATTGTTACTCCAACCCATATGATAGTATTTCATGAAAGGAATGACTGTACACCTTTCTTTTCAACAACAGCGGTGAGCACCCGGTCCATGATGTGTTATTGCCTACCGTAAGCACTCCGATCCATTTTGATCCTTGTGTAAATTTCTGTCTCATGATCAGGGATCCCTGTGAGTAACTTACTTAGATAATCGTATTCCTGTACACACTCTAGACGCCGACTGCCGATCATGAATTCTTGTTCGATTGACCAGTTGTTCACCATTACCCATTACCGTTGTCTTCTGCATATTATTCTGCACATTATTCTTCAACCTACTCCAACACTTCCTCAGTTAGGGTCCTCAGTCAATTGTTGCAATGTGTGCCAGCCTTGCTGGACAGGAAAATGTCATCGACAAGCTGAATGTCGTGCAGATATTCGCTGTTGAGGATCACCCTTAATCCTTCCCAGTCTAATACCTTGAATACTTCTTCAAAACATGCAGTGAATGTAATTGGAGAGATTGTGCCTTCTTGCCTTACCACTTTCTCATTAGGTTTTTTTTCCATTTTTTTTTTTGCGGGTAATATAAAACATGTGAAGCTGGAGCTATCACTGAGGCAGAGTCGAAGCATGAGAATTCGCGGGGGTACGTGCGCTGTGGCTGAACGTAAATATCGAAGTTACACAAATGAAATAATTATTGGGTCGCCAGCCGCATGCTGCAAGCACCACGGCCTTGATGTGAATTTCATTCAGTCCTTCCGTACGATCCGTACGATATGGACTTGCACCGCTAATTGCACTGAAATATCGTAGCTTTGTCTAAACGCGCTGAATTAAGTGATCGTACTGCACACCTTCGGGAAAGTGCGCAAGGCAGCATAATTCCAACGACCTAAATGCCGATCTTACTGATACGACGCCTTTTAGCGACCGCGCTTAGCGTCTCGCACAGTTCGCATCGTTAATTTCGCTTACTAGGCCACTGGGACCGGCTTTTTCGTGCCGTCATGTTCGCCTGACTAGTGCGCAGCAGGCGCGGAGTGTCGTAAGACTATCGTATGCTCGAAGAAAATTCTTGCACTGAATTCACAAACGTATATGAAGGGTTTCTTAAGTAAGAGGAGGAAACTATAGAAAGAACAACGCACGAAGCTATCCAAAGACGTGAGTGACGTCATTTTGCCAAGGACTGTTGCCATAGTTTGGGGTTTAGAATAAGGATCTTACGCCTGTGGCCTGTTACTGGCTTTGTGCATGCAAAACAAAAACTTAGTGGCGTCATTATGAGCGTTATGCTGCGCGCTTTTTTGAAAAAAGAGAACGAAGTGTCTCCAGTGACACTCGTCAGAGTGGTTATATAAATATAAATGTGCGGGTGCGTGCGTGTGCGCCCGCCCTCATGAAAGAATAGTTGACTTCGTTTTTATTTTAAAGCATCAGTCTTGTTCAAGCAGTCCACATGATTTTTGTGTCAATGGTGGTACGTTTTCTTATTATCAATTCGCGTGCGTTGGTTTATACCGTAGGCCACAGAATGGGCAAAACCGTCGGCAGAGACACTACCTTGCTTCGATTTAGGGCTGAATTGAAACTATGAGCTATATAACAAAAGGCTGGTCTGAACAGCACGGAAGAGGACAGCGAATTATGGAAGAGCAACAAGTTTTGATAATTAGAGGAGTGTAGGCGCTTTTTCATTGTTCGGATGTCGCATGGAGATTTATAGCCTCAACGAGCTGGAAAAAAATAATAATCCGCAGCCCTATTAGCAATAGAAAACTCAAAATGAAAATAAAAAATAAACAAAACCATAGAAGTGCTCAAAACCCATCAATGACAAACATGACTGTTTTCAGGGACGGACACTACTCTTCTATTTGATCATTAAAATTCAGCCACATACAGGAACACGGACTATCAGACATGAGAGAGAAGTTCACAGCAATAATGTTACTGTCTTCCACAGCAGCGCACGCTCAATACCAGTATGCACTGAAACAGTTCAACGCACTTTGAGATGACAAATGAGAGCGTGCTACAAAGATATAAGCATGCGCCTTTCATGGCTATCAGATGTGGCTTCTGGACAATCAGCCGCAGCAGCGTGTTCCAACGCTTACCCGTGTCAGTTCGAGCCACGCAGATAGACATAATTATGTTCTGAAGACTGCTACACCCCTATCGCAGAAATTTCTTCTGAATTCGTCGTCTTCTACGGCTGTTAGTTAGTTTTTGTGAATCGACTTACGCTTACGACTGGCGGAAGTGCTGAAGTTCGCACCTGTGCGACCTTTACATAAATGCATTTTTTAAGTACATTGTTCGTCTTTGCAGCAGGGGCGTCGGAAGCTTGCTGATCTTACGAACAGGTTTGTGAATACGCGGTTTTCGTAAGATTTCCCTTACGCCAAAATTTGTTCGTAAGTTCGCGTAGTGAATTCCGCCCCACATTCCCCAATAAGAAAATTATTCGTGACTATACGTGGTTAATGCGAGCTATCCCTACCTTCACTTTTTGTGACTGCCACCCTAAATAAGCACCATTGTGTCACGCAGTCAGAAATTTCGCATGAGCCATCTTTAAGAAAAATCGTTGGAGTAGTACAATAAAATTGGACCGGGAAACACCTTAAATCTTTGAAGTACGGCTTTGAGCTTTAGCGCGAATGTGTTCAACGGCTTCCTTTGTTACACTGCTCTTTGTGTCGGCCACTTTCACGAATCAATAGAGTAATCAGGGGCTTTAATGTTGGCATTTCGCCCCGTCTGCATGCGAAAATGTCGAACACAGCAGAGTGGTCGCAATGCAGAATGAAACATCCCCAACGTCACACAAATCTCGTCCCTTCTGTAACTCCCCCCCCCCCACACACACACACATCCATCTTTCTTTCTTTTTCATTAACCTGGCCGCGTTTCGCCAACCTGTGCCATTTATCTTTCTATAAACTAAGGCTGTCTTGTGTACGCCTTGGCTACCGCGCAGAAAGTACGGGCAGACAGCGGCGGTGGCTGTTAATGGTTTCGGAAATGCTACGCCTAATAAACTGGAAACCAACCTAAAGAAAATGTATTAGGTCAGAGCTGTTTATCTGGTTGTTTTACTTAAGCCGCTGAAGGGAAGACGGACACAGTGCAGTAAAAAAATATTCACAGACCAAATTCATAAAGCCCAATCGAGCTCACTGTAGAGTGAAATAGCGCTTCTCCAGCCTTATTTCTTCCTCTCTTTTGTTTTGTCAGAGCAATTAGTATAATCCTTTCTCTTTGTGCCTGCTTGCTTGCTTATTTCTTATGCGACGACCTCGGGCGCGTCTCCTTGGTCGACCGTCCTCAAATGGCGATCTCGTTCGGCGCCACAGCGCCAATCTTATCAATTTTCCGATAACACCGAGCTCAGTATATCTTCAAATTAGATTGCGCCACATGACCCGCCGCGGTTGCATTGCGCTGCTAAGCACGAGGTCGCGGGATCAAATTGCGGCAGCGGCGAGCGCCTTTCGATGTGGGCGAGATGCAAAAACGCCCGTGTCACGTTCATCGGGTGCTTGTCATAGGACCCCAGGAGGTTGAAATTGGAGACAGTTAGATTTGGAGACTCAAGCCGCACACAAGCGTTGGCGGTGTTGGCGTCGCCCAATGCTTGAGTGCTGCTGGCGTCACCTAACCTAAAGCTCTCTGATAATGCGAAGTCCCCACTACGGCATGACTCTTAATCACGTCGTGGTTATGGTGTGCAAAACCCCACAATTTATTTTATTAATTGCGATACCTCATGCCGATCAGTAGATACCCCGGCATTAGTCGTAAGAGGTTGCACGGATCTGTAACTGTTTCTGAATATCGGGATATCCACGTTTGAGGGTTACCTTACAAGATGCGTTGGATTACAAGATATTACAAAAAAAGGAACAAGCTCGAAAAAAAGAATTTGATGAACCGGAACGACGTAATGTTGATGTACTAGCTTTTCCCAATTTCATTGTCTCGTTTGTCAGTTATTGCGTTCGAAGCCCTGGGGCTCACGATTACTGGTGTAATGAAGACAAGAACGACAACGAGTACCAGTGCACAGTCGCTGCGCGGCGTTTGTCATAAAATTCGGGAAGGCGAGACTTTCTCAGCGCTGTCAACATATTCCTCAATAAAAAGCAGCAGATCGCATAAACAACTAACGCTAACAAGCTATTATATTAGTTTACTGAACTTGGTTGCAAGACGTCATTCGTTTCATGCAGCGCACCGCTGGCGGCGTCGAATTCGTTTCTCTCACTTGTCTTTTTTTTTTTTTCTCAGATATAATTTGAGAAATTATAAGGAGTTACGAACGGTCTTTAGTGAAAGGACCAGAGACGTCCGATACCCTGAAATACCGCGACTGAGAGCTTTGATGACTCCTGCGAACACTTGATAGTAGAAATAAAGAAATAATAAAAATAATACACCGAGGACATTAAACACACAATTCACTGGCAACATGCTGCATTGTTTCCGTGCTATATGTTGAGTTTATTAGTATGCTGATAATTCAAATTTATTTATCTGCCAACACAACGCCTGAATGAAGTACTTCGCCTCCTTGTCTAAAAGTATCTGTCAGTGCTGCAGCCAGTCGCGACCGACAGCAGCGCACATACATTGAAGAAAACGCGTTTAACTTATTCATAGCTTGCCTTCGTGAGTCACCATTTTTGCCACAAGCGTCAACTGAAAACCCGTTGAAGAAAAGCGGAGGAAGAGCTTTCACTTCATTAGTGAGGGCCTAAGTAGACAGCTTCAAGGCAAGCCGTTCTCGAAAAACCCCGCTCTCCAGCATTTTCCCGCACAAGAGTGTGCTTTACGGCTCATACAGAAGTGTTTTGTTGGTGGTCAAATTAATCCGGGGTCCCTCACTACGGTTCGCTTCATAATCAGATTGCAACATTGGCGCGCCATATCCCAGAATTCGATTATTCCAAATCAATAGCCTTTATTCGAAACTTTCCTTTTCCATGTAGGGAAATATATCGTGTGTCTCTGCGACATACCGCTTTAGCCGCAAGCAAGAAAGAAGAAATTATAAAGTTGTCCGTTGATACTTGCTCGCACTTGTCGGCACAACAACAAGAAATATCGATAAACCCTATGCAGAGACGTCAAGCCGTCGGAATGTGAAAGTTAAATGTAAAGCCGCAGAAATCGAGCCCAAATATTGCGTGCTGTGCAGGGAAACAAGGCGTAACTACGGCGTACAAAACAACAACAAGCGCTGCGAAAGAAAAAGCTCTCGTCCTGAGCGCATACTGGTAGGGGAAAAAAACAAAGAGGGAGCGGGGTCGGGAGGAGACGGGAGGGTTTGGTTGAAGCAGGGTAATGCTGCGTAGGCTCGTGTTTGTTTTCTCGGCACCGCCAACCCATCGATCCTGTTCCTCACCACCGGAAATAAGAAACTTCGAGCGGGCTCTCTCTGGCCTCAGTAAATTTTACGTTTTCTTTTTTATTAGTATTATTATTTTTGTAGCGGGCCAAGGGGTGAAGTGAGTGAATGGGAAAAATTCTATTCTCTTCCTGAGCCAATTTGGAGCATTATTTGTAACAAGCAGACGAGAACGTCGAAGAGAAGCAAAGAGCAACGACAGCGAATTGGGCCGGGAGCACGAAGATGAACGGAAAGCTAGTCAAGAGGGGCTCGGAAAGTTTAAACAAGCAGAGCCATCAAAAATTTCTTTTTACATTTTCTTTCTCTGTGAAATGCGCGTGCAGTCTGATTTGTTTTAGGTTCCCGCGTAATGTCAAGCCACAATATTTCGTTTGGGGAAAAAAATGGCTTTCACAAGTCCTGACAGGCTGTTTCTGTTTCGCGCCGTTCCGAGGTTACCACAATAGGCGCAAATCAAACAGCGCTATGACGGGGTGAAGTCGAGTGCAGGCAAACGCAGCATGGGCCAATAACCAGTCTGCTTGTTTGTTTGTTTGTTTGTTTGTTTGTTTTCGTGTATTGATTGTGCATCCTTTATACGGACACAATAGAAACAAAAATAAAATTTCTCGTTAGCGCTGTGCTCGTCCATCCTCGACTTCGCCTATTTTTGCTCTATCTTAATAAATTTTAAGAACGTACAGTGTGGTCCATTCTTAAAGGGAACAACCCAGTGTAGAGAACGCGGGAATTTTTTCCCTCGAGAAAGTGCGGAGACACCCGGGTTTGCAGCTGACTACTTGGGGTTGGTGGCGCTTACACCTTTCTACGCACCTGGTGCCCTAAAACGTAAAACTGTTTCCATTCCAATCTCCTGACGTCAGAGGTATGTAACAACCGGCGCAAACTCCGAGCGGTAACCCGCTGCGTTGCTTGAAGGGTCAACTCAAACGGTCTCCTCGTTTATTCAAGGTCACTTTTGTTTGTTTTTAAAATTGAACAAAGTTGCCTACCTTAACAGGTTTTTGTTATCGAATTGACTGAAAAGAGTCGAGAAGCACGTAGAAGTGGGAAAGGTTTCACTGGCGCCGAGCTAGCACAGTGAAAGTAGATAATCGGATGTGGAAGGTGGCGCAGGCGTCTGCAATTGGTCCGCTTCCACTTACTTAGCTTGCGGTGGCTGGTCGAAAATGGCGGCAGCGTGCAACGAAAGGTTAAAAATGGCGCACAAGTGAATCCTCAGCGAAGGATTGGCAGAGCCATGTCGCATACGTGCCGAAAGGGCTCAACAACATTATACTGCCACGCACATATTTTTATTATACGCAAGTAAATACATGCTCCCCGGCGGCTCCGAGTAGCCAGTGCCAGAGTGATTGCCGGGCAGCTATTTCTTATTCCTTTCAGAAATGGGCAGTCTCTGGCTACTCAGAAAAAAAAAATCAAGTTTATTTGGCATATCAATGCGTCTTTAATGCGTACACGTCACTTCAATTGACGTGGTGAGTTTCCACGGTCTGCTGACGTTGTGTGACAAACAAACGAAGTGGGCACAGCCCAAAAACTTTTCGCCAATGAGTGCTAATGGCGAAAAGGCGTACAATCGAAAATAATTATTCTTCTTTTTTAAGTCTCATCATGCGTAATCAGTGTAAACATGTCCTATCAGACACGTTGTTCGCGGTTTTCATCACATCGCGTCACAAACTGGCGTAGGGGGGGTGGCGCGAAGTTTTTTTGACCAACCGTGGAGGACTGATTGCAGAATAGGAATGGAAAAAAGTTTTGAAATAGCTTTACGTCAGCGCACCCCTGTACAGCGCACTGACAAAGTTTGAGCCAGGAAAGCGAGACGCCACACGTTAGAATGTTCCGTTTAACAATAAGTCGCGCTGTGCCGATGAGCCCAATGCAATACGCTCCCGCAATGAACGGCAACTGCCAGCCTTATAGCAAAGCAAGCACGCGAGCGTAATCACACGAGTAAAAGTGTTCCCTTCCCCTCACCCTTGGTTCAGTGCAACAATGTGAGCACTCGTCAAGTTGGCCTCCGTACGCTTTCCTCTCATTGTTACTTTTCCATTTGACGCACTCAATACGAGGTAATGAGTGAAAAATGGCTTATCAAATCAAATAGCATCCCTCCTCGGGAGGCTAGTCGCGCGGCAATTTTGCATGCATTCGTGGACTTTTTTCACGCTGGGAAAAACACTTTTATGTAGCACGTATTGAACAACAGAAAGCGCTATCGGGTGTTTTTGATGTTACTCTACAATTTTCTCTTTGACGCATTTCATCTAATTATAATAGTTGAGAAGTTGATTATTAATTAAGGCTGGCGATGTAATTACGCGGAACGAAAAAGGTACTTTGAGTATCTCTAAGCGATCGCAAAGAACATTACATTGGCTCGGTCCAGCTACGTGGCATTTGCATATTCTTAAACCTTGGTGCACGATATTTGGGACACCCTGTATATTAATATAACCCTGGATCACACCGGAAGTTTAGTAAGGCTCTGCAATGAGAGCCGTCATGAAACAACGCCATTGTTTTCTGTAAGTGAGTAACTGCGGTCTTTAGTCGGGGGGGTGGGGGGGGAGGGGCATTTGCTCAGTTATCGTTTACACTGTTCAACAATGAGTGACATTGCCATTGAATAGCAGACATTTGTAAAACCTTTGATCAACAAATCGAATATCTGAGGAATGTTCTTTTTCATTTTACTAAGTTTACCAGTTAGATTGAATTCGTGGCAGAGTAACCTCCAAAAGAAAATTCCGAATATTATGTTTCAAACATCACGCTCACGGAATGTAGAAGCTGCAGCTTCTGAATTCGCATAACAGTGACACCATTTTCGTTTCAATTGCACGTCTTTGATGGAAACAAGTGTAAACGAAAAGAAAAAAAACGAACTTATACACACATTATAGTTGCTATAGTTACTATTCTTTTATGCATACCAAAAGCAGTCCAGTAAGGCTTGCTAGGAAGCTAGAGTTTACCTGTCATAAATCACTGTCTTTCTATCACGCTCTTCTAGTATACTTTAAGAAATTGTTTTAGGTGCAAAAAATATACGGGCAACAGAATAAACAACCAGGGCAGTGCGCCTCTCCGTGTCTTTTATTCTGTTGTCCGTGTCTTATTTATTGCGCCTAAAACCATTTCTAAAAGCCATGTACCAACTAGCCCGGCAGCAGACGTTACTAAACTATCTTTCTAGAATTCACTTTCAATTCGTCGTTGTAGGAATAAGTGATGCACATTTTCATTACGCAGCGTCACTGTGTACCTTTGCGAGGCGTAAGACCAGTGGCCACATACACCTCAGGACAATTCAATCTAGACCCTGAGCACATACATCAGGAAAGCAGGGAAGTGGCCCCTTCGATCTCTGTCCGCTGGAAGAACTGGTCAGAAAGCAAGATCAGGGAAATAAAAAAGTTCTTAAGGTTGAGTTATTTGCCTCATTGACATTAACTATCCTTACAAGGAACTTTTTTTTTATTCTCTCTCTCTCTTTCTATCCAGCCGTACTTTTTTCTCCTCCGACAGCCGAAATGGAACATTCGTTTCACGAGCTTAATGCAACTCCCCAGGAAGCTCTGATGCCTGGCGAGTGAAAAGGTGGCTTAACGGGAATCGCAGGAGGAGCTGGTGGAAAACTTGTTCCTCGCACCTGCACCCATCTACTCGGTCATTAATCAGGGCCTCGCTCAATGTCAGTGCCTTTTTGCTTTCGGCAGGTTTTATCTTTTCCTCTTCTCCCTTCCTTTTCTTGCAAACTGACATCGGTCTGTATTCAGCCATCCTTCGTAGAACCAATGCATGCTCTCTTGAATATGTCAGCCCCTGCAACTAATATAAATTTCTTTTATTGTGTTTGTACGCCCCAGCAAATTCGAATGTCCCTCATTAGTAGAACACCAATTTCTCAATACAATTCTGGCACTTAATCGCTGGTGATAACTCATATACTATGGCAAAATAGCTCTCGCAAACTACCTTTGCGGGGTCTTCGAAAGTCTCGCCTAATCTGCGAAGCACTGAGCCTAATAGTTTACGTAATTTCATTATTGCTACCACAGCAAACATTCTGCTTTCTTTTTTCTTTATTTGACTTCCGGGCTAGGACAGTGTTCAGAGCGAAGAAATCATGAAGCGAGCAAGGGCGTGCAAAGAAGCATTGTAATGGTACAGAACCATGAAATTGTATAGAGGCTTTTTTTTTTTGAGAGCGCAGCTCTTAGGCGCCTGTTCTTGCGTTGAGCGTCGGTGTCGTCCCTCGGCGTAACCGAGCCAACGAGCACAGCGAATGATCAAAGAGAGAACGCGATGCGCAGCGTGGGATGCTAGGCGGCAGTAGCGAAGAGAGCCCGAGGAGGGAAGTGGAGGTGGAGGGTGTGGTGAAAGCGTGAGAAAAAACATAGGGTCGTGCAAGATGGGCTTTGCGGCGACGACCGGTACGAGATGGCGCCAGGGTAGCACGTCACCTGTTCGCGGATGACGTCATCGATAAGGCATGCGGCGAGCGCGTCCACTGGTATCATAGATGGAAACAAAGCGCTGCATGAGTGTAGATATGTCTGCGGCGGCTGCTGTGAATCGCGCCAACACGTTACCCATTTTCCGCCTCTCGCGAGATACCGATTAGCGAGACAGCCGCACCACAATTCGATCCATTGGCAATGGGCCGCACGAGACAGATTGTCCGCGCCAGCCACGCTACTTACAGCGTTCTCTTCCTAGTATAAATCGTGTATCTATATAGTCGTAATACAAAATATTCACATGCGTACTCCTTTCACGCATAGAGTTGCACTCAAATTTCACATTAGAGCATATCGTAATTGTTGGTGAATTTTTTTTTATACAATACACATTTTTATAAAAAGACTATAAGAGCAGGGAACGTCGCGCTTTTGCAGACGAGTTCCTAGCAGTAGTGGACATACTTTGCCGCTAATAACCTGAGCTTCAAGAGACTAATTAGCAAATATTTATTAATTAACTTTTTATTACTGCCTCAGGAGCAGTTGTTCAAAGGGCGAATTTGTAGGAAGTTACCGTGTACCTATGTTAATTACTCACAGGGGACCCTGATCATGAGAAGGAAATTTACAGAATAAAATCGGGTTTGAGCGCATACGGCAGACATACTCAGATCCTTACTGAAGCTTATACTATTATCACCAAAAAGAAAGGTGTACAATCAGTGCATTCTACCGATGCTAACATATGGGGCAGAAACAAAGAACCTCGAAAACAAGTTAAGGACCGCACAAACGTCTATGCCAGTCGCAGCAGCTCATACGGCACGCTTTGCTTGGCAAGCATGTGCAGCATGTGGCATGGCATGGTATTGCGTGGCAAGCAAGGCAAGCATGTGTCTCTTCGGTCAGGACTGGCCGCGGTATGGTATCATTCCAAACTACACCCCACACTTCTCTACGGCGCGTTCCTGTCTGACGCACAGTGGGACGCGCTTGGTCCCGATATAGCCTCGAGTGAGCTTTGGAATTCGATGATGAATATCTCACATTAGGTGCTAGTTTCAACATTTTTGAAAGATGGATGTTCATGAAAATGTCTCTGCCTCCAAACAGCCCCTGAGGCAGTAGTAAAAAAGTTAATTATTGAACTTTTATTAATTATTCTTCTCAAGCTCACGTTATTAGTGGAAAAGTATGTTCGCATCGCCTATAGGAACTCTTTTGCAACTATTTTACAACAAAACCTTTTTATAAAATATCCGTATGGTCTAGAACAGGACACCCTGTAAAGATCCTGCTGCTGAACAAGTATTCGTCTCGGGAACCAAAGCAACGACAAAACAACCTGTACACATATTCATTAGGGTCGTCTCGTGGAGGACTTCGCAATTTTCAACAGTTCTGCCTAAGAGAATAGAAGTTTCTATTGTGTGCATCTTAGCAAATTACCCCCTGCAACTGAATACGGCCACTTTTTGTTTTCTGCCACTCGGTTCGAGGTGAGCGCACGTATTTAGATTTCATAGATTGATTTTTTCTTGTGGAGTACCACAATGACGAGGATGAAATTGCGCGGGGAAACCAAAGGTAGACTTGCAAGGTTGATGAACGAATTGCAGCAATTTACATTGGAAGTGGCTCACAGACCTGGCGACAGAATCCTAAAAGCTAACGCATTATCAAGACTACATACTTCATTAGCGGCCAATGCCGAGATAACGTGTGTCATGTACATCTGGGAAGGCACAGAGGAAATTCAACCACAGGGAGAGATGCTCTGCGTGCCAGAAACACGCCGGCCAAGAAATTTTTTGACTTTCGACTTCGAAGTTATGCCAATTCGCATTAATTTGCAAGCTACTTATCCCTCCAACGACTGTTCATTCCTTGTTGTCGAGCTTGACTCACGCTTAAAATTTTACTCACACATCCATGAACTACAAAGAAAACCTTCATACGGGATTAGGATTCTACTGGAAGCTAGATGTCATTTTCATTTACGTATTCTGGTTGCTCTATACTACACATTCATTCACAGCCATCTAGACTATTGCATACCTTTCTAGGGTCAAACCTATCACTCCCATCTTTCTTCCTTACATATCTAGAATGAAGCCATCTATATTATTACTAAGAATAACCGCCAATCACATGTTATCGATCTGTACAGCGATCTTGACATACTCTGAATTACTGATAGTGTCAAAGTTAATGTTTAAATATTTGCACATCGAGCAATTAAGGACCATCACATTCTAAAATTTCATGTCATGGAAGGACTTACCAATACAAATAATACAGATTTTTCTCTAAACAACAATTTTTTTACTTCCAAAAGTCCGCACTAACTACGGTACCCAAATAGTTGGTTTTGTTTTAACTAAATTGTGGAATTATTTGCCTTTTAATATTGATACTGCTGTTTCTGCGTCATCATATCAAAGCTTTTTAATTAATTTATTTGTAGCCAATACACAACAAGTGAAATAACTGAGTATTATCGTTTTATACTGGATAATAACTGTTTTTTATTGATTGACCAGAATTGTTTAATCAATGAAATGGTTGCACTTATTTAATTATTGTATTCATAGTTGTGTTACTGCTCTATTTTATTGTAACAGATTTATTATTCGCATTTATTTATTTTTTTGTTTTTTTGCTGTTCAGTAGTTTTACATTTCATGTGACATACTATAGGATGGCCCCCTACAGTGCTTTCAGTATGGGACCTTCTGCAGAATATAACCACTTTTGTAGATGCAATTTTGCAAGAATAAACTTCAAACTTCAATACCTCAAAACTTAAAAAACAAGACATTTCAGAAAGCAAGAGAGCAACGAATTAACAAATCAGTTTATTACGAGAATCCTCAAAGACAATCTAAGCTAGCGCCGTCGGGAACGGCATCCCGTGGTACGCCATGACGGATGGAGTGAAAGTCCTCGGAGAATGTGGAGTGGCGGAGGGGTGTGGGTACTGGAGAAGAATAAATAAGGACTACTATAATATGAAGCAACTGTTTGATCAATCCACGCTGATTTCTTTTGCATTTCTGGCAGCACATATTCTTTTTTGTTTCTGCACCTAAAATAGGGATAGGCTTTATTATTGTGACTACTGTTATTCGACATTTCACTTTGGGAAATTCATTCCACTCATCTCGGTTAAGCAAGCTCCTAAATTCAACACTCGGAAGCAACTTTACGCAAGTGCAAGAAATGAATTCCTTCCATAGGTTGGACAGGCTATCAAACTTACTTATCTTTGGGAAAAGCCGCACTTGGTTGACTTAGTAATAGTTGAACACATTGAGATTACTGCACAGGTCGCGTGTTCCTAGGGTGCCGCCTCACTTCTCTTACCTTCGTTAAACCTAAAATAAGAATAGCTTTCTTTTCGAGCATGTCTTCCCGCGATAGTATTTAAAGGCTTAGTGTTGCCAGGCGAGTTTCATTCTTTTTCGCTACGGGGTGCTGTTATCATTACTCCACTATCGCGAGAGAGAGAGCTCGCAACATGAGATGGCACATATTTTTGGACGTATATTGGTACTGTTCAGAAATATCGGTCCGTCGCTTATCTCTTTGAAGGCATGCCGTTGGGTGATTGTGACACGCTATAGAACGTACCTCGTTTCCGCGACCATATCTGGAAGATTCGATGACACGTGTATAAAAGCTTCTATATGCAAGCGACCATCATTTTATTCCACGATGAAGGAAAATAAATTTGATTGGATTTAATTCGATTTGATTTGAATTTATTTAACAAGCACCAGTCGCGCTTGTTGCTATCGCCGGCACGGAACGATGAGTATACTTATATTATAGAAAGCAAGTTCGCCTACATACTGTCCTCTTCTGTTTTATTTGCAGTTAGTTCTGTGCCGATACCTTGCCAGCTTACTTGCCTATCAGCGCACCATCACACATCCATGGCAGTATCATCATGTTCAGATTACCTCTTTGTCCTCATATCATCATTTCCTTTATCCTTTATCATCATAGTGTTACGTGAAGAGAGAGAGAGAGATGTAAATGAGAGAAAGGTAGGGAGTTTAACCATAGTTGAAGCCTCTGGTTTGTTACCCTGAACTAGGGGAAGGGAAAGGGGAAGTAAAGACGGAAATAAAAGCAGGGACAAAAGAAAGGCGTGAAAAAAAAGGGGGACGGGATGGGATCGTTATAGTCTTTCTAATAGGCCACTGTCACGTAGAAAGGTCAACAAAGCCTTGACCGACTTTCGGTGCGACGACAGTTCATTTCGTCATTCCAAGACTGTTCTGAAGGCGGGCCAACATGGTCGCTAGTGATAGCCGGTGCGTGCTGTATCGAGGACAGTGGAAAATTACGTATTCTATAGTCTCCTCGCCGGCCCAGTGACTGCAAGCCGCGCTCTCGTCTATACTGACTCGGAAGGCGAAAGATCTTGTGAAAGCGACACCAAGCCACAGTCGGCAAAGTACTGCTGTCTCGAGTCGAGAGAGTCCAGATGGGGGTCGAAGTCGAAGGGACGGGTCCAGTCGGTGTAGACATGTGGGCTTCAAGCTTGGTGTGTTCCATAAAGAACTCATGGCTTCATTTGCAGGCACATGTCTTTTCATTGCTGTGTCTATCCTTGAGAATGTAATGGAGTCTTGCGAGCCCTCCTCATTTGCAGATCGTGCTGCTGCATCGGCATGTTCATTGTCCATTACGCCACACTGGCTTGATTTCCTTGCTGATGTTATGTCGTGTCCTTGCTCAACGAGGTGATGAAGCAGCAGTCTGATTTCTAGAACTAGTTGTTCGTGTGGTTCGCGGCGTAAGGCAGAAACCAAACAATGAAGAGCAGCAGCCTTGGAGTGACTGAACACGCTCTATTTCTTGGGCAGTTCATCAAAAATTACGCGAAATGCACAACGAATAGCAGCGAGTTCCGCGGCAGTCGATGTAGTCTGGTGCTATAGTCGAATAGCTACGTGAAATGTTACGTGAAAACAGAGCAGGTAACAATTTACATGGTGTATTTAGAAGGGCTAGCAAGCACGGGCCAACATGGAAGTCAACATCAAGCAAGGCGTGTCGTCATCCTCAGATAAGCCAGAGGCCGCTTATGGGCTCGGTACGTTCCACTAAATCCAAATGTCCAAATCATCTTCGAATAGCACGTAGCACCCCGGTGGCAGAAGTGCTGGCCCGGCGCCACTAATGATCTACAGCAGAGGAAGGGTGGTAATGCCTAAGTCTCGAATGGTGGAAGACGTCGGTGGAATATGGCACAGATGACGTTATGGGACTGACGGACACAATCTCGTACGTGATGTCAGTCGCTTGTCTAAGGACGCGTTATGGGCCCGTGTAACGAGGGAGGATCTTTTCAGAAAGGCCCACACGTCGGGAGAGGGTCCACAGTAGCTCGAGGGCACCCGGAGCAGAGCGTTCGTCGTGGTGTCGCTGGTCTCAAGGCGCTTTTGACTGTCTTTGTAAGCAGCAAGTCTACTACGGGCGATCTGCTGCGCGTAATCAGTCCACGCAATGGCTTCGCGTGCATATTCACTAGTCTAGGTTTCTAGGGAAGGAAGAAATATGTCCAAAAGTAAAGTTGGTTCCCGTCAGAACAAAAGGTTCGTAAGGGAACCAACTGGCCTGTCGGCCCGGGCGATAGAGGAGCAGCTCCGATTTGAGTGGAGGTAGTCGTAGACCCGTGTCTTGAAGGTAGGTTTCTACTGCAGAGCCCGCTGTTTGTAAGGTGCATTCTATCTGACCGTCACTGCCCTTGTCGACCCACAGGGTGATGTCATCTGCAAACAAGGCGGGATGGAGGCCGTCAATTTTGTCGAGGTAAGCTGAGAGACAGCTTCACGAAGCTGAAAAGGAGCGGGGATATGACCCACCCTTTAGGAGTACCGGCGCTTCCTAGTGCATGTTCGTTGGATGTCCTGCTGTCGACCGCGAGGGTGACTGTGCGGCGCGACAGGAAATCTCTGATATATTTGTATACAACTATAGCTTCGCTCGCCCATGTTGAGCCTGTTAATTCGGCTCAGGATTGCTGCATGTGCTACATTGTCGAATTCCTTTTCCAAATCTAGGCCGAGGATGGCCCGGTTGCCGCTAGTTGGGTCGTTGATAACCTGGTGGTAGAGCTGGAGCATGGTGTCTTGAGTGGAGAGGTGTGACCGGCAGCCCACCATAGTGGGGAGTAGGTTCCAGTGTACTCGAGGTTGCGGTTGATACGGGTGACGAACGCGTGCTCTATCACCTTGCCATCGCAGGATGTGAGGGAAATGGGCCGCAAGTGATCGAGGCTGGACGGCCTGCCTGGATCCGGTATCAGGACTGCCTAAGAGCGTTTCCACGCTTTTGGGATGCGACCCGCTCACCAGCACTTGTTGACGTATGCTGTAAGAGCGGCGATCGAGGCGCCATCGAGGTTTCATACAGTCTTGTTTGAAACCTTGTCGAGACCAGGTGCTGATTTGCCATTAAGGTCGTGGAGAGCTGCGCGGATCTCTGAGTCGTGAAATTCTTCATCAAGCGTCGTATCTGTCTCGCCGGTGTAATCTCCGAGTTCAACATCGGGTCGTCGAGGGAAGTACTTGTCTAGCAGGCGTGTTACGATCTGTGATCACTCGTAGTAGCCCGTTCCTTCTGCAAAAGGCGCTGCAGGTAGGAACGCTGAGCAGACTTGCTCAACTGTCGATCTTGTGAACCTGGACATGGTGAACTGGGAATAATTTACTATGTCAATGCCCAAGTGCAGTTTCAGTTGGTGCTTACATTTCTCGTACAGGCATGATAGAAGCGCTTTCGCCCTGCAACGAAAACTTGCTCCTCTATGACAAAAGAAAAAAGTTGTCCGTATTCAATAGTATGCCATCAAGTGCCTATACATTCGTTTTTTTTTTTTTTTTTTTTTTTTACGATTAGTGTTTTAATTTCAAAGCTTTGTTACATGTACCACCGACCCGAGAAGCTGCAGGAGATGTTACTGCCATTTTCACAGCCGGTTCTTGTTCTTCGCGCACGGGAAATGTAACATTTTCTTAGTTGAACAATGCGTTTGAATTGACACATTTTTCTAGTCGCACATCTCCGTCAGAGAAGCATTGGTTAGGGCGGCTGGCAGCCTTCAGTGACAGCACGTATACGTACACGCCTCACATCGGCACTCGTTGCTTCTTGTGTTGACACTGCAGATGCGAAAAAATGGTGTATTTAAAAACAATGATATGAAAACTTCAGGTAGTTTAGAACTTCTTGCTAGCCTAGTTGTGTGCATTGCTTTGAAGGACCAATTTGTGCATTCAAAAAAGGCAACCACAGGAAAAGGCTCCGTCTCCGTCGCCTTTTCCTGTGGTTGTCTTTTTTGAATGGGCAACTTGGTTCTTGAAGAATATGAAAGCTGAACTGCAGAGTGAGTTTTCCTCGTTAGACTTGTTTATTCCTCTGCCCAGACAGTCCAATAACGCGTATACGCACTCAGCGGCTATTCTAGGCCTACCTTCGGTTCAAGGGAACAATCTCGCCGTGGGTACACCTGGTGATTCTAAATTGTGTGCATTTGAGCATCAGAACATTTTCACTATTGGTTTTTAGTACACTAAGGAATGTGCATAGAAGTTCACAAATTGCCACAGTTTTTTATCGGTGCGAGAATATCAATCAGCGGCAGGCTTCCTGTGCTCCGTTCGAACGCGTCCGAACGACTGCTCGACTTGTTTAGTTCGCTTCGACTCCACAACACTGTGACAAGCCGCAGTCTTCAGTTACATCATCGCTTATAAACAATAAAGCAATTACATAAACACGTCACGGACACTGAGTACTTAAATGGTGCGGTGAACGGGCACGAAATATAAACATGCACAGCTGCTGAGCAATGAGTCCCAGTTGACGCCTGCAGATGAATTTAAAACAATGAAAGAGGAACTACTAAAAAACGAGGCGTTATCAGCGTTCCCTTCTTTTTCGTTTAAGAACATAGCTATCCGCACAGTAAAAAGGGAAATACAAAAAAAGGTATCTTCAGTGTCACAAATGCATGCCATAACAGAATAGATCGCGCACCTTATTCCAAGCTGCGACATGAAACAGACATTTAATTTATGACCTCAAAATAAAGCGTTTAGGACTGGAGACTAGTATCCCTGAGTGAAATTGTATCTAGCAATAATTATTCAGCAGTGCCTATACTGCTTGCATACTGGAACCAGTGCCGCACATACGCAACCAGCGCAATTTCTAGTACGATCCAGTGAACTCCAGCAAGCACCATTGCATTCACAGCACATACCATGGCAGTGCGCCATCGTCATCGATGTGGAACCAACGTCTCACCTAGTGTGGCCCGGCTTCTTTTTTGTTTTGTTTTTGAGCGATCTCGCCGTGGTCCCAGTGACTCCCAGGGGGCGCCGGCGTCCCCAATGCGTCCCCATTGGTCCTCGCAACACAGCAAAAGAATGTCAATCGGAAAATCAGAGAGGCTGTAATAATCTCATGGCTGGCGGCAATGGAAAAGAAACCTGCCACGAGTAACTACTTAAGAGGAAAAAACGAAATCAGGAAAGAAACAATTTATGACACCTCAAAGGCAAGCTCATTACTTTTCGAAGCGAGATCGGGATGCCTTAGAACAAGCACCTATAAAGCGAGATATAGGAAGGAAGAAGAAGCATGTGCATGCTGCGGTAAAGCTAAGGAAACTATGGAGTATGTTTTATTAGAATTTGAAGACGTTTACCCAGCGCTCGATTTAGGCACCACTGGCCTCCTTGAAGCCCTTGCGTTCAGCTAGAGCAGTGGAAAGGTAAACATGTCCGCAATAGGGATTAGTAAGAGGTGGTTGGAGGATTGGTAGAAGAAAAATAAGGAAACGACAAAAAAAAAACGGAGGCTTACAAAAGCACAGTTCGCAATAGGGGATCACAAAATTTGGTTGTGCGAGTTCATAGTGCTTTTTCTTTGTTTAAACTAGGTAGGACATTAGGCAATATAATAGCAAGAGCTTGGTGGCGCAACCCACCGCCCCGTTCCAAAGGGAATGCTCATAACATCCGTCCGTCCGTCCGTCCGTCCGTCCGTCCGTCCGTCCATCCGTCCATCCGTCCATCCATCCATCCATCCATCCATCCATCCATCCATCCATCCATCCATCCATCCATCCATCCATCCATCCATCCATCCATCCATCCATCCATCCATCCATCCATCCATCCATCCATCCATCCATCCGTTCCAATGTCAAAAAACGAGCTGGTTTCACGCTGCAAGGCGCCGTAAGATGCTGGTTCTTGCAATAGGGAAGCCACAATGTTTAAAGTCTGGCCCCAGATTACACCTTGCATAACCCCTATTTTTATCAAATGTGAGCTCCGTTCCAGGATTAATTTAACTTTGACACCAGGAAAACCTACGCGCCTAGCATGCCGCTTAAACTAAGAAAAAAATTATATTCAGCAATTGCCTACAAAGCCCGTAATTAACACGAACCTGAACCTTTCTAGACACGTTACTGCTAACATTACACCACATGTAAACAAAGTGGCTCACTTAGTTTTCCCAGAGTACAGCGAAACATTCTGTATAACCGATATGATAACGCATTCGAGCGCTTGCATAACTAATTTAGTGCCCCCAATGCCGTAATTAGCAAGCAGTCTTTAAACTTTACATGCACATCAGGCATAATAATCTCCTTTTTTTTAATAAGCTTCAACTCGGTGACAGTTATAATGGTTATAATTCTCCAAGGATAGTGAGTAAACTTTCTCAGCGGTTCGTTAAGTATAATTATGGTTGGCAAATACCCTTGTGCAATGCTTCTATAGTTTTGTATTAAATTTCAGTATCAAATAACCATCAGATAGCCACTTCTCACGGACCATTACGAGCTTTAAGAAAAATAAATGACTCTTTTCGTCAAACATTACCTGCACACATGATGTATGCTTGATGCGTGGCTAATTATGTGCACCATACCACAACCCCCGAATAGCTCACGCTAAAGAGCGTATAGAAGTTGACTCGCTTTCGTGTCTGATAGTTTCAGACATACACACGCTAAATCTTGCAGTCTAGACCATTATCATAGCTAAAATTTATTTTCTTGTTTTTTTAGTACGTTTTACAAGTTCAACGCCATTCCATGGCGTCCGTGCTATATTTCGCAACGCGCATAATTTTGTTTGCACTGCTTCTCTTGCTTGTAAGATACGTCTGTGTTCCTTTAGTGCGCCTTTGCACGCTGTTGCCAATCGCAAAAGCACCTGTGTTTTGGGGGGGGGGGGGGGGGGGCAGGGGCACGTTGGAGAAGGACGAAATGGCTAATGATGTGATTGCGTGGGGGCTCGCGTTGTACTCCAACTGTAGTGCTGCAGTGTTCTGCAGAGCTACAATACGCTGATTCTACACTGTTTTATTTTCCTTTGCCTATTTAGTGTTGGAATTCTACCAGCACTAGCCACAGTACGGCTGTATTTTCGACAATTGTGGTTTCTGCTGCGAGGCATCCATAATGAAAACGCAATGAGCGTTGACTTGATTTCACGTAACAACATTATTTCAAATTTGTTTCATCATTATACTGTCACCACACTGGTGTCATCAGTGTAACCACGCTATAGGCGTGGCGATATGGTAATGTAAAAGTGTACTTCAAACAGAAGTTTTTTGTCATCTTTATGATTCAGGGCAAACAACAGTGGATATCTTCACACAATGGATTCAAGTTTAGCTTACTTTAACCCATTAAGGCCCAGGAATGATCTACCAGTTATATTTTGTTGATTTCTTGCGTCAGATTATGTTTTCACACTGTAAAAACATGGTGAAAGCTTTGTGAGTGGCGCTCTACTCTTTGAAGCGCTACGATAGTGTACTTTATAAGTTACGCTGGACCTTTATGGGAGCAACAACTGATGTGGATCACGAAATGTATATGCTATATCTTGGAGCTTCCAAAAACAAAAAGGCTTGCAGCGAAGAGTCAAACGAAATTTTGCGCCAGCCCCCATAACCTTCTGGTAGCAAAATTAGCATTTTAGTGGAAAATATTGCTTGCTTTGGAGGTGTGTTTACTTATCAAGCGTGTAGCATGACTTCACCAAGTAACAAGGAAGGGTGTTTCTGTTGCTTTCAAAGGCGCGCGCGACGCAAATATATTATTGACGCAGAACTAGACGCGAAAATTGGTCATAAATACAGGCATTCAAAACTAAAGCATTCAGCACTTGGTTCAGTGGTAACTGAAACATTCAACAGACTGGTGACATCTGCTCAATGACAGTCGGTTCTTGCATTACAATCCTGTTGTATGATTGCTAGGTGTCATTCTCGCTAGAATTTTCTGTCGTTTCAAGAGGTGGGGTCTACGTCTGGTTCACCTCTGGGTTGCCCTACTTTTATTGCATAACTCATCTCGATTGGCATAGGAATATGCATAGTCTTTGCTGTTTTCTGTTCCCTCCCACCCGTTTTCCAATTGGTAATAAAGGATGCATCAGACATCTTTCTTTTTAAATACTCTTCATGTTATATCTAAATGGTTGCTATTTATCTAAGTTTACTCTCACATTGCTCGCTATTTTATTGACTGAGAAGACAAGAGCATCGTCAGCTTTGCCGGCCGCAATAAAAGAACCAGGAGGAATGATAGCAATGTTGATGTATTTCTAAATACATTTCTTTCATGCAACCGTCTCTGAAGTTCTTGTAGCCAGAAAAAAATATTTTGACGAAATGCGGGTAAAAAAGCTATCGTGTGTGCTTAGAGATCAAGCATACCCCTCTATAGCATACAAATAGGCCAAGCGCTTACTTTACAAAGTACAGCTGCATTCATTTTCTTGCGAGGGTATAAATACGTATGGTATATAGAATGTCATGCATTCATTATTCACACCCCTCTTTTCTAAAGCTTACCCAAAAACTTCAGGTTCGAGAAGCATGTGCTATGCTTGGCAAAAAATAATGAAGCTGCATATTGAGCAGCACCTGCTGTGTTCAGCGCTTTTCGAAGTTTGGTGATGAATACATCAAACACATCATGCAGCTGACAAAAACTACAATGTCCTCGTCTTCGCTGGACCCTTCTTAGCAAAATGGCGTACCATGGAACACTGTGCTATTTGTCTTTAATTATTTACGAATGAAAATGATACTGTACATTTAAAAGTACGCTGGGCGCTAATGGGTTAAGAAATGATTGTTTTGCAACACAGCTTTAGCCGAGTAAAGATGCGTCGATAGAGAACGAATGCAAATCACATCTTGAATTTCAGTTGAAATGTTCATAACGCATGCACTGACATATACTGGCAATTGTGTTTTGGCTAGTTGCTGCAAAGAGTAGCTATCGCCTACAAGACTATTGCCATGAAGCAAAATTTCGTCTCACATCGTGATGTTTCTTTTGATGACATCATCGAGTAAATCATTTTTGCAATTTTGCTTTTTCTTTCATTTACTACACAAATTTCGGTTAACCTAAAGCATCACCGCAAGAAACCGGTAGTCTTCACTATTCTAGAAAAGAAAGGTGCAAAATTTTGTTATTGAAAAGTGTAAAAACACGATTTTTTGTACATAATTAGCAAACTACAGAAACTTGCTTTAACAGTAAAGACACAAAAACTGCTTAGCCTCATAGCATGGGCCACAGGGCCATTCCGCGAGTCGGTAGTCCTTTACGCTTTACTTCGCTTTCTGAGAAGTGATATCAGGAGCGGGCTACGTGGAAGAGGATTGCGCAGAAAAAGTAAGCTGCAGGCGAAGAACGCTCTCGAACCTTCGTCGCCAGAGGATAAGTCTGTACCGCTTCGCTGCGACGTCGCGAACGGAAGAGGCACATGTAATCCCCAATTAAAACTACTGGCCAATTACTTCTCTGGTAGGAGATGGACGCCGCTCGTTTATCTTTGTGGTGTTGCCTTTCACGCTACCTACGCGGGTTCCAGCAAAGTTGGCGAACTCGGGGTTACCTCGGGCATCACCTCTCTTCTACGTAGGTAGAGCGAGCTGTCCTCGAGAACGATAAAACTGCAATGAAACCATGCTGGGGCAATAAAAAATTGTAGTTTTTGTGCTCTGTCTATTTCCGAGGCGAGATTCAGCGTTCAGGCTGCTATGTGGATAGTGCTTGCAGGAAAATGCCTGAGCCATGCAGTGCCCCTCACTGATAGCAACATTTCTTTTGTGATTGCAAAGTTGCTTCGATAGCTGGGCACAATGTTATAGACTAGCTTTCGCGAAGAGTGCAATGGTTAAAAAAGAGGAAAATGTGACTCCGAAATACGCTGATAAAGGTTATGCGAAGTTGCTCACAGCCACCTCGAGCATCTCGGCATACCTTTGTATTATAGCTAGTTACTTTAGCCTAAAATTCATTATTTTCTTCTTACTGGAGTTTTTATGCTTTGAATAAACGGTAAGGTTGAGACTGTTAATGAGGGCGTCAAAGCGAATTGTTTTGCGCAATGCAGGCGAAGTATTTAACTTTGTTGGTCTAAAACTGAGCACATGAAAGTGAGAAATTTAGTGCATTTGCCGCCACACTTCTCTTAAGAACGCTGTGAAAGGTCCAACTTATTTCCTCAAGCTGCTAAGCCATTCTTTTTGAAGGGCTGCAGAAAACAGCGCCTCTTCCTCTCTCAGTCACTCTCTCTATCTTTCCCCTCTGCCTGAAGCGGAGCCCTACCATGTTACAAGGTGCTCGCAATATTGGTGCCCATGACATTCGTGTGAGCCAACTTTCTTGTTTCATGTTGTGAGTCGAAATAGTTGTGCCGTGATACCGATAAGGGAACTGCGAGGGCGCTGCTACTATGCTTTCACGCTATAGACCACCATATATTTGTGCCCTGTCACACAAATTAGGGCACCGAACTCTGGTTTGTAACGAAGTTATTTCCAGTTGCCACTGCTTGAATACAAGAACTTCCACGTAACTACCAAGAAGTGCAGCGACAAAGGCTTCCCGCTCAGAGTAGAGAGAATTTTGGGCCAGCTCTGAACTTTGCTCTTCCAGTAGAAAAACAATTCTTGTGAACTGCTGTCAAAACAAATCCTATCAAAGACTGAACTGGAGCCATCTAACTAGCATGACATATAATTACTGCTCTTTAACAGTCTGACAAGCAACGAAGAGAGACACGACCGACAAGCAGCAGGGAGATTACCTGTACTTAGCCTTGTTGGCAAATCGAAGCGGAAGAGGAGAAGGAAGTGAAATAATGAGTAAAAAAATAGAACGATTGAGGAGGAACCTCATGTGCATCTGCGCTCACCCATCAAGGCGCAAGCCAGTCACGAGCAGTCACATGGGCCGGTGAATGTCAAAGATAAGCGACCGAGCTTTAATTGTGCGTTAGCTGTTAATGCGCTGCCATCGATTTTCTCAAAATGCGTGACGGTAATGTGGTCACATTCCTCAAGAGCTATATGCATTAGTCATTTTATTTCTTGTTCGCTGGCCTACACTCAAGCTCAAGATGTTTGGTGTGAAGTTTAGGACACACACGACAACATGTTTCTTCGCACCATTCTGAGCTCTAACAAAAGCGGAAATCTAGTAAGGATAACGGTGAAGGCAATATGAGCAGAAACCAAAATTAATGCACTTGACTTTTCTTTCCTTTTATGTATACCGTGGCATCATAAATGCTGATAGTGCCAGTCAAGCTGCACCCTCCGTCCATCAACGCCTTTTCTGCTCATTCATTCGTCAAGAACTATTCTGCTCTGCACCTTTGTACTATACGAAGCAGCATTCGCTGGTGCCAGAAAGAGTGCAGCTGCGCTCGGCCACTTGAAAAAATTAAATGCCCCCACTGTCCTCAATGCATGGAGTATTCGTACTCATAAAGTCTACAAGCACAGGTGTCCAGTGTTCCTTAGTGTAATTCTAAACAGAATTTGTGCCCTGCAAAAAAAAATCCAAACACGCAAGTGCTGAAAAATCCGAAGGAAACATCCTAAGAACAAATCCTAAAAACATTCTATGATGTCACAGATGTGAGCATATACATGAAAGCATCGGTGCTTTCCTAAAGTGCGCTCTAGGAAATGGGAATGCGCCAAAAATAATTAGGATTCTCTCAAATTAGCCGATACACTTCGTTTATTTTTCTGTATGGCAAAGCATGGATATCTTACTCAATCGCACAAAGCCTAACAGTCCTCAACACTGTGAACGCAGGCTTTTCCTGGAAAACCATGGACGTAGAATGTTTTATACACCATCGTTATGATAATAGCAATTTACTTCGTTCGTTTGAGTGCTACAGCATAGATAAAATGAGAAGTGTCACACGTACTACCGTTGGGCCTTCTCTTATTCCGGGTGTATCTCATTCTACTTACTTCCCTTACCGGAGTTGCGGAACAGCAGCAGAAGAAAACCAACTCGGGAAAACTTGTTTCCCCGAGATTGTAGTTTGCCAGCAACTCGGTCGAACAAGTCGGTCGACAGCCTATCCTTTGATGTAGAACCAATATGCAATGCGCGAGCCAGCCAATCTGCCCGACAGGACAGACCCAGCCCCGAGGTAGTTGCGCCTTCGTACTTCTCTCTAGGCAGTTGATGATGGAACCGAGGTCAAGCGGATTTTCCCTCTTCAGCCTGCGCTAGTGGTATATGAAATATTGGCCTTGGTATCTTCTGCATCGCTAGGTTCGTAATTATTATTCCACTGGGGCCAGTTTCATGCTTTCTTTTTTTATCTGCCAAGAGAGTTCGCAAAGCAGCCTACCCTGCTTTTTCTTTCATGTGTTTGATGCACAGTATGCTTATTTGCGTTTGCTTTTTATGCCCCTATGCCATAGAACACGCTAATTTCTTGACATATAAATGTTCTGTCGTTCTTGCGTCGACATTTGGTTTGCTGACAAGAATGCAAAGGCAAGCTACGGGGCACTCTGTATATTCACGTGGATATTAGACAGTTTTAGTGTAACGCATAGCAGCGAACACAAGTTGGCGTTAGCGTTAGCGTTGCGTGCGCGAAACTGCGAATGCGCTGTACATGAACGATGCTGGTTCTCTTGCGTACGTACGCTATTTTAGGGATTGAGCATTGAACGCTAAAGCGGGCAAGGGGAGTCTTACGTACGGCAACATGGCGGCGCCAATCGAAGTCAGAACTGCCCGATTCGGACCTGCCCGCTTCGGAACAGCACAGGCCCGCTGCGTCGGCCTGCGCTGTTCGACTCATTCGTTCCCCACTAATGCTCATATTCACATTATATTTGTGTGATGATGCTTCGACAGGGACGTACTGGTAACAGATTGGCGTTGTTTTCGAGATGCGGTCTCAATTAGCGGCGCAGCAGGCTTAACGAGAGAGTTCGCTCATGTTTGCTTATGCTGTAGCCGCGTGGAGATGGTGTCAAAGCCTGTCTTTCAATTCTGGCCAGCACTGGAAACGGTCTACGTAGACAGCTAAGGGGACAACTGACACAGCTTCTAAGACAAGTAACGGGACGCGTTTCTAACCGCCTCGAAGACGTATGGAAGACGCTTCTGCGATGTGACGCTACCTCACAGCGACAAAAGTAGAGTTCAGAGAAGCACACATTGTTTCTGTATTTTAAAATTTTCCACCAGCGAATCTATGAAAAACATGATGTGACTTACATTAAGGCGATAGGAAAGCATGCCTACGTTTCCTTGTGCGCACAAGTAATATTCAGTCAGACGAAAAACGCCTTTGCGTCCACTATTTTTCAATGCGTAACCCGAGGTTTCCACACTGCTCGCTGCCAAAGCGGTTATTTCTGTCGGTTTTCCTCAACTCCGATTCATAGCCATAATATGAACTAATTGCTTGGTTTCGCGCAGTTGGGCAACTTAGGAAAGTGTGTCGATACCTTGTTGCTTAGCTTGTGTTGCTTAGCTTTTGGTTCATAAGCATACCTTATGAAGAGACGCCATCTTATGGTCGAGCCGAAATACTAATCGAGCCGAAATAAATAGTACTTCGATTCCGTGATCGTGAGTAAGCATTTGTGCTCCGTTTCCGAGACTCCAGTTGGACATGCCAACGGGCGCGAGATGCATTTAAATTTACATTTACTGTTGTCGCATTTACGTGCGGAGACCTAAGTTACCAGTGTCTTTGACCGTCACAGAACTCGCGGAATGTGAGCGCATCAAAATTTTCGCTTTCTGCCTTATTAAAAGTAGGCCTGTTAAATGATTAAGCCTGCGCAATAAAGAAACCTGTTGATCGGTTCAATAATTCACGACGGTGTTGGAGTTGCTCGCACTAAGTATGTAGCTGTCTACTCAAAAACAATAACTGTGTGTGAATAAAGGAATTATGTGAGTAGAAGGTTATTGTTGTAGCTAAAAATTTCACCACCACAAACAGGGCATTCGCTTACAACAATACAACAACAAAAATGGCGCAAGAACCGACATGCAGAATTTTTCGCATAGTGTGAGATAGAGACGGAACGAAATAGTCTTTTAACATTCAGAGCAACCCTTATGAAGAAAGCAAAGATAAAATAAAATTCGCTTTCGTACAGTGTTGCGATACCTTTTGTGCCTCGTTCCATTTCTCGCAACTTTAGCGAGTGCGACTGCACATTTGCCTTTGAGCTGACACGCACCATCTTCAGCTACCGAATAGGAGCGCCCAGGCCCGTTTCAATAGCAATAGTGTTGCACAGTGCGCGGCCCATTAAGGTTTTACCATGCTCAATGCCTGGAGCGAGCATTCGCCCTAGCGAGAACACACCTCTTTGTCTATCCAAGTGCGATTCGCGAACGTCGAGGACTAGTCGTCATAGCAATCGTGTCCCGACGTCAAGGGAACGTCGCCGTCAGAGCCTGACGTTGACCGCATCAGCAAAACGCGTCATCACTAAGTATTGGAAGACTTGACAGGCCACGACAACGTATACAACAACAACGTATACCCTGCTTCTGTACAAGGCAGTCGCCACTGCCTTTCGTTTAGTTGATCCTGTAATGGACTGCATAGGCTTTGCCGCCGAGGACCGCATGAATAAGCAACGGCCACTCGGTTTGCGCAACATTTCCATTCTTTTCGCCTATTTTCGTTTTTTTTTTTTTCTTACTCTACTCCTGGCGTGTTGCTTCTCCACCGTGGTGGCTTCTGGCCATTTGCAGAGTGGCAGCCTGACACTCCCCCTGCCCTTATTCCATTCTGCAGCTCGACGTGCCATGTGACGCGTATAAGTATAGGAAACATCATCTGCCAAAATGTGGCAGCCAATGCGCCACCCCGCCCTCCTGACCTCGCATTATAACTCATCGCACTGTCGTGGAGAGGGCAAGTCATAATGTTAGGCCCGCCTCGTCGGCTCTGGGAAATGCGGTGTTTCCTACGGAGCTAACATACAAGTGACACCACCAGCGAACAGTTGTCCGTGTCTCTGCTTCAGTGTAGCACTCATTTTCGCTTCCTTTTGTTTACATGTGCGTCTACATATGCGCCCTCTGGTAAACACAAGTTGGTTCCTCTCGAGAAATAGACAACGCGCGCCTATAGAGAAATCGCAATGGAAATGAGAGGTCACGAATTGGGAACTGTCCCGAAAAGTGGGCAATTGAATTCACAAAGCTTCTCTTATATGAGAACCATCTGCTTATTTAACGTTTTTATAAGCATTGAGGACAGGTTGGTACTTGATTTCTGTTATGATTAGGAAGAAGTTACGCTTTGCTTTAGGTGCACGACATAAAAAAGATTGAACACAATCTATTTACAGTGATTGCAAATGTAAGCGAGTATCCAACTGCTTCTAGTCCCCAAGCAGCTAATGGCGCCGCGCTGATGAGATGAAGAAAAATGCAGAAATATGATAATGACGCCGACATTTGCTGTATGATGATGACGGTGACACAACCTCGAGGATGGAATGACAGTGACTAATCGGCGGTGACGGCGGCGGCGTCACATGGAGAAGGATGGTAGCAGGACAGTGAATGCCACAAGACAAACACGACAGCGACAGCTAGTGCGATGCTGAAAGCACGTCGACGGTAATAATCTAACGTTGCGTTTGCTCAGATCTTTGATAAGAATCATGTGTACTTCTCAAAATAACTACGAGTCTCTAAATGTATGGTGGAATATTGCGTTCAAGGTTGCTCTTCGCAGTCGTTCAGATAATATAATAATAAACCAACTAGATTTCGCCGTTATTTTTTTGAGCATAGCAGGAAGACGACCGAGGAAGTTGGCCAATTCATGACGGCTCATCCTTAAAGGTATACCAAAAAGAAGCACTAAATACGTTTATACTGATAGAAAGTTGTTGCAAAACATTATTTTCATTATTGTTGCTTAAAAAAATGACAGTCACTTTAGCATGCGCCAAAGAGGGTGAACGCAAGAGACTGCGCGCTCAAGAGACATTCATTAACTTATATTCTCATTCGAATGCGTTGCTGCTTTTCACTTGTTTTCGCCCATCGAAGGTCACGGGATCGAGTGCCTTAATTGACGCTACCTTAATTAACCGCGACTTAATTAAATTTACCCTAATTAGTGCCAAAGGTCGTGCGTTCGAGTGCTTGAATAACTCTATATTAATTAATTGCGCGTTAATGAACTTCCACTTCCACATAAGCTCGAGGGTTCGAATTCCTCGCAATCTCGTGGGTTCGAGTGCCTGAAACAACTCTATCTTAATTAACTTTGCCTGTGGAAGAAGACGACGACGAACGCGAGAGCAGTGGCACGAGGGCGAGGGGCAGTATGGGAACGCTGGCATGATAGCCAGCTCTGGAAGACGACGACGGCGAACATGCGAGTAGTGGCACGAGCAAATGCCTGCGCGAGGCAAGCTTTCATGACTTTCTGTACCGCATGCTGCGTTTTCTAGACCACCACGGGTATAAGCCAATTAAGGCTTTCGCAGTAAAAGGAAGCTCTAGCTCGGGTGCACCTATCTAAATACATGCAAAAGGAGAGTTGGTTTTTCTCGGCAACCACCGCGCCAGATTTGACAAGGTGTGTTGCATTTAAAAGAAAGGCTTAAAATCTAGTGACTCGTAGTTTCGAATTTTCGATTAAAATCATCAATCTTTTATTGAAAATTGACAAAAATCACAAATTTTCAGAAAATGCTAGTATCAAGTTTACAACTCTGTAACTCACCAATAAAATATGATATCACAATTATGCGAATTGCATCTAATAATACATCTAAAGCGGCCAAACTGATATGTTACACATGAGTCTCAAAAAAAATTGTTACAAGAAAATGCAGCTCTTGCAGAACCCTCGTATTCAACGTAACTGATTCACATGAGGTATAAATTGACATACCGGATTTGTCCGCTTTGAATGATCGAATGCATGCCGTTTACAGAACCGCGATATCTGTTCTTGATACAAAGCTAATAATTTTTTAAAGTTGGTGCTTCTATTTCCTTGGAACTTTCGAATTTCTGAAAAAAATCTTTACAAAATTCAGGCCTGAATGGAAATTCCGCTTCCAACGGTCACTAGAATTTACCTTTATCTCTCAAGTGCAACAAATTTCATAAAAGTCGGTCCAGGGGTTACCTCAGAAAAGCGTTTCTGCGTTTTACACGTACTTTAAGAGGCCACGTCTGAGTTGGGCCAGAGCTAAAGCTTCCTCTTAATATACGTCGAACTTCCTTTTTCTCCGCGTCAGAAGCTTAGCACTGGTACGTATGGTATCATGGTATTTTTCTGTTAGGACTGTTATAGTTCATGAAAGTTATTGAAACTTGCTAAGCCCAGAGTTAACATTTTAGAATACAAAGTAGAGAGAGATAGAACGAAAGAGGGAAAGATAGGGAGGTTAACGAAGGACGTGCCCGGTTGGCTGCCCTACGCTTGGGGAGAAGGAAATGGAAGAACAGATAAGGAGAGAAAAGAAAAATAAGTCAGTCATTCACAGTTAGTCGCACGAGGAATCTCCAGTGTCACAAACGTTCATACAATCCAGTGTCCTTCAAGAAGCGCAGAAGGGCTTTTAGGACCTTTTGCATGCAAGAATGCATAGGCCATGGTCCAAGGATCTTTTCTCCTGAGAGCGCTCTATTATCTAGGAGGTTGAGTTTCACATGTAAAGTACGTCGTTGAGTGTCAAAAGATGGGCAATGACACAGAAGGTGCTCTAGAGTCTCATCGCACCCGCACAAATTGCACGCCGCACTGTTCGTAATTCCTGTCACGAATGAATAGGAATTAGTAAATGCGACGCCCAACCACATGCTGCACAGTAAAGTTGTTTCGCGACGGCAGAGTCCAGGTGGCAGGCGAAGTCGCCAGTTAGGGTCGAGAGTGCAAGCTTGAGTCGGTGAAACCCGGTGAATTCCATCGTAGAAGTGTGATCTGGCGAGCAAGTGGTTGAAGTTGTCGCGCATCATCAGTTCTGCAAAGTGGTACAGGAACCCACTGATGTTGGTGAGCCAAACGCGCTGCTTCATCTGCACTGTCGTTGCTGACAATTCCGCAATGGCTTGGCAACCACAGAAATACAATGTTGTGGCCTTAGAATGCAAATTAGTTCATCTTTATCGATAACAGCATTAAATAGGCCCGAGCAGGTGCTTTACCAATACTAGACGTCACATTGGACAAACTTTACGTTATTTTGCACAATCGAGACGCTGCCTTAATGAGCAAACAGGAGAACATGACGGTTTTACTGAAGACATCACCATGGGGACACCAAGCAGCTCATACCGAAGACTGCCATTTCAAGCCCATTTAAATGAAATGAGAATTTTTGAAAAAAAAAACAGCAACGTGATAAAACGAGAAGCTTATGAGGTCACAGAACACCTTTAAGAAGGGAGCACTTGTGTAAGCGCAATCTCGGTAGCATTAACTGCCGAAGAAAGAGCATATTCTTCCTGCAGGTGACCGCTAACTGTGTATCTGCCGCATGGCGGGCTCAATGTGTGGTACTAAGGCTTCATTTGTATTGTGTGCTGTTAAATATGTAAATATATTCTCGGAAATAAAGGCCTGCTAGTAGTTCACTGGAGCTCTTCTTTCATGTTGATTCTGGCCTTCGTCGTTGCAGTAAAGTAGACAGAGGTAGTTTCATGGACACAGAGGTACAGAGGCACGTTTTCGTTTGCACGCAATAAACCCGCAGAATCTCGCAAAACTAGAACATGATGCCGTGCACAACGGAGTCAGAAAAAAACTGCATCATTTGGCACTGCACATCAGTGTCAGTCACAAACAGAAAATTACAAAATCTCCTACAAATATACAAAAAGACAAATCTAAAGTAGCAAGAATGGACATTCTTAGTAGCACCCTATCATACTGCTAACAGATTCCAAAGTAGTATTTTAAATTCACAAACATTGTTTATTTTCCACACTGCTTAGCCTTCACCTTGCAGAGGCTCATGCAAGACGCAAAACCCTTTTTATATTTTCCACCCTAAGTTTCCAATTTCAAGAAAACATACCTCTCAGCAAAATTTGCAATGGGCAACATAAAAAAACGACACGTATGAGTGTTTTCGAAGCAGCACGCAATGTATCTTTTTTTATTCTCACTGGCACGTGAGGACGCCACTCAAGACAGACAATTTAGTTGCTTTGAATATAAAAGAAATACATGAACTGACTATAAGGAAAGAAGTTAAAGTCGATTGCAAACCTCTGAGGAAATAGTAGCGTGAATTACAGCGCGCACTGGTTTTACAAAAAGACCGACGCTACTTCAGCAAGAGCCTTCTCGATTACGACTGCAGCTTCTCGACATGAAAACAACGAGGCTGTCCCATAAGTGAACTCCGGGCAAGCGAGATGTAGGAGCAAATGATATGGTAGCGGAACGAGCTTCTAGCGTCACTACACATTCCACGGAATATAATCTGTGAAATTCACTGCAATATGAAGAATCAGCCAACCCTCTGAACGAGAATCAAGCAAGTGTGCTTAGCAAATTCTAATCGTAATTGTTGTTGTCCACGCGCATTCTTTACATCGTTTGAAGATTCCTTCTTGGTTTCTTAGCCCCGAAATATTTGAATTTCGGATATTTCATAGCTTGGTTACTTTTAATATGCGTACGCAGCACCTTTCATGCCCATTTGAGGAAAGAAATTGGGAGAGTTAAATTTATCTTTCTTTCTTCGTTATGTACACAGCCCTCTTTCATGCAGAGTCAAGGCCACCCGCCGCGGTTGCTCAGTGGCTATGGTGTTGGGTTGCTTAACACGAGATGGCAGGATCGAATCCCAGCCACGGCGGCCGCATTTCGATGGGGGCGAAATGCGAAAACATCCGTGTACTTAGATTTAGGTGCACGTTAAAGAACCCCAGATGGTCAAAATTTCCGGAGTCCTGCACTACGGCGTGCCTCATAATCAGGAAGTGGTTTTGGCACGTAAATCCCCACAATTTTTTGTAGAGTCAAGGCCCCAAAAAGTAATCCAGTTATAAAAAAAAAAAAACTGGCGTTTTTAATCATTTTGAGTCGCTCTGGGTTCCACCACATATGCCCTGCGTAACTGCGCGATTTCGTCAAGAGGAAGCCTGACTTCTTTATCCAATAAGCACAGGATCCGCTCGTACACTAGCATGGTTATTTAAGTCGGGGCGTATCGATCCTCCAAACTGTCTGCATGCGACGAGACCGGAAGCGTTAAGCACTTTATGTGGTCGTGCCCAAAATACCGCGATGAGAGGGGCACCCTTCGGGAGAGCCCGAAAAAAAAAAGAAGTATTTCCGCATGCATTCCTGCAACACCGTGTTTCCCTGGAAGGATCCCTAATACCCCGCAAACAAGGTTCACGTCTTCTTATTGAATTCATAAGAGAGAGTGGTTTCGTGGACATGGTGAAATGCCGCAGTTTTATTGTAAGAACCGCTTGGGCGGGGCAATCCCTGGCCTTGATCGCTAGGCTAAGCCCGCCCGTTGCTACAAGCTACCATCACCATTGTTCTTTCTTTTTGTATCGTAAAATTTGCTCTTAATTCATTTTAAGATATTAGCTTATCATAAAAACCACATTTTAAACCACGAGCGACTTCATTTAGGAAAAACAGATTTTTCATCTCTTATTCTTCATTCGACCCCCTTTAAAAGCTACCGTCAAGTTAATGCCAAACTACTCACCATGAAGAATACCTAAACTGATCGTATGGCTGTGTCTTAAGCTACACTTTTGTCATTTATTTAACTTTTGTCTGCCTTGTCATTACTCACTTTCATGGTCTCGTTTCTCACAAGTTTGATCTGCTTCGTTCATTTATTACTGAGCACCTGGTTTCCCACCGCGCCTTTCACGCTCATGGCTGACTTTCCGAAACAAGACATGTTTCAGTTACGAATACTTACTGCTGTTTACAACATAACTTTTAACTAAGCACGTATGTCTGCCATTTAACGGCCATGTTCGCTTCCCCCCCCCCCCCCCCCGAACAGAGTCTTTCACTGAGTTCTTCAAGCTCTGATTGAATCAGACACACCGCCAGTACTTCAATACGGGTTAGACAACTTCCTTAAAAAGTTTCGTATGCATGTGGCGTAAGTTGCTCAGAACACCGAGGAATGTTTGTGCGGTGTTTATTTCACGAAACTGTTCCCACAGACGTAACAGCGATTCCAAATAATGTAATCGTGCCCATCTCGGAAGCGCTTTCCAAGCTTCAGCGCAGCTGGTAAAACTATCGATCGTGATAAGGTTGGCACTTTCAACGTTCGGCCCAGTCACTACAAGAAATGTTTGAGTTCGCTAGAGAAATTTGAGCGAGTTTGCTCGCTATACCGTGACGTAGTTCGCATATGCACGTACCGCGCCGTCGCCTTAGAACGTACTCGGAAGTCGCCGACAGTCAGGGCGATCAACGCCATTCGCACACCCCAGAAGCTTGCTTTTTTTAAACACCTCTTTTCTGCGGGAGCCGGCCCGTTCAATGAAGGCAGTTGCACGTCTGGCGGAAAATGTTCGCGTCTTTTCGGAACTCGTGAAGAACCCGACATTGGCAGTTGGAAAAGATTATGTTCTTCCAGACGCCCCTGCCCGTGCGGCCTTCCTTCCCCCACCCCCTCCTCCACCTAACGTCCTCCCCTACCGCGCTTCAGCTTACTTTTTCATGCCTTTCGTGCTCACTACGCTCAGAGGTTATCATCATACTTTGCAAAACGTCGACGGCGTGTCCTCGCCGGAGCTTCCTTTCGCGAAACTGAACGAACCCTTTCGCTCGGCTAATGTCTTAGCGGGCATCGATTTTGCAATTACAAAAGGATCTCTCGTTTCGGCGGTGTCTTATTGCTTTCCAATTTCATTGACGTTTGGCGTCAGCTGGAAGGAACGCCTATCACCGACAGCCTTCGTATTTATCGCGGTCATCGTTTCTTTTTTTTTCTCGCTCTGTCTCTTTCGGTATCTACGCTTGCCCACTGCGGAATTTCCCGTGCAGTAGTTTTTCCTGTTCATTCATCGTGGATGGCTCTGTCATCGTTAAACAGGAAATTCAATAGCTTATTCAGGTTCAGAGCTGTCTGTGTTTGCGATCTCGTGGTAGCACAGTCTAATGGGCCTACAGATGCAAAACTATTTCAAGATAAAGCAGAGAGGCTTGCTGACTTAGAAGCATTCGCCTACAGGTTATTCTGCAAGAAAGAGATGAAGGTAAAGAAGGAAGAAGGGCAGAAGAAATCGTAAAAGCGCAAGAAAGTACCATGAACCACACAAACGCATATCTTGATTTCACTTCGGGCATCTTGATTGATGAACGTTTTAGCATAAATTTTCATGTTGATTTATCGCTGGCTTTTATATTATGTACCTTAGAGCCCATAAGACAGCTCGAGTTCTCAAAAGCAGTTAACTAATTCAAGGTAATGAAATAAGAAATTGAGTACTTTTCATTGCAATATGGGGAGGTTTCATTGACCTAATTAATAGGTAAGGGTCAAATGGCCTTGATAGTGTTGCCACATTTCTTTTGTATGTGAGACTTTCTTCACTGTACGCTTTGCAGTCTACAAGAAATGTGTCCGGTCGATTCCACATACCCACAGTAGTCCCAACATTGACTTGTAGTTTGCTAAAGTCCATGGTGGGTTGCTGATTCTAGAAGTGCACGACGTTATATGATAACTTATGATAGAGTGTTTCCTAAAGGCCGGGGTAGTCGTCTTGTGAACCTTGACTGAAGTTCAGTGAAAATATAGCAGACAAACTCGTAGTGCCCAGACGGGGAATATAGTTCCGCTATATTGCAGATGTCTCAGGATTTTCTTTTTTTTTTTTTAAGAACATTTCGTAGATTCTGTGGCTGGGTCTATTACGCACCGCCTGATCCACTCTTTTATTGTTTGGGAGGCCAAAACGCGATGGAATCCACTGAAAAATTAGAAGCTAAACCGCTTTACATTCTAAGGGTTGTAAACTTTGATGTCGTTAATCACCAGGCGAGAGTCCGTAAAGATGGTTCAGTGTCGCGAAATGTGGGGTCAGAAGTATTTGATCACCTTTCTTTATTCGCACATAGCTAAGCTAACGTCAGATGTAGTGTTCTTTTTTTTCTTGGCGACGGGAAAATACTTTTTTTTCTGTGAAAGGCACAAATAAACGGCAGGAGACGTCAGGGGTTGGTGACCTATCTTTGAAAATTCACGTCATGTTCGAGTAATCTGCGCTGCTATAAGCCAATGCGGTTTATAGCACACCTGCTCAGGGCATATCTTTTTGGAGTCTATATCGGGAGTAAACGGTCTAATGTACACATTACAACGTCCACAGATGTTAGCGTGTTCGCATTGCATTACTTGTCGTGCTTGTTTGCACGCTGAATTCTGCCAATGGCGTGACCCATCCCAATTATCCGATAACAGTTTTGTTTACCAATGCTACCGGCCGCTATTGTGGAATAGCCACGTTAGACCACATGCTCTGGCGGTGTGCCCGGTCACGTTCTATCATCGATAACAGCTCGGCCAGATGGGAAGCGGGTCTCCGCAGCCCTCTTCTGGCTGACCAACTCTGGGCTGTCCAGCAAACCCACGATACGGCCGAGAGGCTCGGCCTTCCGGTTCCCACGTGGGAGCGGTCCGCTTCGTGAAGACTCACGATCTGCAGGGCTTCATTAAGGTTTTGCCATACCATACCATACCTTCACACAACAGGCTAGGTCATGCCTGGGCAAACCTAAGAAAGAAGCAATGGTCGCAAACATTCACGGAACGTTTCGTCAATCAACAAATACTCGAACTCGCACCTTTGGACTATTACTTTTAATTATACCCGAAAATGTTGGTGTCAGACATCGAAGCCTTATTACCCTCCCCAGAAACTAAGGCTGTAATGTCATTAGTTACAGGCTAATGTTGTTTAGTTAATGATCAGTGGTTAAATCGTGATTTGTAAATTTTGCCAGAAACAGTACGCAGTGTCCTGCCACGAGGCAGCGTTTGCTCCTCCTCCGAAGTATCGTTGCCACTACTATCACTGCGATACCTTGTGGGGTGGCTAGAGCATCGCCATCATGATGCATCCGAAAAATTCTGCTCTACTGTTACAATGAGCCCTATTCAGTAACGAGACCCACCGTTCAGCGGCAATAGTAGAGTGAAAAGAGTATATTGTAGTGTTGCAGCTAATTGGGGCCAGTTCTTTGGGGCTCATTCTTAAAGACGGTAACGACGCAAATTAACATGGCGCGAGAACACTACGCTGGGCTAGTTGATTTTTGTTCAACTTGGCGAAAAGCGCACAACTTGTTCCATTGTCACATGTCCCGTTGTCTGCGCTGTCCACCATCTTGAAAATGGAACGTGAAGGAAAGCAGGCAAAAGTTTGTATCGGTTCCTCTGTGGCTCCTGTAATGAGAGCCATTATCAAGGCAAAAACTTAATCGTGCTTTGGATTCGAAGCTAAAGGGTTGTTCAAAACAGCCTTTAGATACGTGGATGATTATGCCATGTTTACTAATGCTCGTGAATTAATAGACGAATTTGAAAAGTTTGGTGTATATTTTATTACGCATATCCTTGTAGTTTATAAGCATTTCAACATGTGCGCGTTGTGCTTTGGGGTTGTTTTAAAATAATTTGCAATTTATTATATTTTGCGGTTTGCCTCGAGATAATGGTGGATAGACAAGTAATGTCCAAAAGAGGAGATACACCCGTGAGGCGGCCCAGAAGGTCTAGCGCCCAGTGTGCAGACAGATAGAGGGACAGTCGCGTTATGCGATATTGCGAAATGACGTCGATCACAATAAGCTGCGCTAGCGCGTAGCAGTGCCCAGTCATCTGTGTTTGAAACGAAGGGATGGCGACTGCAGGTGATGCTCATGCGGACATACGGAGATTCGTCTCGGCATTTTGCTGTCTCTTGCTCTCGCGCGGTCCGCCTTATCTTTGTTCGCTAACTGTATAGTCGAAGAAACTAAGGCGAGCGCGAAACTCGAAAAAGAGTTTGATTGCGGTAAGAAACGTTGAGTGCACTGATCTTGTGTAGCGATTTTACTTCTTTGATAGGTATGCTTCTGGTTTCTGCGCCAATGTGTCTTTCTTTTTATTTTTTTGTTGAAACGCAGTGCTACCATCCTTAGTATGTATTTATTTCCTATTTTTGGCAATAAACCCTCGGTTGCGAGGCAGTGCTTGTGTCTGCCTTCCTTCAGGTCGCTTGCTTGCGCTGTTACTACCTCGAAAAGAGTGCTCCGCCTGTTTCGACACAGCGCTCGGTGAAGATATGTGTCAGAGAAGGTAGAAGATGGCATTTGCAACTAGGGAACTTCAGTAGCAAAAGAAGTACACTTACTACCTTTAAAAGACTACTTAGCCTGTTTTAGTCACGCAGCATTTGGGGAAGATAGGCGTTCTAGAAGGTACAAGACAGTATTGGCTTATGGGGAACTTGAGCAGCAAAATAAGTGCACGTACTACCTTGAAAAGAGTGCTTAGCCTGTTTTGGTCACACAGCGCTCGGTGACGGTAGCCGTTTGAGAAGGTGCAACACAGCCTTTGCTACTGAGATACTACAGCAGCAACAGAAGTCCGCGTAGAAGCAACAGCGACATCAGGCCAAATCGATGCAACGTGGCTCCTACATAACGTCCTTTATTTTGCTTGGCAAACGAGCTGAAAGAAACGACAATAAAATAAATAATGGCTAATCTCAGTGACGTCGTCAAGAACCAACCTTACGCACCTTTACTCTAACACAAACAGAAGTAACCTGCATTCTGAGCAGCAGTGATAGCGATACTAAAATATTTAGCAGCAGAAAGAAACCCATAGCAAGAAAGAAACAATGGCAAGAATTACAAAACCAGTTATGATTGTGAGAGCAGTGTACAGCAGTCATTCCGAATGACTTTCCGTTAAGCACATTTGGCGCCGCCAAATCGGCAGCCTTCGTAACTTTTCCAACGACCGACTAAGTGCGCCAACCAACGCAAATTATTGTGCTTCTTTTCTCTGTCACATGTTTTTTCGTAGCGCACTTGGAGCAACCACTCAGAGACTATTTCGCCAACGCCAGCATTTCGTTCAGTTGTTTGCGAAGGCAATGAGAATGGTTTCCACACAGCCTCATTGCGAAACATGTCTCGCATGCTCCCCGCTTCCTACCTTGCGAAATATTTGCTTTCCTTTCTGTAGTTCCGTAGACCCGCTTCATGCCTCGTTGAGCGCGGCTAGCAACAACGCAAATGTCTAAACTGGAGATTCCACTGTAGTCAAAGCGCCGCTTTCCCCACGGGGCACATTCCGAGCGCATCTACCAACGCATACAACTTTCCAGTGAGGCCGCATGCCTGGACCGCCGCATGATGTGGCGAGAGCAGATGTTACAGACTGTTCATCGGCTGCCATCTATGGTATGTGTATGTGTGTTGTCTGACTAGGCACGCACATGTGAAAGACGACCCAGCGCCTGAGGGCGCAATCGGGCGAACGCCTCGTATAAGCACGCTAGAGCGCGTTCAATATCCAACTCACTGATGAAACAGGGCGCTGAAGCACATCGTGTAAGCCCACACACGCTGCCGAGTGACTAGGCATAGGCGTGTTATAATGTTCGCCCACCGAGCGCACACGAGTTCTGCCTCCCTGTTAATCGAAGAAGCGAGGGCGTATGAGCTGACGTGACGAAAAACGCAAAAGGGGCACCTGTTTCCATATTTTAGAATGTTTAGTTATATCATTGTTCGCTCCTCGTTTCCTGAAATATCACAAACGAGAACTTGTGAATCAGTAGCTTCGCTTCCTTAACATTTCCGATGGTCTCATTTCAAGCCCAGTGTTCATTTGCAACCAGCAGTCAGTTCGGTGCTACCTGGAAAATTAACGAGCTGGTATACCGTTGAGGTTGGTACCTGTTAAGAGGTGGTGTCTCAGTTAATCCTAATACGCTGTCTTAACAGCGGTATGAAAAACGAACTAACATGGCAAATCAGCATAGTACGTCTACGTTATACCATAATTCTTTTGGAATCGAAGCACTCCGTACACAGTGTGCTATACATTTTTTGGTGGACATGTCCGGCACACAAGGTGGAGTGCCCAGTGGCGTTGCAACTGGAACACGGCTTGCCTGGCTATGTATTTTCAAATACCATGTAGCCATATTCAAAGGCTATAAAGAGTTCGCACCTCATCTACTCCTTTCGTAATGTTCTCGTCGACTTTATCTCATCTGCAATCGAAGCTTTCTACGCACACCCTCGCGGACTTGGCTGACCCTGGCGGCAGTGGCTGCTGCTCCTGTCTTGTCGGCTTGTCGAGATATGATTAAAGTGACGGAAAAGTTTTCAATTGGAACTTGAATGACGAGTATATTCCGTTCTATTTTTATTTGTTTTTCGTCTGTTGCAATCGCAAAGTGCACCGAACAAAATACAGAGACTGCGGATCATCATGTTTGTCAGCCTATGTTGATTTTAATGCTATAAACTTTGTATAGCTGATTGTAAATATAAAATAGCTTTTATGCAAAATATAAATGCAGTTTTTTAAGGGATTTCACTGTACCTCCCCATCTCGCGTCTGCGATATATCGCAGAACATTCAATGTCCGACTAACAAGCTCTTTTATATTCGTTGTTGTTGTTTTAGTTGCTGTATATCTTTCTTGGCTTCACTTTTAATGCCTTGCATTGTGGATTTGAATTATTTGTACAGCCAATTCTCTGCAGCCTCATAATCCTGTCTTGCCAGCTCTAGTCGATTAATTAACACCCTACATACGATAGCAGCCAGGCAACACCTAATAGTCGCACAAGGCTCGTAAAAGCAGCTATGAAAGTACTGTTCTGTAAGGGTAGCTTCACATTACGCTGACAACTCCGTAAGGGCGACGGAAAATTGTCAATTGGCCAACACCAGTATTGTCTTTTATATCGCAGTCGCCCACTTCTAGTCTTCGATGTGTTTTCATTTGCGCGTAGCACATAAGCTACTCTTCTTTGACAAATTACGATGTTTAAATGAAGTTTCATTACGGGTTCATGTGGGAATCTCCCAACGTGATGCGCTATCTGTACCAAATTACTAGACCATGCCTCTGGTGCTGATATCCGTGATTAGATAACCTGCGTTATTTTCACTTTTGCTATAGTGTGTGCAGTTTATAGTTTTCTTGTTCGTTATTGTCATCTTCAATCCTGTTTTATTTTTTGTGTAAAGCTTGATATTTTGGAATAGCCAAGCTGAAAAGACGTGCATACCTTCTCACCTTTCTTTACTTAATAATAAATATTAGTAAATAAAGGCTTGCATTATATTTTAGGTGCTAAAAGATAGGCTCACGCGTCAGTGACGAACGCGTAGCACCTGTGCGTAAAAATATTAATATCTGCATACTGAGACAATAATCTAAATATTGAAGCAAATGTATCTTGGTATTCAGTCCTGTATAATCCCGTAATATAACTACTTTCCGAACCTAGCCTTACATCCATAGCGATATAGTTTTCCGAGTTGTACGTGGTTTCCTGCCAGCGCTCCAGCGTGCCTGCAAGTATGTGCTGACAGGCGTATTTTCTCTGTGCTGAACTTGGTGGGCACAGCCGTACGAAGAATTACAGCTTCCGATGTTGCGATCCCTAGAGGCTGAAACGAGACTGTTTATGTATTGATCCCCTGTATCGACTTTCCTTGCTTGAGCGCTCGCTGCCTCATAGTGGGGAGAAAGAAAGTAAGCAAAAAAGAAATGCTGAGCTCACCCAATAATCTAGAACAAGCGTGTTTCCAGAGGTAGAAGGCGAATGAAAATGAACCACAAGCAAAAATAGTGGCCTATGAGTACGCTTATGGCACGGTGAAAGCGAGAGCTCGTAGAGACCTCGACACCAAACATTTCTGGTCTGCACTCGCTCAGCTGCATCGTCAGCTCGCAACAAACCGATCGGTAACGCGAGCAACACCCCTCCCCCCCCTCCCCCATCTCCCCCGCCTGTGAATTGAAACAACAAAAAAATCTCTTCGAGAGTTAAGCCTGAGCTGAGCAAGAGAACTGTGCTATAGAGATAGAAATACATATACATGAACATGGGTGTATCGGGCGAAAGCAAGTTGACGCAGAAAACAATATGCATTTCTACGTAACTCCTTTTTTTTTCCTTCTGTGTCTTTCAACTCTCAGCCACCATGCGCCCTTCGGCTTCGCAAAGTGCCTTGTATATATATATGGCCGAATGTACATACACAAAATAATTGTATCTGTAAGCAGCGCAATACTTTCGAGTGCGCCCGAGGCATGGAAGGTACCGGAATGGAGCGAAAACGAAGACTCGATAGGTTTTTTATTGTTGGGCAAGAAAGTTTGCGTTGATATTGATGGATGTGCCGGAGTGCCGTCGAAGCAGTGGCATGTCGTCTGCGACTGAGCAGGAATTCTGGTTTCGCTATTTTGTTCCTCGTTCGACTTTACTCTCAATATTGACAAAACCCCATGCGTATAGAGAAAAAATAAGAAACGAGGAAAACAACGACCAAACGCAAGTATCTTTTTTTCTTTTTTTCCAGCAAACTGCCTTGCCGTCCGGGCTTGGAGGGGCGGAGTCAAAGGAAATGCTTAAATTTGATAAAACCTAAGTCTACAGCAGTTGCGATGCGTGTCGTACATATCAAGTACAGTACTGCACGACAGCACTCTTAGCTCTAGCCCGTATTCTTAAAGCTTCTCTTATATAGGAAAGTTTCCTGACCGACTCGCTTTCGCACGTCTCCGGCTCATTGTAGATATAGGCATCAGGATCAATCACTGCGACGATGGCCAATCGTGGATGCCGGATGCGCAAGAGAACTTTTGTGAGTACGAGCCCGGGTCATGTGGAGCGCGTTTTCTGAAAATAATAGTGGTCTAAAGAATTATAAACACAAGGTATCCGTATATATCCCCTTTATTCGGGAAATACGATTCACGTCAATGGACGTGGCAGTCAATAGGGCGCGTCAATAAATGTGTCAAAGGTATATCATTTTAATGAAAGGTGTGTGCAGATCTAGTGCAGTGAAAGAAAGCCAAGGTGGTAGGATGATTCTCTGGGCATATTATAGTAAGTCAACCTAATTATAATAATTAAATGCTGATTTATTGCTGTGCCTCAGTAACATGTCGCGTTACCATCAGTGATGTGGCACTTTTTTCATACAAGAACGTTTGAATCATCAGCTCGAAGTACATGGAAAAGTATTTATTCGCTGCAGGCATTACAAAAAAGCAAAAGCTGTTCCTTCATCAGTGCTATCGTAACGCAGCGCATCGAATGATCCCGCACACCCTTAAGCAAAATCACACCCTTTGGGTCGTATCTTGCCAAGCAACAACAATCGTCCTCTGTCTTGCTCACATTTCCTTTCTTTAACGCTGCGAGCCCGGTACTTCCTAGTCACGAACAGCATGCGCGTTATCAGCACAACAGACCATTCTCGACAGGAAAGTAGGGAGCGCAGCATTTTCAAGAAAGGAAATGCAAGCAAGGCAGATGACGATTATCGTGGTGTGGGAAATATACACCCCAAAGGGTGTACATTTGTCTAAGAGTGCACAACATGGTAAAAGTTTCAGTAAAACTGCCGCATGTAGAAATGCGTGACAGAATGAAGTGAAGCGTAGCCACAAGACTTGTACACATTACAGAAAAAAGTAACCGATTACAATTACTCCTTTCAAAAATGTAATTGATTACACTGACCACTGGCGAAAATAACTGATCGATAACTGAAAAGTAATCGATAAGTTTTGAGTTGCTGTCCTGCCAATTTTTATTAATAAATAAAACGGTCTGACCCCGCTATATTAGTGGGTATTCCACATCCATTCCAGGGCAGTTTTTCTTCATTTACTTTTCAAGATTTATTCAGGAAGCGTCTATTGTTTTCTTGTGAACACCACCTTGGGAGCAACGACATTAAAAATTCGCTCGATGAGTGCGCTGGAGAAAGGGTGGTGCTGTATTTTCCAAACCCTAAGTGCAAGATGACGGTTAGTGAGTACCCTGACACTCGGGTTGAGTCCTCTATGAAGTGAAGCGCTTCCATTGTTGCCCGCGCTTAGAGAAAGCGCCCCCGGTATGGCCAATTAAAACTTGGGAGAATCGTGTGTAAGGAGTTTTCTGGCACCAACGCCCGTAGTGGCCTTCACTATCGCGCCATCGCAGCGCCTGTTCAATTTTTCGGCCAACATTTGGTCAAGAGTTAACACACGGGAATAAATACTGAGCGTCCGGATCTGCATGTCTGACTATGCGCTTTCGCGAGGCTGCCGTGTGGCACCACTACAGGTGTTTTACTGTACTTCCCACCAAAATCAAAGTGTTCAAAGCTGTGTCACCTATTACAGCTTGTATTGTCAATAAAGTATCTAGTTATTAAATTACAGTAAGCGTTACTCAGTAAAAAAAAAAAGTAGCTCTGTAGCTTTACACAAAGTTTTGTGTCGTCTACTCACTCACTACTACACGTGGTGGCCGAAATAGTGGCTGTATGATCTGTGCCTGCGGCCGCTGTGGCTCATGTAAACAAGCGATGAAACGCTAATCAGAAGGATGGATGTATGGGTGCTATGACGTCCCATTTCAAACGGGCTGCTGGGTGGCGCCACCAGACTCATGTTATATTTCCTAATCTCCTACCTATCTACTCAACAAAACACGCACACAAAGAATTTCCAGCATCAAACTTTCTGAACCAGTATTGGGAACATTGTTTTTGCACATCTCTGTTGTTTGAGCTCTCCCTTCTTTTTGCCACCAAACCTCCCATCGCCTTTTAGTAATCTCTATTGGAGACAAGTTTGCTTTCCCCCTGTTATCCCTGAACACAGTGACTTCGAGGAGGACAGAGGAGCCTAAACCGACAGCTCGGTAGATATCTTCACATTCTAACGAAACATATTCTGTTGCTTCCCTAACCTCGCCGCAGCGAGCACATGCTTCTTACTTGGTGTACCTCACTATTTAGCTACGCGTTCTAAGGCACCTTGATCTCGCTTCGAAAACTAAAGAGCCTTCCTTTGAGTAATCGTAAATTCTTTCTTTCTAGACTTCGTTTTCACCTCCTAGGTAGTTACTCAAAGCAAGTTTCTTTTCCATTGCCGCGAGCCAGCAGATTGTCCCAGCCTCCCTGACTTTGCGTTTGACATTCTTTGTTGCCATGCTGCTTACTATACCAGTCGTATACTTGCTGGTAAGCTTGCTAGTTTTTTTCCTCCACTGTGAGTCAATGTTTGTGCTGTACCGAGGACTTAAGGTCAGTCAGGGGAGGGGGGAGTCTTCAGGGAGGGGGGAGTGGCCTCATTGGGCGTCGACCAGTATTAAGCACACATACACACACGCTCACATATATATATATATATATATATATATATATATATATATATATATATATATATATATATAGAGAGAGAGAGAGAGAGAGAGAGAGACTCACCCGTCGGGAACGGGGCGGGGGACCTAACCCCCCCCCCGCCTCCCCCCCTCACCCTCTGATTTTAAGCGCTCCAAATACCTGAACAATCTCGTTTTCACTTTCTTGCATATTCGACTTCAATACTCACTTCAATAACACTTGTCCAGCCCACATCACCTTTACAGCCCTTTTGCCATTTACAGCTTCATTTGTAACCTTCCTGCGAGTGCTTGGGCCCTCCGTTTGGACCCTTCGTCAACTTTCTTGGGTATTTGTGTTAGTGCACAAGATTAGCCCTTGGCATGGTGTTGGGCTGCTAAGCACGAAACCTAGCGATCAAATAGCGGCCACGGTGGCCTCATTTCGTTAGGGGGCTAAATGCAAAAACACTCGTGTACCTAGATTTAGGTGCATGTTAAGGAACCCCAAGTGGTCAAAATTATTCCGGAGTCCCCCACTACAGCGTGTCTCATAATTAGATCGTGGTTATGGCACCTAAAGCCCCATAATTTTTTTTTTACCTCTGGTTTACATCGAGTCCTGATTGTACCTCTGAGTTCAAGGAAGCAACTGCATTTCCAAATGTGAGCCCTCCAAATATTACACCCTTCCACATATCCTGGAACACCTCGTACCTATTGTATCTCCGTAGCTCTCTTTGTTCCATTATAGCCGCGTTTCTCTTCCCCTTTGCTATTATCATTTTTTCTTTGTTTCCATATACCTATTTCCTTCGTTTATTTATACACCAAGGCAACTGTATTCTTTTACACGAGGTATTTCCTGACCCTGTGTTCGCATTGTCTGTTCACTCTTTTCATTGAATACCATAAAGCCTTACTTTTCAGGCTAGATTTCGACCCTAATGTCTCATGTTCCTGTCCACAGATATTAGCGAGACGTTGCATATCATTTTGCCTGTTATCAAGCAACACAGTGGCGTCCGCATAAAAAAAAACCTGGAAACTGCTACTGCACTATTGTAACCGCCTGTTTGCATGAGAGATTAAGCCTAATCTTGATTCCTTCTAGCACTCTTTCCATCCTTGCCATGTACAGCAGAAACAGAAGTGGGGTGCATACAGGTACATACAGTCGTTTTCTAAGGTTTTTCCCTTCCAGTATATCCCGCAAAATGTTGGGGTCCGCGTTGTCATACGCTCCGGTAATGTCTAAAAAAGCCACATACGCGTATAACGGTTTCCTTTTTTCTGTGGATATTTCAATACACCGAGAAGCCGTCTGGTGCCGGGCGCCGTAACGTCAGCAAATATGGCAGTGCTCATGGGTATTGTATTGTATAGTTTGTGCATCCTGTGTTTAATTATGTCGTCGCTTGCAAGCGCTAAACTTGGAAGCAGCTCTGGATAAATGAGAATGCCGTGCAGGTTCCACGGATCCTTCTATTCTAATGTAGTTTGATTTTTCTTCGCCGTGTGGTGTTGGGGAAGCTTGAAATTATCAGGCAGACTGGCCAAAACAGCCGCCGCACTGTGTTTCAGGTAGAGGGTGAACGAATGGACGCACAAACAGACACAGAAAACCTAATTTCGAGCTCCTAACTGCTGTCTCAATAAAACACAGTATAGAGCAATATTCCGAAACCTCTATCATGTCACTCACGATTCCTAAACTTATTCGGGTATGGTTAGTGTTCAAAATTATAACACAGCATGAAGCTGGTTTGCAGAAAGACTCGGAATTCATTACACTGTAAGCATTACTAGATAGCGCGCAGAAAGGTCACTAAACAATCGTTAACAATGAGAACAAGACGCACTGTGTGTAGCTGGAGGCAGACTTGAAAAAACCGTAATACTTGCATATCTTTTTTTTAACTAGGTAAGATCTTATTACACGCAACAGATTATACAACACGTATATGGATCAACTAAACAAAACATAAACTTACACCACCATCAACGCTGTGAACAGAGTAATTGTCTAATTGCCTAAGGCTATAGTATTTAGGATTGTTTCCATGCGCAGCAAGTTCTAGATTTAGCTAATAGAAAACGGCACTTACAGGTGCTCTGAAGGACTCCTAATCATTAATGCTAACAACATTATTGCAATTTTGTTAACAATGTTTTAATAGTGCCACCTTTTCATAAGTAATTGCAATATTATATAAATACGTGCAGTGCAATACACGAGAAATTAACACCTGGTAAGAGGTATCGTTGAATCAGACTCCTTAACCGGCAAATTGTGCCTGTGGGAATGACTCCCCCCCCCCCCCCCTTCCTCCTTGGCGAGGCGCACTTTTCGCTGTGCGAAAGATCACCGGTTAGATATGCCACGAAGAGAGAGAGAAAAAGAAAACTACAAGTTTCCCATCCGGATCCAACGGGCAGACTTACACTGGTTTAAGAGATGATTTGCACAATGCATATAGAATAATAATTGCCCGGCACCATGGCGCGCTCCCCAAAGAAACATTATGTTATGGTTCAGCGCTATGGATATTATACGTAAAAAAACGTTGGCTGCGGCTTAGCTCAGCTAACCCTGGATATGCAAAGCGAAAGCTTGGTTTAGCCTGGTTAAGTCTCGTTTTCACTCCGTTAACCTCTGATTTAGCTGTAATTATTATACTTAGGTATGCAATCATCGTTAAGCCCGGTATGACGGGCTGTGCCTTGGTCGGTGGCTAGACATGACTGGGATTAGACTTGGGTAGACACGTATCTTTCGATGGTGCGACGCCTGTTGTGCCACAGGGTCAGCGCAAGTGATAGACATGCAAAGACACGCCGCGAATATGCGCAGAGTCGAAGCACAAACAGACAGGGCGCGAACACTGTCAGTACATAGATCTCGACCATTCGACGCCTGTTGCATTACGGTCCCTCTCCAGTGAACCAGCTCGCCGGGCGATATCTGCGGGGTGGTCACACACCGCTTGGCGAAGACGGCTCAACGCCTCCCGCTCCCGCGCATTGCCCAGAGAATACGACCCGGCCTCGCTCTCATCTATGGCCAAATTCGCACTTACTAGGCGAGCGCGGCACTCCTTTTAGCCAGGCGCGCGGAGAGTCACGTGGTCAGGCGGCGACCCAGCTGCAGAGAGCGCATGCGCCAAGTCGGCGGTGGCGGGAAAGCTCGGCGCGGCGAGTCACGTGATGCGTTGCCAAGGCTACGGCGCAGCTGCGGTCAAATGAAGGTTAAATTGCTGGCGACAGTGAAACTCGGCTCGACGCGGTTAGTAAAGTTTTCTCTGTAAAAATTATGCAGATCCAACCCCCATCATGGAATCTGAGAAGCGAAGCTTTCATGAAGCGGTTGAATAAATGCCATGCTACTGACTATAGTCAGCCCAGCATTTTGCACCATCGTGATTACCTGCCACTGAAGACGCCAGAACGCGAAGACCCCACAACATGACCCGCGTGGCTAAGCAATATACTGTCTACTGGGCTGGCCTCCTTCGCTACGACAGTGCCAAGGATCGGCGCGCCAGCTAGAGCCCGCCTGTCCTGGGAATTAAGATCCCTGAGAAACTGCACTTTGCACGGCCAAAGGCTGACCAAGCAGATGTGTCAAATCCCAAGCCCTCGGAAAATAAGCAAATAAGGGTTTGCTTCATTAATGTAACTGTGCTCTCGAGTGCGTCTGTTTCAATGAAGATATTTAGGTTTACTTTGTTTTATCACTGCGTAATTCCTAGAAAACAAGGCCAGCAGCCACAACGAGACTAAGGGTAGTACCCATGGTAGTACTGTCCCGCATGTAAGCTATTCTGCAAGAAAGCAGCAGTACCTAGCACCTACGGTCGGGAAAGTCCATGACGGTCCGCAAAGAAATATTCGCTTTAATAAAGAAATCCCTAATGCTGGAGTGTGAGCACAAACGTTTGTCGAATGTGTCGGTGAGGATATCTGAGACGAGTTTGTGCGCTGCGAAATTAGGCTACGTGAACTAACATCTAGTTCTTTTTTTAATTTTAGTCAATGCAAAGTGTGAATTTCTAGCTTCCTTCTCATCTTTTAGTCCCCTTTTCGCCTTCCCCAGTACAGGGCAGCCTACCGGGCCCAGCATGGCTAACCTCCTTGGCTTTCCTTTTGACTTATCTCTATATCTATTTAGACTAAATAAATGTCCAAGCTTGTTAGCGAACATAAGCTACGTTAAATAGAAGCGAAAGCTGTCCATACGAACTGTGTAAAGCAAAAGATTTGTCGACCTCGATGTCAAGTATGCGACGGAGTTTCCTCTATTAAGGGGTCCGACGCTGTTGACAAATGGAACCTGCAGTGGGCGAACGAAAACCTAATTACATTAATTCCTCAACACACTTCATTCTATTTTCCTTTTTTCTCTCTCTCCTCTCTCTACAAAGAGGTAAGTGGAAGTAGTCAATCACAGCGCTTTCCACTTCACTTATTAAATCCGAAACATTTCTTCGCGAACATTTGCCACATGGAGAGCATCTATCTAGCCGCCTACGTCCTGGTGCTCTCATGGTCGTTTCGTTAACTTGGTATGTACCAAAATTGGCGTAGCATGACAATAGTGTATGACGAACATAAACGATAGGTCACGGCATCAATGTCGTGAGATTCGTGTGATGTAGGCCATGACACAACCGCCTACGTCTTGCTGTGCGGATGGTCGTTTCGTTAACTTGTTAGGCTCCCCGCACACTGCTTCGCCTAACATCTATTCCCACAGGGCGTGGGATCTGCCGGCTTTTATTCTTTTTTGCAACACCTATAAGCGCCTTGTCTAGGTCACGCAAAAGCCCGAATGGCCCGCGTAATGTGCCACCGTATTACAAGCTGGACATAAAACGAGCGGGTATCCCCTAGACGCAGAGGCTGTTAGTCGTGCAAGCTGTAAAGTATAGTCGGCGGCGCCGCTCTTTAGAAGAGTATGTCGCAGATCATTAAAGCTCTGCGAAAAGCTAAACGAGCAATGGAGTGCAACACGGCCGATGTTCTCTAGGGAGGATAAAAAATGCGCTAATTTCTTTGTGCGACAGAGTAACCATTGAATGAAACTTACAAAAGGCGAAAAAGGACAGAGCTGACGCCAAGACGGTATTTTTCTTTTGGTCTCCCTCGTTCGATAAGGTGCGCACCAAATTTCTCAGTCGTACGCAAACTAAAAAAAATTTAAATAAGAATAACAAATCCAACAGCGAACACAGGTAACCAGCTTGCTCGGCAGGAAGTCCTTAAGCTACTGTTCTTTCCTCGTACCTTGCGCAACTCTCAGCTGCGATCCGCAGCAGACCGAGTGCAACGCCACATCACTGCTGGCACACATTTTTCACAAATAGCATAACTCTACTAATTTCCTCGCACTAGCACATGTTATGTGCGCACCGCAATGATGCTGTCAGTGACTAGGTAAAAATGGTTTCCTTTACGTACTGCCGCCATCCCCCTTTCGCTTGTTTTTCTTTCTTCCTGTCTTTGTTTTTCGACGCTAGAATATTGCGCGCACGCCGAGTCTCCTGCGCCCACAGTACCATTTCTTAATTACCACTGCTTGGTAATTTCACTTACTGACAGCGCAGTCATCCAGAAGCCTTAAATAAGCCTAGTTCTCGCATAGGGCGGTCCGCTCATTAGGACCTGTGCGCCAGAAATCACAGTCCTACCAACAAATTGTAATTACGACAGCCCTCCATTTGTTCAGAAAGGCTTCTGTTTGATATCGTTTCTTACTTCAGTCATTATAAAACAGTGTTGTTGTACTGTACTTGATGTGCCACTTTTTATTCCTTTTTATTCTCGCTGTATTAACTTCCAATCTGATTCTCTTCACCCCACTGATGAGAGCTCTGCTCACCCTATTGGAGGCAGCTAAGTAACAAGCTCTTTCCTCCTGTTTTTATTGGCAATTGCTTTTATGCATCTTTTTTCAGCATTGTTTTATGATTCCAAAGTAAGTAAGAAAGAATGAAGAACAACACCACGATTTGCGCGATGCTCATTATTTCACACGTTTACAAACGAATATATTTGCAGGGCCCCTCATTGTATGAGATGACACTGCATCAAACTTGCCAGCCACAAAGCCTGGTTCTTGGGTAAAGTACAATTCTGCTCACCTTCTTCGTATGCAAACAGAATGAAAATCTCTTGCGGGAAATATCTTCGCAACACGGGAATAGTGATGAAGCTTGGAAAGCTTTCAAGCCGAGTCTAGAAGGCTGTTACAGCCAGTGGAGGAAACATAACTAATTACACAGCCTTATTGGGCTTCCTTAACTAGATGATCGTCCTCTGAGTGAACAGATAGTACTAGAGCACCATCCCCACCGATCACTGGCTCAGAAGGCAGTGAAGGCACTATTGTGCTTTCTGTGAACGTCTGGTTTGCACGAGCGGCTTCGACTCAGTGATTGTCTGTGCATGTCTCTCTACCTCTCTCTCTCGCTTCTCTATCTTCCCCTTCTCTCTTGCCCCAGCGTAGGGTAGCCAACCAGACTCTTGTCCGGTTAACATCCCAGCCTTCCTTATATTCCTCTCTCTCTCTCTCTCTCTGCATGATGCAGGGTTGCATTCATATTAACAAGGTATTTTTTTCTTTATTATGCCGTAAGGCCGCTCTCTTTGAAATTACATGAAAAGAAGGATGTTTCCTGAACATATTGTAACGAGAATATCGGATAGAAGGTTAGCTCCCGACGTGCATCAAGTAAATGAAACCAAAGGAGACACCGACGAAGGATAAGATGATGCGAGCCAAACAGCTGTCCCGGTAACAAGGAGAATTGTTGTAATTAGCTTCAGTCAAGGCAAATGGAATCGTACGGATAAGCACGCTCGCTTCAAAAGAAATTACTGCCTCGAAACATTTTTTAAACGCCTCTGTATTCTCATTACCAGTCTCGTTCGCGGTGCTCCACTGCCTCGTGCCATCTAATTGGAAGCGCGTCTTTCAAAGGGACCTCGCGGGAACGATGTTTGGGGCCACTCGTACATGGCACGGAACCGTAACTTCATTTTCGGCAGCCTTTTCCAAAGTGAAACCTTTTGCCCTTTTCCCGTCCGTCGTCAGGTGCGTTCCCAGCAGGGAAATGAGGCGTATAACAAGAAGCTTTGCTGAAATGGCGGTCCGCGCATTCCCGCTTGTTCTTTTCGCTGAGGATTCGTTTGCACACCTTTGTTTCGCCTTCCACATTTCGAACAGCTGCGAAAGTTAACAGCGAATAGTTATATTGCGTTCCAGACAAAACGACTATGCGCATACAGCCCTTCGAGGCCGCGCCCTATTAGTCCGGCGAAATTGAGTCGTGCGGTGGGATTCAGTTCGCTGCAATGTCTCATGCAATGCTCGCGTTATCCACCGTTGCACTCCTTTAAAATTTTTTTATTGCACATTGCTGTCAGGTTTCATACTAGTTCCATTAAAACACAACTGTACACCTCTAACAGTTTTTTCTTAAGGTTAAAACAGAGCTTGCACCTCGTTTAAAGTCGAGTCTCCCGCATTCAATTATGTGTCCTCTTGTAAACTGGTTGTAGTTTTCATTAACATCCACGATGTGTCAAAGGCATTAATGAAATTTCAATTACTGCGCTCATGAGGTCAAAAGTATTTGACCGTGTAGCCGTAAGTACAACCATCCTCACGTCACGGCGCAGCATTAAAAGAACGCACGTCATCATGAAGGCGCTGGTGGAACACATTCCCAGCTGCGCCAGCTAGATAGCAGCGTGCTCAAAAGCTATGAGAAATGAGGTTATTAATTAAGTATAATTCTGGGGTATTACGTATCTAGCCACGATTTCATATTGAAGCACGCCGTATTGGGGGACTCCGGACTAATCTCGACCACATGGACTTCTTTAACGTGCACCCAATGCCTGTTAAAACGCCCACGCAAAAACGCCCATGTTACATGGGCGTTTTTGCATTGCACCCCTATCTAAATGCGGCGGCCGCGGCCGGGTCTTGATCACGTGAACTCGGGCTTAGTAGTGCAGTGCAGTAGCAGCTACGCCACCGTGGCAGGTAAATGAGGTCATCTTAGCAGGCTCTCAGTTATTAATGATTGTTAAAAAAATGTAATTATGGGGTTTTACGTGCCAAAACCGCGATCTGATTATGAGGCACGCCGTAGCGGGGGACTCCGGAAATTAGGAACGCCCGAGGTTCTTTAACTTGCATCTAAATCTAAGTACACGGGTGTTTTCGCATTTCGCCCCCATCGAAATGCGCGACCTCGAGCTCAGCAGCGCAACACCATAGCCACTAAGCAACCGAGGTAGGTTAATGATTGTTTATTTATAACGAGTGATTTATTTATTTATTTATTTATTTATTTATTTATTTTGATTGATTGATTGATTGATTGATTGATTGATTGATTGATTGATTGATTGATTGATTGATTGATTGATTGATTGATTGATTGATTGATTGATTGATTCTACCGAGTAGAAGAAACATCTCCGCTACGAAGGAGGCTGTCTTGAAGGGCTCCTTCTAGATTTATCCATATGAGATTACCACACACAAAGAAAACAACATTGCACAGACGTCCTCTTTTTCTTTTCTCTTTTCTCTTACATTTTGCTTTTTATCTCAATGTTACTCGATCGCCGCGCGCCATGCAGTTGAAGCAGTGACTTCATACTCAGAAGCGCAATGCATAGCCACTAAGCCACCACGGAGACTCGCTTATTAGGACGAACACACTCAATAAGAACGCCGGCAGTCGACGAAAGGCGCTTGTCACGCTTGTGTCTTCATCATTTTGCGGTTTACCGCGGTAACGTCTGTCCACTACGCTGAAATCACGTCTCCGAGCTAGGAGCTGTTCGTTTTACTTGGTTCAGTGAAAGTGAATATAATGACAACAACTTCATCATTCTGTCACTCGCCGTGGTTGCTTAGTGGCTATGGTGCTGGGCTGATAAGCACGAGGTCGTGGGGTGGAATGCCGGCCACTGCGGCCGCATTTCGATGGGGCGAAATGCGAAAACACCTGTGTACTTAGATTTAGGTGCACGTTAACCAACCCCAGGTGGTCCAAATCTCCGGAGTGCCTCACTACGGCGTGCCTCATAAACAGATCGTGGTTCTGGCACGTAAAACCCCATAATTTAATTTTGGTTTTCAACATTCTGCACTGCTTGCCGGGCACTCAAGCTGGAGCGTATGCTGTACCAAGCACGGCACTGTAGGCGTCGAGGCGCTTCCCATAACGAAAAGAGACCGAGAAATGATGGCAACAAACAAGAAAATACGATGGTGGCTTTACTACAAAGTGTGCCTCGAAGGAAAATCTTGGCTATAATATTCAGTTAACAGAGAGAGAGGGGGATATAAGGAAAGGAGGGATCTTAACCAGTCAAGAGTCTGACCGGCTACCCTACGCTGGGGGAATGGAGAAGGGGAAGAGAGAAAGGGTATAGATACGTGCATAGACAGCCATTGAGTCAGAGCCGCTCGTGCGAACCATACATTCTCAGAAAGCTCAAAAGTGCCTTCACTGCTATCTGAGCCGACGATCGGTGGGGACGGTGCTCTACCACTGTCTGTTCCCTCAGAAGACGATGGTCTAGTTCTCTCAATGTGTTGGACAAAGATTGTCTTCGTGCTTGAAATTGAGGGCAGTGGCGCAAAAAGTGGTCATTGTTCTCCTTGCATCCGCGAACATCACATGAAGGACTATCAGCCATTCGAACAGAAGAGACGCGTCGCGTCGGTGAAGTCCGGCCGGAGGTCCGAGTTAAAGTTAGTTAACAGGAAGGTTCATAAAACTTATCATGTGCTTTACATTCTAAGAGCTAGCGTTCCAAATTTTATCAGAGTCTTTCTTAATGTCGTTTTTCGAAAATAATTAATTTTTCGACAATATTTGCAGAATGCTTGCCGCAATTATGTTACGTTTGGAAGAATTTGAAATGTATTACGTGAAATTCAATTCAGCGCAAGTGCGTATTAGTGTTCAGCCACAACGATAAAGAAACATACGCATGATATGGCGTGATGTGAGCAGTATTTACACGAACCCGATAAAGTTTGGTCGACTTGGACTGCCAGGCCAACAACCGTTGTCGTGTTCCTGTACACACTAGTAGGTCAGCCCGAGAGGTCATGGAGGAGAGTTCTGTTACCTCGCATGCAAAAGGTGGTTTCGGTAGCGCAACCCACACTGCAAGATGCATGTAAACCTGGTCACGTCGGGCTTTACGTCAGCCCTCGTGTCGAACCATTCACGTCGTGTTCATGCAAACGAAGCTAGTAGCAGGTGTTGGCCGGCCAGCGCGCAAGCAGGCAGGGCAATGACGTACATGGAGGAAAACGTTTTACAAAGCAATGTAGTGCCTTCGAAACAAATTAAGGTAACAATCGGTGGCGGTGATAGCAACAAGCCGTCAGTTCGATTGACGCGACCATCATGCATTACGCTTTAGGTCTCATCGTACATTCTAGAGTATTCCGATACAACCGATCAAGTTACAAAAGGAGTTTTACAGACACTGCTTCTCCCATTCGTATTTTATAGGCTGGACCCGCTCTTGTACACGTGGCGACAGCATTCGGTGTGCACAAACATTCCGACACTTGACATGTGTTCACGTGTCGAATACGACTTGCATTTGTTGTTGCTGCTGCTTATTCCTTCCCTTGCTTGCGATGCATGTATCCCCTCAATCATGGTAATTACAGTGATGACATTCTTGTTTCTTATTTTTTTTATCACTGTGCTGTTTCTTGTTTTATGTATGATTTCCCATCTTGTAATACATCTTAGGGCTGACAATATTAAAGATTACATAAAATCAATATTGTAGGACGAAATTGTATTGTTTCCGAACGGTTACGGTTTCTCAATAGATTGTCATTGATCGTCTTGCCGCTCGGCACCAAGACAAATAGCGGGTGGACTTGAGCAGTGAGATTAAATTTGACGACCGAACACCACGCTCGCCGATATCCTTGTGATTCAAGTCTAGCTTGCCTTTTCGGGCACATCCACGTTCTTCACCGTCACAACAATGTGGCAATATCGCAAGCTCATCTCAGCCCACCACATAAATCGGATTAATCTTACTAATGCGGACATGCTTTGTTGGCATCAAAATGTAGTAATCGAAATGCGTGTTCGTACATGTTAACAACTTAACATATCACAGTCAGTTTATCGCGTAAATACAGATAACGTTTGCGCACGGAAGAAGGCACACTGCTGGAATTCCAGATCAGCTCCGACCAATATTTGTTACAGTAAATTTCTTGCTCCGTTGCGGCAAGTTCTGGTGCACGTTCCTATTACTTCATTTTTCGCGCAACATCTACTCAGCCGCACTAAGGTTGGCGTCTCACCCTTCACTCTAACAAGAACAGACTCTAACTCAAGTTTCACCGAACACCGGTGTATACACACCAGGCTTAACGGTGAAACAACGGTAACGAACACCGTGTGGAAAAACAATTTTGCTGTCTGCACTAAACAGAATAAAATGCCGAATAAATAAAACGAGCGTTTAACCTATTTTTCCCCCGTAAGCGGAAAGTGCCGAGAAGGAAATCGGAAAAGCGTTCAGCAGGGGCCGTAAAAAGAAATTAGTTTCTTCAATAACGCTGCGTGCTACGAGCAAATAACGCCAGCAAACGTTCGTGTTTACACCTAGGCTACAAGCGGCGCTCGTTGGGACCTCGTTTCGTGGGACAGTTTTCCGCGTGCTACCAGAACGCTCGTTTCGTTGTTTGCTAGCACCCGCTATCCACGACACTCGTATCTACGCGAACTGCCACGCTCCATTTGTTTCCGGAGCCCTCAAACATCGTCGTTAAGCTTTTAAATTGAAAAAGTACGAGACCTGAGACCACCAGGTACGAGATGCGTTTTAAAGAAAAGAAAAAGAGAGAGAGAGAGAGAATACGAAGCCTACCCGTTCGAACGTGTTACTCGTGAAATGGCAGTATCGGAAGAGAAGTTTTCTCGTCTTTCTTCCTCCCCCACTTCCTGCCCCACAGTGTGGAGTGGACAACCGGATTTCCTGTTCGCTTTGAAACGCCCTCCTTTCTCTAGTCTCCCTCCGTATTTTTCAGATAGAAAAGAAAAACAGCTGCGCCAGATGCATGCGCGTGTCACTTACACCTAACTCATTTACTTATGTTCGGACAAATCAGGCATTTCCTGCCACCCATCCAGAGCTTTAATTTTGTTCGTTTGCGAGGCTTTCCTCCCCAGCCATTTGTTTCCATCTTCGCGGCGAAGCGAGGCTGGCGTGCCCCAGTGGGGATGCATCGTGGTTATGCTGCGGTGTGGAATTGCGCGAAGGAACAACTGCTGTGACAATGCTCATTTATCACCCGGTCGACGTCTCTCCTATAGTTCGCTCCAGTTCCAGCGTGGTTTTTAGTTTTTTCTTGGCATTTTTGTTCCGTTATATTTCGCTTTGCTGCCAGCTGATCGATCGGCTGTTGCAACCATGGACTAACGGTCGTTGCGGCAGAATCTAGGTTCCACTTACATTGTAGCCATCGTAATTCCTAGCGTGTTGAATATATTGCTTCTCCTCAAACGCTAACCCAAACATAAATCAATACTTGAATATTCGCTATCGCGCACAGATTTTTCATCTATTGGCTTTCTCTTCCAAACACTCGCATCATACATTACAACGCCTTTTATATCACTATTGTGTACGTCTGTACCCTACGGTGTGTTTTGTTTCGCTCTCTAATTTACTCAGTGACATATTCTGATGCCTGATATGATAAATAATTTCCCCGGTCAATTAAAAAAGTTGACTAGAACCTCAGATTCAAACGTAATGCTTTTTATCCCTTTTTTCTATAATCAGAATCTCCATAGCAATGTTTGGCTTGCGTTTATCACGTTATTGTTATGCCAACATCACTCAAGAATATGTAAACGTGTTTCCTCTATCGCACTTGTAACCTAGATTGTGACACCGAAATGCAGAAAAAGAGCAACCGCAGCGTTACATGTCACTCAGAAAACGCATACCCATTTGGACGCTCTCTTGTATCATAATCATACTATCTATCGCAGACTGTCTCGATTATTCTTTTACATTAGCGTTCATTGTTATCATCATCAGTCTACTTTAACGCCTTATTGCCACAAAATTTTGGACCTCGTAAAAGGCCTGCATTCAGATAGTGTAGATATGACCAGCCTGCGCGCATAATTTTACTTTTGTAATACCAGTAGATGCCTCATTAAAGGCTCATAAAACTAGATGCATTTGATACCAGCCGGAAGTGACTCATGCCTCACAATGCGCGGCTACCTCCCAGTGGCGTACCAACTATTTCTCTAGTTGAGGGGTGGGAACGCAAATCGCAAACGATCTCACCTCTCTCTCTCTCTCTCTGTATATATATATATATATGGTGGGGGGGGGCGAATACCTATATTACAAAACGTCCTAGTTCGCCTGCAAGGCGAAGCGTTGATGGCGCTAGTAAATTAATAAACAGCCATAATAAAAGTAATGATAGTAGTTTTATCGGCCGTGCAAACTTACAAACACACGTCTACTAAATAACCAAGTCCTGTGTCAGCGCGCACAGACATGCACATATCACATTCGATGACTCGCTGTCAAAACACTGCCGTGAGGAAGCGTGGCAGCAGCAGCGAGCGAAACGGCCTTCGTGCTGTCTATCATCATCATCATCATCAGCCTGGTTACGCCCACTGCAGGGCAAAGGCCTCTCCCATACTTCTCGAACTACCCCGGTCATGTACTAATTGTGGCCATGTCGTCCCTGTCAACTTCTTAATCTCATCCACCCACCAAATTTTCTGCCGCCCCCTGCTACGCTTCCCTTCCCTTGGAATCCAGTCCGTAACCTTTAATGACCATCGGTTATCTTCCCTCCTCATTACATGTCCTGCCCATGCCCATTTCTTTTTCTTGATTTCAACTAAGATGTCATTAACTCGCGTTTGTTCCCTCACCCAATCTGCTCTTTTCTTATCCCTCAACGTTACACCCATCATTCTTCTTTCCATAGCTCGTTGCGTCGTCCTCAATTTAAGTAGAACCCTTTTCGTAAGCCTCCAGGTTTCTGCCCCGTAGGAGTGTGTCCTGATCCCGGTGACCAGAACCGGTAACGCACTCCCTCACCAGAGCAGGATTGGCCACCCTGGTGCAGTACTTGGCCACAACCTCCTATATGCTGTCTATCACTTGAACGCAAACTGAGCGGCGACAACATAGCACACGCAAAGCTATGAGCAATCGGCCCACCTAGACTGTGGCTCCAAAACAGATAGCTTTCAAGAGAATGCCCACGCTACAGCGAGTGGCCGCCGAAGTACCATGTCCATGTCCAAGTACCATGTCCAAGTTACCATGTCCCCCCACCATTTTCCGCAAAATATAAACTTTGTTGCAACCGACAGCTATGTCGGCACATTGGGAAGCACTGCTGAGTGCGGCGATATCACACGCTTTAACACTTGAATCAGATATTTTTTACAAATTCTCTGTTTGGTCCAACCACATTTAACTTCGCACAAACAGTTTCCATAGCGTACCAGCCATTTTCACTAAATTTAGTCTTGGTGGCTTTTACTATTCTGCCACGGCAGCGGGCTCAATTCTTCCCCGCTCGTTAGACACGCTCATAACACTCTAAAGCGCTTGCACACGTGATTTATTGCTAAAGCCACAGTTACCCATCTATTTTGCACTTCACCTACACGCCACCTATTAACTTGAAGTTTCAGTAACTAAACGTAATGAAGCTTCCTCCTTTCGTTCAGAGAGAACTCCAGGCGAAACTGATATATCACGCGTGAAGAAGCCAAAAGAAAAAGGATGATGGTTCAGCAGTGATTCATAACCCTTCTAAATAGGCCAGAAACGTTGAAACTACGCGACATAATACATTGAAGATTCTGCCTGTTCCTTCAAAGTATAAAATAGCTGAAATGCAGAGTTCCGTCGGAACATTGGGAAGCCTAGCTAACAGCGGCAACGTGATATTTTTTAACTTTTACTTTTTAACGCTGTATTTAATAACACGCATTTATCATCGCACATAAACTTGGCGTATTGTTCCTCTTATGTTCATTCCCATTGTGTTCATTCAAATGACATGCCTTCCACCCCCATTTTTGACAGAAGGGGGGGGAGGCAAGTTCCCCCCGTTTCCCTTCCGGTAGATACGCCTATGGCGGCTCCTCGGTAACAATTCAGACAGGTGCCACCCACAGCTGGCCTCTGAAATTATGTGCCACCCCCAGCTGCCCGAGGTGCATTAAAAGATCTTGGCGATGACATGCTGAGACTTAGATGATGGCCGCTAAGCACCAGGTGCACACGTTCGCCTGTTTAGCTCCTAATTATAGCCTGTTGGTAAAGAAATTGACAATTGCCAGCTGTATAGCTTGATTGCTTCAGTAGCATATACTACCCATTCATTACCAACTTACCGAAAGCGATTGTTCAGGCCGATTCACACTCGAACCGCACGCCGCAACGTCCGCCTGCCGCACGCGTGTGGTCGTGCGTAAAATTGCCCATGTCACACACTGGTGCACAAATTTCGGCTTACCCTGCATGTGCGGACACAGTATAAAGCGAAATTTGTGCACAAGTATTCGACATGTGCGGTTTTTTGCATGACCGCATGCGTGCGGTTGGCGGGCGGTGCGATTCGAGCGCAAATCGGCCCTTAGCGGCAGTTGGTCCTTTAAGTCCACTGAAGGGTAAAAGCTTTTTCCATCCAGCTTTAGTTGCTGCGCTATCACTTCGGTCGATTTCTTACTATGGCATAACTTATATTTATTTTATCACTTCACGTATTCAATTTTTTCCTGTTAGAAACGGCATTTGTTTCCCCCGGCGTCGATTCTTTTACTTTAGCACTACACTGTCTATCTGCTCTAGGCGTTACGTGATCTAGACAGTTCCGGTTTTTCCTCATCTCAACTGCTATATCAACTACCCACGTTTGCTCTCCAGTCCATACTACCGCTTTCTTACCTTTTACGTTGGCTAGACCTCCAGCTTTCTTTTTCCTCTCTTACTCTTGCTCTTTTTTCCTTCCTTCCTTCCTTCCTTCCTTCCTTCCTTTCTTTCTTTCTCTTTTCCTTATTTTGCGCGTTCTTTCTTTCTTTTTCTTAAGTTTCGTTGTTGTTATCGTCAAATATTGGTACCGTGAGTTCGTACTGCGGTTGCTTTAGCACCAGCTCTCTTTCCTCCTTTCGGTTGCAAAGAAACAACTCTTTCGAAAAAAAAAGCGAGCAATCAGCATTACAAACGCCCCAGCGAAGCCGTCCTTATAAGGGTATAAGCTGCTGCCATCAGCTGCTACGAAGCAGAAGACATTTCGCTATCGTAGTGCTCTAGTAAGCGCTTCGAAAACCCGGAGTAACTGGACAGCGTGTCGCCCTAGTAATCCGCGAAGTAAGACAAAAACAGTGCCAAAGCCCTCATGTCTACGAAAGGTCGGAACTTCCAGATAGTGTCTAGACAGTCTTCGAACGCCCAAGATGTTTGACGTGCTCCCGCAAGGAAGGGGACTGATAAGGCAACACAAGTTCGTGCCGTTTGTATTGTTGTGAGCCAATGCCTGAGTGGTCTTTACAACCGAGAGTTCCGAGGCGATTTCGAATTGCCTCGTAAATCACTGGTACTGGATACCCTGCCGACTGCAGACTTTCCTTAACCTGTGCTAAAACGCATCATTGGGATGCGTCGCCATTTGAGTGTTCCAGCCTTTTTTTCTCTCGATCAGATAATTCTTATCTGTCTCGTTTCATCACCTTAGCTTCGTGCTTGAAACAATTAGTGGCATGTGTTGCGGTATATTTTTTACTAAATAAGATTACCTTACGTATAGGATACTGTCGATATTTGGTGATGTGACAATAAGCGGTGGAATAAGCAAAACCTTACAAATAGTGTCAGCTTTCTTGCATATGGCTCATTAGATATATGCTTACCGAGTATGCAGCAAATAGATCTGCGAATTTTTTTTCTTTGGACGTCTGCTGCAATAATTCGAAGTTGAAGAGCAGACAGGCTTCACATAGGTGGTATTTGCGTTCCAGTTGGTACAGTTAGGATGCTTATACATGCATTTATGTGAAACACTCAGATTGTCTTAAATGTGCCTTTGTAGAATGCAAGATGGTCCTTTAGCCATTGATAAAATATCTAATTTCCGCATACAACATAGGAAATGTACAGCCTATAATAGCACAACCGCAAAAATCAAAGCATGGAAAAGCGGCGTCCTTGTCCGTCCAGTCGATATTTTTTGTCATTTGACAAAACGGAAATGTTGGTGTCTCCATGCTACATACCGTAGTAAGGAGTATAAGAGACAGTTGGCAGTGAGTGCACTTTTCAAACAAAGTTGTGAGTACAGTTAATCGCATAATATCGTATCAGTCGTATAATTCATCTCCATGCAATCCTCAATAAATAAAACAGTTGCCATGGACGTGAGCAGCATTGGTTAACACTCACAGAGCTGAGCTTAAAAAACAATTTTTGTTGTTGTTTTTACGTGCCAAAACCACGACCTGATTATGAGGCACGCCGTAGTGACGGACTCCGGAATAACTAGGACAATCAGGGGTTCTTTAACATGCACCTAGATATATGTACACGGGTGTTTTAGCATTTCACCACCATCGAAATGCGGCCACCATGGCCGGGATTAATCCCGCGCCCTCGTGCCAAGCAGGCCAACACCACAGCAAAGGCTAATATTATACATTATCATGAACGCCCAAGAAAGTGGACGGAAGTATATTTGGTAAATCACTGCATGCGTAATGCGTAAGAGAGATGTGGGTTCTGTTCCCACCTGTGGCAAGTTGTATTTCGTGGACTGTCATTGCCCCTATAGGTTTATTATTTCTACATTTCAGCTAAACACAATAAATAACTTCCCCTATGCTTTATGTGGCTTCATTGTACGTTTTCGTCGCATGGTTTTAACAAACAAAGAAAATCAAACCCCTCGAAACTTCCTATTCTTCTCGTTCAAACAACAATTGCGGTTCAGGCAACTGCTTGGGTAAATGACAGGGAATGTATTGTTGTTTCCTGCCCCGACGAAATAGAAGCAAAGCTGAAAGAAGCACAGGAATACTTGACCGAGAAGGTTTTGCAATGCAGAAGCCGTGCTGCATTTAAATATTTTTGTCCTGTCGGCTGTGCTTGAAGTCTTGAAGCACTATTGTAAAGGGAAGGGTATATGGAATTTCTCAATATGAGCGCGTTGCTTTGATGCTGCAGCACAAAAGCTGGTTTTCTTTTTTTCTTCCGCGGTTTTTGTTCTTCGCAATCAGTAGCAATCTACAAAAACCACGCGTTGGCGTATTAACGACCATTCCCTAGAATACATCTCAATGAACACTGAGCGCACAACCTTTTCTTTTTTTTTTTGCCGATGCCACAACTGTATTCCTGCTAAGCTTTTGCATGCTCCTTACAAACAGTTTAACGTGCCAGCAGCAATGTCTTTCAGTAAGGCGTACTTCGCTACGATAGTATCGCAACAGAGGCGGGAGCGACTTCACAAGTCGTAACTTTGCGCATTTTAGCCTGTAAAGCATGCTTACCCACGCAAATAGCCTCGTAAAGGAGAAAACTACTTCACGAGAACTGCCGCGAGAGTTGTACAACAGTCTCTTCTGGGCATACTTTTTTTCCTATGTATTTTCCTAAATACGTAATGCTCGCAAACTATCATCATTGTGGGGTGATGGTAGAAAAGTCTTGGAGCATGCAGTCGCATATTGTGGGAACATTACAAGAACTGATATGTATAGCCTACTGAAAAAATTAGGTCGCATCGCTATGAGCAACCTCAGCTTCGACGTGCGATGTTTCTGCAGCTTTCTGTGATCTTGAAAGCTGCATGTTACTCACAAGGTTTAGCCATGGTTGCTTGAGTTCATCAAGTGTCTATATATTTCGCACATCGTGTTCTTGTTATGAAGCATACCTGTATACCTGCACTATAGCTCTCCCTGCAAGCTACATTGAGTGCCTGTTTCTTACGCGGTAATTGTTGTTTGCATTTTCCCCATCGTTCGTGACTTGTACAATTGAAATACTCAACAACTTTCTTGTTCCCGTTCTAAGTAAAAGTACTTCTTATTTGTGGCTTCAGTTCTTTTTGAGAAAGCAACTTGGCAGAACGTAGCCTGAAGACTCTCATGTTCCTGATATCGTCTGCTGAACGGCTTGCGGCGAATCACCGAAAAAGCTGAAAAGGTCATTTTTCACATTTTCCTGGCACGGTGACACTGATGCCTTATTTACTGCATTAATCAAGACACTACGTACAGCTGCCACTTAATCCAACCCTCTGACCAAACAGTGTTGTGGTACTAGTTACATTATCCTTCCTATCACACCCACCATCAGTGGAAAGGATTTACAAAAAAAAATTTAAAGAAACCTTAGTTGAACACAGCGGCTTCAAATTAGGTGGGTAATAACCAGAGAGATTTTTTTCGCTTTGCCTAGCAAATTATTTTTGAATGTAAAGTCTTGCAGCATTAAATACGAGCTTGCTGTTGGCACTATGTGGCACCGTTTTACGAATAGTTAGTAGAGCTTTACTTTCAGCTATTATTGTGCTAGATCGTAATCATGTACACATTTTAAAATGCTGATATGGAATGGCATCTTCAAGATCGGGAGCGTCACGCCACCTCAAAAATATTTACCTATTGAAACAGTCATTTGTATACAATCTTCCCGTCAATAAGGGTTCCTATCCCAAACTAGAATTTCGGTTGTAATCCTATATGCTCGAAAGGCTCTCGTGGTTTCTTCGGTTTCCAACCTGTTCACATAATATCTGTTCGCTTACTTACCAATTTCATCGCTCTCCTGCCCGAGGGGACAAGGAAATTTGCAATGCAAATTATTTTGCGACGACGTCGCTTCCGGATAGATCTGCACACGATGGAACTCTTAGCCTGCTAAGCAGACGTGACGACGAGAGATCTGGGAAAGTGTTCCGCCGGTGTCTAGATGTATAGGTGGAGAAGCTGGCGAGCTTCCCTTGAATAAAAAAGGGCGCAGGCAACTGCACCAATATCTCGTATTTTTGTTGCCTCCCGAATAATATGCACAGCCACCATGGAGAGAAAGTACGTAAGGGTATTGTGCTAGGCTACTTCAATTTATGTTATGACCGGAAGATTACTTACTATTGCAAAAACTAAATATTCTGCTTCAAACAGGGAACGCCTCTGAACAAAAGAAGTAGAAGACCGGTCGAGTATTTTGCTGCTGTACCGCGTTTTATTAAGGGCTTATGCGAAGTGGGGGGCATGAGATTTCCTGATTTATTTCGTTTCCCATTCGAAAAAAAAAAAAGAAAGCTGAGCGACAAGGCAAAACCATGGTTTGAGATATTCACTTTATTTTTTCATGATGATGAATTCTAAAAACAAACTACTCAAGTCTAATCCCTTTTGATTTTCTGGGCACGTTGAATAAGTTCAGTTCATCAAAATTTCTCTCGAACCCACAAGTAAGGCATTTTTCATCACTGAAGTGTACACTTCTGGGAACATTGGGCTCTCTCGCGTCCACCGACGTTACTTTCCTCGCATAGCTCACACTTATTTTTGTTATTTCACTTTGCCGCAGGAAGTTGATGTTGCAGTCAGCTAGGTATAGTACGTGCTCCTTCGCATTCTCGTCCTCATTGCATATCTGGTCGTTCTAATCGTAACACGCTCTCGACAAATTGTCAAGCAGTACTTTCCCATAGTGGAAGCCTAAAAGTTGCACACTGAACTCAACAATAGAAGAAGAGGCAGCGAGAAGCGCCTCAGATATTTGCGGACGCCATGCACTTGACTGCTGAATTTAGACCAAACCAAGTGCCCGCTGTGAACACCTCGCTTAACAAACCAAGCCATGTCAGCACTCTGCATTCCAAAGTGCCTTGCATCCGAAGTACTGAGCAATCCTAATGATGCTTTGCATCCGTCATCTGACGAGAACATATACATTCAGCATAACGTATCGCCGCTGTGCCCATTACAAATGGCACATACAAACAAAGCGCTCGCCAGTATCGCTTTTCAAGGAAATAAAATTAAGCGCACTGAGGGATATACGGAGTGACGAAGTGGTTAAAAGCACTTCTCTCTCGTTGTTATGGCAGCAAAATAAATGAGGATCAGCAACGTTTGATTTTAGTGGAAGGGAAAGGAATGTGATTGCTTCAAGAAAAGTTGGCATAAGATGAACTAAATATCTTTAATTACTGTACAAACCCAACGTGCAGCATCAGTGCGCATAGACATGGTAAGGAAACTAAACATGCAAGGAAGTGCCATGAAAACTACTTCACCTTTTCACGCAAAGTTTAATAGCAGTGTGTGTGAGAGAGAGGCGGAAGAAAGGGGAAAGGCAGGGAGGTTAACCAGATGGGTAGATCCGGTTTGCTACCCTACGCTGAGGAGAGAGGGGAGAGGGAGGTAAAGTGATAGCAAAGTACAGATAAAGAAAGAAAGAAAGAAAGAGAGAAAGAACGAAAGAACGAAAGAAAGAAAGGAGAATAGACATACAATCACAGTCAAATACAGTCACCGTGTACCGTCACCACACAGCACAGTAGCACTTGGAGCACTATAAACATCTGTTCAGGCTGCAGCAGCTTGTCTATTACAATATCAGCGTGAGATTTACATGTTACTAGTAGGGTAGTTTAGTTTCGCTGCTCCTGCTTCTTCATTGTTGCGATTGATACTAACGCAACTCATATTCGACGAAGACTTCTCTTTCTACAACAACCTTCTTGTGAGCGAAGTTCTACTGAAGAACATTGCAAACATAAACCTTTCTCTCACAGACACGAACTTCAGATATTCCGTCCCCTAGAGAGACTGCCGCATGTCTCCTCAAAAAAGCAGAACATGTTTTCTTTTCTCTAGAGTTCTCGCGGTTCGTTCTTTTCGAAACCTTTCGCCTAATTCATGCACCAGGTGCTCGCAGACTTGGGAAGTGCGCAATAGTTTGTTCTCGCTACAGTTAAACGTCACATCTGCGAGGGCGTGATAATGAAACAGCACAAAAATAAAGGGCGATCTGCCATTTCTGTAGTGTGTGTGTGTATTTTCTCTTCCTCGTCATATCTTCCGATACCTTCTTTTTTTTTTCTGAACAAAACCAACAACCCTCACTTCTCCTTTGAAAAATCCTCGATGCTACCTTTCTTAGCATCATTGCCTCTTACTTCGAAAAACCAGCCCTGTGGCTTTTGCTCCACTAGATTTAGTTCCCTCCCTCTCACCTTTCGCAGAGTAGCCGCAAAAAAAAAAAAAACATTGAGGTGTACCATGTAGGTTATGCCAATGAACCATAAATAACACTGGTATTATTTGTCGTAACTATTCAATTATCCTTCTATTGCTCTACATGTCTTTCTCTTATTTTTCTACAGTGTGACCAGCACACTTTTGCAATTCATATTTACGTTAACGTTTATCGTATACGAAATGTTTGAAACATATTTCTTTGTGCCTACAAATAATTATTTTCTTCTCACGTCTATATCAAGCCCAAAGGTGCGCTGCTAAAATTTTGTTTCTGTTAGTTTAAACGCCTTTCTATAGCGTCGAACGCCTAACTAGTGCTTTCAGTGCGTGCAACCTTCCTTCCTGCTTTCTTCTAAATTCTTTATTTGAATTTTTACATCCCTATTCTCTCTTTTATGTTTCGCTGACTTTAAGCCTGTCATACATTTGGTGGTGGAGTTATCCCTTATATAACCGCCTGGAAGTGAAGCATACTAATGGTTAGGGCCGCGTTTTTCCGAACATTGCCGTAAACGTTTGCACACCGGGCCAAGAACGTTAACCTTGGCGTGTTTGGTTTCCGCACCAAGAAACCTCAATGCAAGCAAATGTCGTAACGAAAGAGCTCTGGCTAATAGTCTTCGTGTTTATCTGCGTTTTGATGTCACCCGATAATAAATTAGCAATAACGGTCACGACAGCAGTTCCAATTCAGTCTTGCTCAACTTGATGGAGGCAGGGTAGATCACACGAAGCCGCGTGCGGAGATGAGGTGCGGGGAAGCGGTTGTGGCGCATGAGGGGCATCGTTGCAGCCTTGGCCATACTTCTGCACGCTTTTTCAGGTTCATTGGGCACTATAAGAGGTCACCTCTTTACCCAAGCGTGGAGCTACGGCTCATGTAACATCGACGTAGACACAATGCCATGGCGCGCCTTCTGGTAATGTCATCGCCAAAATAAATGTTACTACCATACGCGGCGCCCAGTTAAATCAATGTGGCACTTTTAGCGCTCTCCCAGCTACAAGTCAAAACAAACTCAAGCAGAATGACGCAAAGGTCAACTCGAACGAGATTGTTTGCTACAGCAAGTTGTGAATGCTTGTCACCAGTTGTCCTTACTGATATTCTTCATATGATCAGTTGTATGTAGTAATTAATGAACCGTCTGCTTGACCGTTCAATACCTCTTATGAACCCTCATCATTAGAGCACAAAACAGAAAAGCTTCTTTGCATGACAGCATAAAAAATTCCACACTCAGATTCCTAAAAAGAAACATTCCTGCAGAACATTCCGGCTGGATGCTAATGTTTGAAGCTAACGCTCTTAGAAACCACTAAAACAATCTACTTTATCTTTCGTTCAGTGCAAAGTCACTGACACGTGATCCTCGGAGCCCATGGCTGTCGGCGCGTTTTGTGCCACTGCTGGGCTCTGGGGACACGAATCTGATGCATTGTGGCGAGAGCCTCTGTGACCCGTTGTGACTGCATTTGGCTCAACAGCGATCCCCCAGTGCTCGCCGGTGGCGCAAGAAGCCCAGACTGCCATGTAATACGAGAAATGCATTTCAATCACTGAACGGTGCATATACATTACAGCAAAGAGCCTCACCATCATTATTGTACTCGCTGACAATCTGTTGACGGTGAATAACAACGAAGTAACTTTTATGCAGCCTCAGCTTGCCCTTTACTGTGTGAGAGAATTTCAAGAAGAGGCAATCGGTGCATCTCCAGCAACATATAATCCGCGTAGAGTACAGGGCAACTGGGATTTCTTTATCGATCGTGAGCCCACGACTGCTGATACACTTACGTAAACCATGATAAAAACTTGCAGAGTGACACGGCGGTGCATAAGTTCGCCCTTATCTGCATATTCGTTGCATGAAGTCCTGTTTTCCTCTCATACGGATTATAATTAATTAATATAAGCTGTACAGTCGTCAGGTTTTATTCAATGGGAAAGCAGAGCACGTTCATCGCGGGGTTGGAGAAAACAAGATAATTTATGCATGCGCTCAACTGCCTGCGTGTCGCGAACATCGTGTGTGCGGCACCGTGATTCATCGAGCGAGTTTTCGACGATGAAATCATCCAGAATATAATAAAGGTAAAGAAGGAATACACGTTGTCGAAATCGCGTATTAGTGCCCTTTCCTTGAGAGACTTTCCAGCGAGAACGGCAATTTCACGCTTCCGTGTTGCAAAGTTTTTGGATCTGCAAAGCGAAAAAAAGTGGTCGAGTGAGTGATTGGCCCCGATTGCTGACTGCATTTTGGATCTTTTCACCCGGTTAAGTTTAAATCCTGTTATCTTCAAATGGAGGCAGTGGAGAAAGTCACTTGCAGCATATAAATCTCGAACAAATGAAATCGTCCTGTGATTCTCTGAGCAGGCTTCCGCACCAACCTTTCAGCTAGGGAGATGCAAAAAAATGTATCAAAGCTACTGAGAGACGATCGATGAATCACTTTTTTTTATCTATTCTGCGGATACAACACAGTCATACAGACTGCCCCCTATACACGAGGCGCCCGTCAACTATTCATGAAGCGGAGACTCACCATACAGAATGCAGTGGTGTACTCTCTCGGGAGGCTTTATGGGCTTTCGCTAAGGATGGTAAACAAACTACTGCGGGCGCCGTAACGCACGCCCTCTGTCTGTAGCGTACGACAACTACCTTTATTGCGTGGTGTAGCCATTGCTGACGTCCCCAGCGACCTCGATAGTAAAGTATTCATGGCCTTACGACCCCTTTGGCCGTGGCTGCTACACGAGTTACCACCTATAACGGCCTTACATGTTCTTGCTTGACTGCTTCGTATAACATTCAGCGTCATATGGCATAACAAAAACATAAGGTATAGTCGGCAACGAAATTTTACGGGACACGCGTGCTACGACAAATCGGAGTTTCTGCTCCTTCAAGGCACAACGCTCCTAATTTAATTGATCACGATGTGAACAGCAAGAACTGCAGCAGAACGGAATATTAAATACGCGGTTGTAGTTATGTACCCAAGCGTGATATAAATCCTTTTTCTTTTTTTGAAGTGTCGAGTACTGTAAAGCTTTCCTAAGAACTGAATCAAGCACACGGAAAACATGGCCGAAAAAACGGCACGCATACATACACACAGGCGCAACTTCCAGTGATTTATTTTTGATCCCCGCGCTACTGTTTATACATCATAGTAATCTGAGCGCATCAGTGCTCAGTACTCCAAGGCACCAAGAGTCAACAGTTTTACACGAGCGAGGATGGCACACCCAGAAAATCAAATAATTTCCTTGTCAGCGTGATAAACGTCATGCTTGCGCACATTTCACCCATCTTTTCTATTTCTTCTTCTTACACAATCTCTCTTGTGAGCTGATTCCTGTTTCGGCCAACAATTCTACACTTGTGAAACAAGGGAACGCAACCACAACTCTTACAATTCATCGCCAGAAAGCCACCGGCTACGTTTTTAACATTATAACTATGCTCGCGCAAACAATCTTTGAGGCAACGGCCGGTTTGCCCAGCGATTGGTTTGCCCAGTGGTCGCAACTATGTTGGGCACACCGGCCATTGCCTCAACGATCTCGACGATACTCAAAACGCTGTCGTCTTATGAATACACGTGCGAGACACGCACCAACTCTTTGCTTCTCTGTTTCCGAGCAAGACACATCCTAAAGGAATGGTACACTCACTTTATAAAATTGTGCGGTTAAACCACGGCTCTGCTACATAACCCGTCTTACTTTCAAAGAAAAAAGCTCGCTAATATTTTCGAAAAGTGAGCTTATACTCCAGCGCGCCGCTACAGGTTTCTAACAAATAACCTAGAAATGGCAGTGCAAGCGTATCTGACGAAAAAAAAAGGGAACTTATCTGCTCAAAAGATCGAACGACATCTCGAGAAAACGAAGTTTCAAAAATTTGTGTGTGCGAAAACCATCTCTTTCAGAAGATCAATGAGCTTCTATAATAAACAATCCAACCAAAGCTCAAAACTTGTTTACAACAATCTCTCCATCTCATAACGTACAACCTAACACTAAAATTAAAGAAACAAACACACAGTTTCCACAAAATATGCATAGCCTTTATTCATTCCGAATAGCCGACGGTTGCGTCGTCTCTTTAAGTCGTACTCGAGACGGGCGCAGTCTGAAAGCTCGTCTTGTCAATCTTGTCAGCCAGTGATGACAAAGCGCACGTAGGTCATTCCCCAGTGTTGGGCAGTATGGAAAATGCATGTATCTTAGATACTGTCCTAAATACTCCTTGAGTATCTTGTTATGATAGGTTATATAAGTATGATAGGTCTGCCAAGACGTGTATCAGTATTTTGTGTTTCCGATACATGAAACAATGTATCGTGTATCTTAAGATGCAAGATACTGGGGGCTACGCAACGTCACCGTGCGAAACTACTAGCGTTGGCTGAACTCCGCTTCTTAAGCTGATACTGCTGCCGCTAAGCCACCTGAACAAAACTAAAGGCGGCGACATTCTTCAATCTTTCCGCCAGAGCACTGCAGCGAGAGCAGGCGATGAGGTCTACGCGTCCCTATTGGTGGAGCAGAACTGATAGTTGGGCAAGTTGGTAAGAAATCATAGTAAAATATTTAGCGCGCACAATTGACAAGGACACAGTGAAGCGCTCGTGTGTTCCCCTTCACTGTGTCTTTGTCAATTGTGGGCGCTAAACATTTTACTATGAAAACCTATTGGTGGAGCCGGGTCACGTGGTGGCGATCGCACCGTATCGAAGCGCGCGAACGTCTGCGCGCAGCCGACCTTTTGTTTTCTTGATTTCTTTTGTTTGTTTTTAGTTGCGTCCGTGCCTTGACACTTGTTCGTATCTATCGTACTCTGCTGCGTACGTCAATGCGTGCGACGTCTTTAGCGCAAATTTTGATCTACTGTCGTTATCGAAGTTTTTTTTTTGGGTGCTTTGTTACGAAGTCAGAAGAATGCAAGAATGAGGTCCTGCTTTATTCTTTTTTTTTTTTTTTTTTTTACTGTCTACAGCATTCCTAGTACTTACATATTTCCAATCCAGTTGCGTTTACTTTTATGTCAAGGTGATGTTGCGGACAAAATTAAAGCAATCTTGGCGTGTCTGAAGCATACAGTAACAAAACTTCTGCTTAGGACTTAGTAAAACAGCGAAATTGTGTTTGCATTATAATAATGGAAATAATAAGCAAACGTGTTAAAGATATTTGCAAGGGGATTCAAGAAACATAATACCAAATATTCCGTTTTTCTTATGAGCGTATACAGGAGCCGTTTTAAGCTGTAATCCACAGGCAATGAATTTTTTATTGTCTGATCTTAACAGGTAAGTTGACAATACGTCAAGATTAAATGTCATAGCTCTTAGTGGTGCCGCCTGTATCGCCTTTGTACGTATTCACTGTGATTGTGTGATACGTAACCACATTTCTAATTATATATACCTAGATATATTTTCATTATTTAGCTCACCCTTAAATTTCTTACAAATCATCATGTAATCGTAGCTATAACAGCACGGCAGGGTCAATAGCATCCTGCGACGCTTTGTGCCACTGCAATGCGTGTGAAACGTTTATGGGCTGCACAAGTTTTCTCGTAGAAGAAAAGTCTTGAAAGGATTCCGCGTTAATGAGCATGCCGCTAACTAACACTTTACGGGAGCAGATAAGCAGTATATGAAAGGTCACTGCAGCTTTAAGTGCTCTCTGTATACACGACGCGTCAGAAAATATGTCGCTACCAGCGTTGCTGCTGTTGTACACCTGTCCGATGTTCCGGTATTGCGTAAAGGGTGATGCGTTTACAGACAAGGGTAAACTCCACAGTGGTATTTTTGCCATCGTACAGAGTCTTGTTATTGATGTTCTTGTACGTAGATGGGGACCCGCTATGGTTCGTAAGCAGAGCAGCGGCTTCCATCAATTACAAAAGCGACAAGCAAGAACTACTGGCAGCGCAGCATATAAATAGTTTTCATGTTAAGCAGCTAAATCAACCCCAATAAATTGTTTCGGAAGGAAAATATTATACTTTGAGCAAGAAATACGAAAAAATTACTATGCTAACAGACGTTTCATTCAAATGAAACAAGGTCTGCCGAGTTAAAAAAATTTCCAAGAAAACATTTTGTACATACGCGTTTGCTGCTAGATTATATACATGTAGATCTATAAGAAATTTGCGAATGTATGGAAATATCTTAAGATATAAATTGAAATTATCATACCGGATACAATAATTGCGGTAGTATCTCGTATCTGTATCTCAAATACTTGTTGCCCGAGCATCTTGGGGCGCTATAACGTAAAGCTATTCCAAACTCTTTTATTCTATTTCTGCAATCAGCCCTCCGCTTTTGGTCAAGGACTTTTTTGGACCACCCCCACTTCGCCTGTCTGTCACGCGACGTCACGAAAACCGCAATAGCTCCCCATTTGATATGACGTGTACACACTGATTATGCATGATTGCACAGAACAAAAGAAAAATACTTATTTATAATTTGCCGCCTTTTCGCCATTAGCCCTCGGCTATTGGTCAAAAGTTTTCGGGCTAAAAGCATTTCACCTGCCTGTCACGCGATGTCACAAAACCGCGAAAACTCATTGCATCAAAGTGACGTGTACGCATTAAAGATGCATTAACATGCCGAACAAAACTGAATTTTTTTCTGGATAGCCACAGGTTGCCCCGTTCCGAAAGGAATACAAGATGGCTGTCGCCGATCGTTCAGGCGCTGGCTATTCGGATCTGCCGGAGAGCATGGGTTTATTTGCGCGTAATAAAACTTTCTGCGTGGCCGTGTAACGTTTTCGAGCTCTTTCGGTACGTTAACAACCTTGCTCTGCCAACTCTTTCTTGCTGAGGATCCGTTCTGGCGGCATTTTTAACGTTCCGTTAAACTCCGCCGCGATTTTCGGCCAGCCACCACAAGCTAAGTAGGGGAAAGCGGACCAATCGCAGGCGCCGGCACCACCCTTTTCATCCGGTTATACCTATATTCAGCGTGCTGACTCGGCCCCATCGAAACTCTCTCCACTTGAGCATGCTCCTCGCCTCCTGGCAGCCAATTACAAGCAAAAAACTACTAAATGTAGGCAATGTTATTAGTTTTCAAATCAAAGAAAAGCGACTTCCTATAAACTAAGAGAGCGTTTGATTGGGCTGTAGAGGCAACACTGCGGGTCACCGCCCAATGCTTGCGTCGGTGGTTACACATATTTGACGTCAGGAGATTGAAATAAAAACATGTTGGAACAGTTTTACGTCATATGGCCCTTGTATCGTATGATGATACAATTGCAACATATCTTTGCCCAGCCCTGTTTTCCCCTCGCTACAGACCCCCGGCTCTTCACGTACTGGCAACATGCCTTCTATGCATCGCACTACGAATGCACTGCTTGGTGTGGCCACTTCGCGTCGCCTTGCCGCCGCGCCCTTCTGTGTCATACAGGTTACACCTCGAAAAGAATTTAACGAGGGGGAACATAATTGCCCCCTGGCTTTTGCCCTCCTCCGCCCCTAACGCCACTTTGTTTTCTTCCCCGTCTGGCGGCTCGGACGCGCTCTCACTCGAAACATTCCAAACGACAAACGTGCCTTTCTAACTCTTTCCCTACGCTCCCCATAGGGTTTAGTGCCTTTCGATTTATTCGGGCACGGTGCCTTCTCTGCCGCATTCCCGAATTTGCGACGCTTCTTTCTCATAGCACGCTTTCTGATGCCCATTTACGAGTGCTTTATTTTTCTTCCCCTTGGCGGCTCCCCAGCCTGGCCAACTTCCTGATTTTCTGCCGGGGACGTCAAAAAGATTTTCTCCTCCGGCTTGACTACGGCTCCGAGGCTAGCTGTTTCGTTCTCTTGCTTTGCACTCTATTCACCGTCGTAACTCCCCAGCGACTGACTCTATCCATGAATTTCTGTCGGGGAAATAGGGAAGATTTCCTCCTCCGGCTTAGCAACTTCCCCGGAGCTCGCAGTTTCATTCAGTCTTTGTGCACTATAGTTATCGTCGTGACTTATTTGCTGAGCTAGTTCGCGTGCTTTGGGCCTCGTGAAAGCCATGAATTGGGCTTCAGTAATTGTATGCCCACTTTTATTCAGTAGCGACTCTGAGCTGATCGAAAAAAAAAAGTAAGGGTAGCCTTCCGGTAGCCCACTGGCGACTTCTGTTACTGTCTCGATATCTCCGAAAGGTCCCTCTGTGGAAAGCTTGTATTTTGCAAGCAAACTCATCTTCACTGAACTGTACACGCCTGCCTCTCCTGTGCTCGCGCTAGGACTACTCGCGAAGCTTCTTCCGGCAGCAACTCAAGCAACCACTCCGCCCTTATGTCTTGATGAAGTGATTGCTTCTCGCATATCCGTTTAAAATTAATCATGTACAGACCGATGTCATCGCCTTTTTTCTACGGCTGAAGCAAACTCGTCATTTTCACGCTTTCTGTTTGTGGCTGCGCGCCATCCGTACTGCGCTTACCTCATTTGCTTTAGTTTTTTTCTTCTCTCGAGCTCAATTTGTGCCTGCCTTTGTTTTTTCCTTTTCTGCCTATCCTTTTCTTCCGCTCTCTCTTTCTTCTCGTGCTTCTTCTCTTCTTTTTCGCGACATATCTTTTCCCAAGCATCCGTGAGCTCTTCCTCCTCGAAACCCACTTCATCAATCGCAGTAGGAATTTCGAGCTTCCTCAACTTATGGTTAATATCCATATCGAGCTCTGCAGTCAAGAGCAACATCTACTCTTTCGTTAACACTATGATATCTACTTTTCCGACTACAACTACAACTTTCCCTGTATTGATCGTACACCCGGTGGCGATCAATCACAGCTAGTTGCCCGATAGAACGCTCTCCTTATAATCCAGAAAAACATATTCGCGCAAGCACTCACCCAACCTCGAGCTTGCGAAGGTTGGGTAAGTCGCCTTCGGAGCCACATTTCCACGTTCACCGATTCCAGATCGTGGAACTGCCTTCTGCTGCTCTTCCTCCAAATTTCCTCGAGTTGTCCAAGACTCCACGCCGTTACTGTGACAGTTGCGTCTCCCTGAGCCATGCAGAGGACATCTGCTGATCCCGGATCCACAGAAGTTACTCTTCCGTCCATCGTTTACCTAGAGCTTGCGAAGGTGCCCAGGTCCGTCAATCCAATCCCAGACCGTGAGGACTGCCTTCCCGATTTAACCGTTGTCAACCAGTTTGTTGCGCCTCGTGGTGGCGTTTGGGCCAGGAATCCATGAAGTCCATTGACGAGTACGTCCGGTAGTAGGAATGAAGGAAAAAGTATTTATTTTACATTACTCACACTGGCTCCAGATACGGAATGCCACTCCATGTAGGAGCCTACTAAAGGTGTGCGTTTGCATCAGGACACGTCAGCCGCTCTCTCTCTCTCTGCAAGAAAGGTCTCCGCTTTGAATACCGTCATCTGCCCTAGGCGCCTTGACTAGGAAATCTGATGGCGGCATCCGGGCCAGTCCCTATCGCGTCTTTCCGTCGCACTCCTCCTCCAATGGTGGTAAATATGCCCCGCACATTGAGCGACTTTAGCATATTGAGCAAATTTAGCACATTTAGCAAGCGCACCGCAATCTGAGAATGTGAGGTCGGCGCCGTTCTTCGGTAGCCGTCGACCTGGCCCCCTTTCATCCATTAGTTCAAGCTTGACAGGTACAGGTAGAGGGGCCTTTTGTGTACCCGTCAACAACCAGTGTCAAGGCTGTGTTGACCTATGGATAGGCGCTGACTAATGGGTGGGGTTGCCTCGTGGAAAACATCTAATCATGCCCTTGGCCGTGTTGAGACGTAACAGGTGGTCTGAGGATGTGGGAACTTCACCCACCGCGGTGGAGTAAGGGTAGTGGGCCTTGGTCCGACATTCAGGACATTTGATAACATACGTTTATATTTACAGTTTGTACAAGAACGTAAGGGGAAGATGCAGAGCGGAGGTTCACTTCGAGTTCAAGCTGCCCATGCCTTTCACAAAGTGTCCGTTGCATGTTTTAGCTCTTCCGTCATCCCAGTCACGTCACCTTCCCCCAATCCAGTGTCAGAAGATGGGTGACAGCACCTTCGGCCAATCCACAGGTTCCTAGCCCTTTTTCTCCGAAGAGGGTTTGAATCGAAACACAGGCTCGTCACTGTGAACGGACATGGAAAGAGGGAAACACACACGATGACGCCAGTCTCAGACAAGGACTCAGCAGTTTTCGGACGCGTTCGTATTCTAGAAGAGCGTGTGCGTCCGGTTTGCTTTTTTATTAGTCGCCCCGAAGTGAGGGCAAAAGACAAAGGCACACAGGTCACCCACGGGATATCCCGCACCCCTGTAGGTGAACGTGTGGCAGTCCCTTTGCTAAGGGCTTCTCACCACGTCGTTCAACCAACCGACGCTAATTTTTGTTCCCGTGCCCTGTGTGTCAGTGACTTGTGCCGCGGGACGAACGCCTGATCACAACAGCAGCCAGGTGGCCATGCAACAAATTTTCAGACCACGTGAAGATCCTAGTCACAATTATGCAGCAACCTCCTTCCGTTTGAAATAGGAACGAGCGGCATCATTATATTTGAAATACGAACGAATGGGCCACGAAACTCTCGTAGATAGAGACGTCTTCAATACCAAAACTGGAAAACATGCTAAAATTAACATTCACCGGAACTGGCGTACGACACAGAGCGTTCAGAACTAGCGCGGCTAGCTTGCCATGACGTCCGAGATTAGGGGGCACCCGCGATGCGCTGAAAATGTCGGAGGTGACGTGCAGGAATTTGCACCATATTCACTAACAACCACGCGCACGCCTCGTCCATATTCGCGCTACTTAGAGGTGCTTAGTAGAAAAATTTGTCGTTGACCAACCCCGTAGCTATTCCAAAGTTGGTTTAATTATATATACTACTCATTTATAACCGATTGGGCCAAATGTAAATCACGTTGCAGAGGGCTTTAAAAGAAACACTGAGAAGAAACACTGTGTCAGTTTCGACAAATCAAGTGTTCTTTCAAAACTTCTTTTGCCTTCATTTAGCACTAGAAGGGAGGATGATTATTAGAAGAAAACACAGAAACCAAAATTCAGCTTTCTTTCTTTTTTACTTCTTAAGGGGGGGGGGGGGGGTGCGGAGGGGCAAAATTAAGTGGTTACTGTAGAAGGGTAATTTGTTAATACAGTTGAAATAACGTTTTTCCCTTAATGTCATCTTAAGTGCATTAGTAGAGTATGCGGTGCATGCCCGTGACTCGTGCACCTCTATTGACTTAATTCCTTTTTTCGTATAGTTGATCCTACACACATAAGTTGTCTGTTGCCTTTCTTCTTTTTTTTTTCTAATAAGAGGCATAAGACAGCGCCCGTCTGCGCCTGTCATAGCTACCATCCGAATCGTGGCTGTGCGTTGCAATTTACGGCCATGGCGTTCCGCTCCTGAGCACGAGGTCACGGGTGCGATACCCGGCCGCCGAGGCCACATTTCGATGGAGGTGAAATGCAAAAAACGCTGGTTTAGACATTAAAGAATTCTTCATGGTGTAAACTATTTCGGACCCCTCCTCCTCAACGTCCCTCTCAAGCAACTGTGACGTTTCGGGACGTGAAACAAAGAAGTTCAATTGATGCTTTAATTTCCAAACCACGAATGAGTTCCAACTAACCCAACTTTTTATTATTTGGAAACGAAAAAAATTTTAATACCACAAGAGCCTTTGAGGACGCATGGTGTAATAAACGCTGTTAAACTTTTGATAGTCAAATTACATCGACCAACGCAAAGCAGCTCCATGCTCGTAAATGTGAAATGAAAGTGCAATGCTTAGGAATTATCAGTTTTACCAACTTTCTTTTCAAGCGTATAGCTAATGTGGAACAAAGAAGTCATTTAATTTTCGCTAAATATATCGCGTGACTTTTACATAATCAAGGCGCTTTTAGAACACTGTCATATAGTCTATAGCATAGCGTAGCGTATCTACCGAAACATTTCACGTTGGTCCAGGGTCCTTGCACGTGAGAAATAAATAGTGGATTTGCCAGCAGGAGACAGGCGGCTTTTACTTGACGAATGACAGCCGAAAAACTACGTTAATTTCAAAATATTAAGATTACAAATTTAGAAAGCTTAAACGAACGCGGGTCACCTAAACAGCTCGAAAACGCACTTAGTTCACGTTATGCCTACAAATATTCTAGTTCCTGGCGCTTGCAAGAACTAAATTATGCGACACAATCTTCATGACGTATAAGGGTGACTTACGTGGCCTTTATGTAGGTAACAGAACAAGCACTACGTTGCCAATTCTTAAAGCATCTGAAAGCTCTGTGCATACTGATTTCTCCGAAAACCGTGAGAAATAGTGGTGTTGGGCTAATATTCGCGTGAACAAGCAAAGCCAGTTCCGCATGTACGACTTTGTACAGTTGATTGGCCCTGCTCTATAAACCTCACCGTAAATATAATTTAAATAAGTTTTGGTACTTTAACTTTTCTTGCTGCGTATGCGAATATCTACCAATCGAATATACTTACAGAACTGCTCACCCCTCGGCGCTGACACCCATTTCAATGTGTCAATATTATTATTTCAATATTATGTATAAGATAATGAAAAAAATGCAATATTGTAAGGACAATCTGAAGCCTAGCTGCTTCCCGCGGAGCAATTAATGACAACGTATATGACCGTGCTTAGAACAGACAGCCGTTGATTATCATATCCACAGAGCCCGCACACCATACAATTGATTTCAGCCACCTTTCCGTAGCTTTTAGATGATAAAGCGCGTTTCCAAATTGTCATTCCTGAGGCACTTCTTTATCTTCAATGCCGCTAAAAGGTCGCCAATTATTATGTCACAACGCTAAAAAAGTCCCCGGTACCAAAATAAAATAAAAAATACATTTCGCAGAACACACCAAAAAGTTGCTAAATCTAGCGACACTATCGCCGAAATGTCAACACTGGGCATTAATAGCTCTGGAATGTCGCGGTTGCTAATGGTATCATTCGGAGTTCATAGTTTGTTCATAGTTGTTCATAGTTTGTTCATAGTTTCATAGTTTGTTCATAGTTTGTTCATAGTTTGAACATAACCGACTAGCTCGCTCCATGTCTCTACTCACTTAGCCGACACCACGTGAGGCAAAAACTGTAGACATCGAGTTCTGTCTTAATAAGACTGTGATGCCACTATTGAGTATAGAACTGGGAATTGACTGAATAGTTATAACCAGAGACGATTACTTCGTTGACATTATAGGTGAACAAGCTGACGACATCGTTTCATGCACGTTTTGCGCCCGACGTAGTCTGCCGTAAGCAGCACCAAATTAAAGGTCGATATCGTTGCACCATCCCTAGCGACTCATCTAGTGTCGTGCGTCAAGGAAGAAGGATAATTTGATCGTTTTACTGAGATTGCACACCTTTTAACTATTTTGCTCTGTCTCAAAGCACCGGCACGATCCTTTATATCTTTTCATTCGGTACGATTAGCGCTTTAAATGATTTTTTTTTTGTTTATTTTTCTTTTCTTGTTCACACTGTATGTTATTAGTTGAACATACGTCCTTTGGCATCGGTAAGTTTCCTCGTGAGCAATCACTTTCATTGTAATTACTTTGCTGTCCAAATTCTTTCCTTGTCGTGGCGACAACACCTGCAAAGCACGAATAACTTGACCAAGGAAAGGGACAGGAGCATCTTCCCGACAGAGGAACCCCTTCGGGGCATCACGCATACAGTGAACTAGCTAATTGGGCGACAGAGCGTTGACAGAAGAAAAGCTATCCCGACCGTGGACTGCACTGTCATCCGCGAAGAGGGCTATAAGAGAACTGGTTCACCTTCTAAAGAAGGCTTGGCTCTGCCACCTCCTGTGATTGCGTGATGAACGCTGGTGTGTGTGTGCGTGTGCCCGTATCACTTCTCATCCGTTTTTCTTTAACTTTTCTCCCAGCCTTTCCTTTCCCAGTGTAGGGTGGCAAGCCTAATGCAACCCGGTTATACAACATACGTTTTTCTTTTTCTATAGCTCCATTTCTCTGCCCAAGTGGTATTTCTTTACCTGTTTTCTACACATACAGAGCGTTAACAACAGTGCGCGTCTTCGTGCTTTTTGCCGATTTGCCCCATCATGACGTTTTTTGCAATCAGACGGGAAAGTTTTACGACTGTACGGAGTAGACATCTTACTCAGGCCATTGATTGTCATGTATTTTTTTGAAAGAGCGAATTTATTAAAATCTTAGGAACCAAATTGACAATTGTATAACTCAGCTATCAAAAGGGAAATCACAATTACGTGGGCTGCACCTATAGAGACACCTCAAGCGGACATAATTGGTGTAGTATTTTCCGCTTTAGAATGTACCGCTAATTTGTTAAGACAGTAGCGCAATTGTTGTAAACATTGTAACTACTTAACATAAGCGTAAACATATGCATCGAATTTGGCTCTAAGAGCTGTTGTTTATTTACAAAAATGCGTTGTCTGTTTTTCGTGGAGAGGTAAAAATTTGAAAAACACGTCACCTCATTTTTTCTTTCTTGCTTTTTTCCGGCAGGTTTTGTAAAGATACCGAGACTCGCATTCAATATTTCATGGTCGTGGAATCAGGGTTTCCACATTGTGCTGATTTGGGCATGTTCGTAATCGCTATGCTGCGAAACACGTTGGATATGATTAACAGTTTTATGACAAATTGTATTTGCCTTATCCGTCCGTGTTGTCCATCTTCCCCCTCGACCCGTCCGCTCTCTTACGCTGACGATGACCGCTCTCATCATGAACGAAACATAACGATCTTTTTTGTTGGCGTCAGACCAGCTCGTCATCTTCAGCTTCGCCATTGCCGCAGTGTGAAGAAAAAGAAAGCATCTCCAATTGCGCCTCCGCTAGGATTTGAGCCCGTACCAGTGACATAATGTACATTTGACAGTCGAGTGCGTTAATCAATGAGCTCGGCACACCGTCAGGGGCGACTTCACTGTTCGTCGGCTTAATTTAGCAATTACGTAAGTCCTAAAGCGAATAATGAAAAGCCATTAGCGTATTTTGGTATTTAGCAACACTATCGTTGAAATTTTTCTTGCTGCTAATGTCCGCCTAGCCACGTAGACTATACTCAAAAACAGTAGGGGCCAGTAGAGTCGACCGTTTCTATTTAAAGGGCCCCTCACCAGGCCACATGGCAAATTTTGGTTATACGCTGAAAGTTGTTACGTGCCCTCTAACGAGTGTTTTGGCCCAATAATTTTTAAGGTTAGTCAATTAATAGTAGAGATAAAAATAATTGAAATGTCCTGGACCCATGATTACAGCAGGCGAGCATCTCCACCAACACAAGACACTCTCTCCGCCTTCCCCGTCTAGCCTCCGCAAGCGAAATTCCTCCCCTACGTTCTCCCATACCGAAGCCGCAGGATCGCATGAGGGATGCGTCATAGACCCCGTTTTCCTTTCTTCTTTTTTTATCTCTCGCGTTTGTGTTGAGTGGTGCACTTCCGGTAACGGTCTCGCGCGCGAGCTGTTTCGCTACTCTCGTTTCGCGCAGCGAACGATTTTGGGCGCCCTGCACGAGAACACCTGATTAGCGGCATAAGTCAGTGGTACAATCACAATCACTGAAGCATGCGCGAGAGGAGGAAAGAGCATGATTGTGACGCCAAAGCACGGTGGAAAATGACCGAGTTTTGTTCTCTGAGAGCGCGACTGCACGACGTGGGCACAAGCCGACAAAACGGGAGTACGCCTCTCTTGCTATGGTGCGAAGTAAAACAAACGCACAGACAATCAGTTTGCATAGTTTATTATTTCTTTAAACGTTATATCGTCTGTTGAAGCAACACATTAAACAAATAACTGATCTTGTCTTAAATGATACTCGAAGTCGCCCGTCACTGTGAGGGACGTCACAGCACTACCGTGTACGTAGAGGCACTTGCGCGATAGACAAACTCTGCGGCTCGGGGGGCAGCGCCCGCAAAGAAGGGCAAACGGCGTTTGGTTTGAAACTTAGGGTCTTTCCGCGGTGCGTATAGATGTGATACTTAGCAGACGCCATCGTTAGCGCCCATTTTATGCACTGCGCTTGTCAGCTCAAGATGGCCAGGCCTGGTGAGTACCCCTTTAAAGCAAAGCGTTCTACATAAAAGGAAACCCATGGTATATTTATCCACAACCGTTGTTCACCGCAGCAAGGAATGTTCGCCACAGTAAAGTGTCTCTGTTAACCGTGTGATCGCGGTGACGACTTGCCTCTTATAAACGCGACGGCATCTACGCAGCCGGTGAGGCGAATCTCGAGTACAGGGTTTACGCGCACGTTTCGAGCGTAGGACACCGCGTCGTAAATCAATACTGCTGAGCGTGTGCGCTCGCGGCCAACATGCGAGAGCCGGCAGCCGCGACGGGCTCTCCGGAAGAGCGTCGGGAAAAGTTGTCATTTATGCAGGATCCCGGCCAGCACGACATCAGCTGGCGAGGTCTGCAGAGAATACCATGACTACAGAGGGATGTCTGCGTCCACAGAGCACACGAAGACTCAATCCTTGTTTTATGCATCCACCGGGCGCGCTGCCATGCGATCGTATTTGGCATGCCTCAAAGGGTTTTACGGCCGAAGTAAAGCTTCGAAGCGGGTGCATTTGTACCAATCCTGTTTTGTCCCTCAATTTTGCTCATGAAACTTCTTTTCTGTTCCGAGTGTCGTTATACTCATGAATTCCCATGACGAAGCCTACGGAGCATCTCGTATTCCTCGCTCCTGTAAGTGCACGTCAAAACCCAGCCTCATAATGGTTCGGTAAAGTTCATTTCATGCGTACCTTCTACCACTATCTTGATCTCTGCATCACAAAAATGTTCTTGTGACGGTAATGGGGAGTTTACTAGGGCGGGAAATGCTTCTTATATTTACAAGGTGCGACGCGCACGCCGGAATCTCTGCGGTGTTCTTTTAGGTAAGTGTTTACTTTAAAAATTATATAGGCAATAAGCATTTTAGTGTTTTCATAAACGAAAGCAGTGCAAGATCTCTTTAGTTGAAAAGAAAAGATCTATGCCCCGCCCTCATACCTTTTCAAGTGACACATGCGTCAGATGCTTTTCGTTCATGTGCGTTAGAATATCTCATGGGTCTGCTCTACCACGCTGCTACTTATCCTAATAGGTTGGTTGAGAAACGCCAAGATATATTGCTCGTAAACTTCGAATGTTGTTAACGTTGATGTAGATTGATGCGAAAGTTACAAAGCGCGAATAGTCCATCCTAAGTTTCGGAAAGGCTACAAAACATTTGCTTTGCATCAAACAAAAAAACAAAGTTGGCTCCACAGATTTTGTGCACGCTAGCACATGGCACAGTATGTATCTGGCAGACTAGTGAACGCAAGATCGAGGATGTTGTAGATGCGAGCCTCCAAGATACTTCCAAGGATACAAATAGCAAGACACTAAAAAAAGAAGCCAGGAAATCGCGGGAAAAATGGACATCTTATCTGGCCACGTCCGTTTATTGTTTTTCTACTTGAGGTTGCAGTCGACAGTGTTGCGGTGGACCAACAAGATGGTTGGACAATGGAGAAGTGTACGACAGTGAAGACCAACGGTCTTAGACGATGTCGACAGCAGCCGGGAGTAATATTTTTCCCTTTGGTTGCGACTCAATAGAACGCATCCTTTCTTTTGCAGCCACTGAAACATCAATGCAGTGCATTCTTCTTAGCGCGGAGCTTTCCACACACATACAAGCAAGCACGTTCACCCCGTCCTCGAAGCCAGAAACCTTCTAAAAAAAGAAAGAAAAAAAGGTGCCAATGAGAAGAAACTCTGGGTGGTGTCCACCATTGCCGCGAATGCGGTGGTTATAGGCGAAGTAGTGCGATAAAAAAAAAAGCAATCTCCAGTGGCAGCGCCAAGTAAGAAAAAAAGCAAGACCTGACTGTTGCTGGCTGCTCTGCCTTTCGACTCCTCTCTGCCCATTCTTTCACTCGCGGTTCTCGTTTCGATGGCGGCGCTACTGAACACCCTGCAGAAAGACTATGGGACCTTTGCCAAAGAAAAGGCTTGGCTGGGGGGACACAATAACGGCACCAATCAATATCACAATTCCTTTGTCACTTACAGCCGCTCGCTCTCGAACACATCTTGGGCCCCTTTTGCTGTACGACTTCGTTTTGCCGATTCATATTTTGTTCCGCGCATGTTAGGCGCCGTACTACTATTCCTTCTTTATTTGTCTTGTTCTCATTTTTTGCTGTGACCCCTTCCATCGCACTTAGGGTCTGTCGGGATGGTCATGTTTTTGCCGCACACATTTAGTAATTGCTTGCTCTGTTGGTGATCCGTAAGTCATTTCGTTATACGCCCCACGTCTGTTGACCCACTTTTGTATTTGACGGTCTCCTGTCCGGCTCGCTGCTACAAGTGGAACAGAGGTAGCCGACTGACTGGCGACTACTCACTCCTTGAACGCCGTGACTCATCTGCAATTTGTCCCATTCGACGTCAACAAACTTTTACCGCAAGCTGCGTAGGACAATGACTCAAGATATGGGCTAAACAAGCAAACCTAGACATCGTTACTGTAGCGAGTAGACCCCAATCTTCCTTTCCTGTAAACACGAACTGACCGTACGTCGGCTGCACTTCTACGCCATTTACGACTGGACGTGGCCTGCACACGTCGCTTTTTCCACCTCGTGAGAAAGAAGACGGCCTTTTGCAGCACCTATTCCTACACTCCAGGCGCTTCTGCGAAGCACTTTTTCATCGCATGTCCATGAAATAATCAAGTTCACTTGCGCGATGAGTTCAGCTGCTTGGACAGACACGATTTCTCTATAATCAATTACAATACCTGATCCATGATCATGCACTGCTAAACGGAGATGTGCATTGACATCCCGGCTTTCTTTATGGGCTGCAAACTAATAAATTTCATTTGACTTGTAAATTCCTGGGAACTCTAGTTACATCGAGTGCACAGTTTTAGGACTGCTTTAACAATGAAATTCATGTGTGAACAAGGACATTCATCTCCTCGAGTGAACATACATCTCTCGTGCCAATGAGCGACCCGGCAAAGGAGAAAAAAAAATGTACAGCGCTATAGCAGACTGGCAGACGCCTCAACTTTTTAGAAAACAATAAACTAGTGAATTCTACTTACGCGCTGGAGCGCAACAGCTCGCTTATCAGCTCCAGAGTGCGGGTGGTACGCACAACCGAGCAGTGCACCATGCAGCTGCCTTAGCGCTGCAATGCTAGGTCTAAATAAATTGCCTTCTCTATTTGGTTTCCACAGACTGTAAACTGTAGAGCGGGATAACGTCAAACTATGTGTCACTACGAAGTGACGCACCTAAGCAGATGTGGGAGCAAATAAGGAAACCGGCAGGCATGCCTGCCATTGTGAGCTCTCGTAATGGAAGTAATCCCCCCCCCCCCCCCCCACATCAGGATCTTCTTTTAACCTTTTCACGCGAGTGCACATAAATCACAGGCAATATAAATTTCATTTGCCAAACTGAAATGCCTGCTTTTGCTTCGTACTGTTGCTGCGCTTTCTTGCTCTTTCTTTTTCTCCTCTCAATCCTCGCCAGGTGGGTGGGTGGGTGGGTGGATGGGTGGATGGATGGATGGATGGATGGATGGATGGATGGATGGATGGATGGATGGATGGACGGACGGACGGACGGACGGACGGACGGACGGACGGACGGACGGACGGACGGACGGACGGACGGATGGACGGACGGACGGACGGACGGATGGACGGACGGACGAACGGACGCACGGACGAACGCACGGACGAACGCACGGACGAACGCACGGACGAACGCACGGACGAACGGACGAACGGACGCACGGACGAACGGACGCACGGACGAACGGACGCACGGACGGACGCACCGACGGACGGACGGACGGACGGACGGACGGACGGACGGACGCACGGACGGACGGATGGACGGACGGACGGATGGATGGTACAGCTATATTCGCATGGCTCGGCTCGCCAGCACCCGAATTCTTTTCAAGTTTCTTCTATGTAAAGAAAACTACTATCCTCTTTCCTTCTCGAAACGTATAGAAATTTAATTTCGTCGGTTCCTTTGGCCCCCTCAGGATATTAAATTTTGCTTATCGCGTTCTCCTTTCTGTAAGGCGTAATGCGCGTGTCGCAGTTTCTGCTCAGAAATCTAAACTTGTAAAACTGATCTCGTTGTCACAGGGGCACTATGCTGTGTTTTCATGTCGTTTTCTGCGACTGCTGAAGGAACGGTACTCCTTCATATAGAAACGTACATAGCATGAAAACTTCAGACTGCGCAAAATTAATTTTATCTCGGATAACGTCTGGGCGTGCGGACAAACAACCTGTGGCAGCACGCAACCTGCATCTTTAATATAGTCTCCGAACGAGCCCTCCCAGCTTCGTGCATTTTCCCTTGTTGTACTCTTCCCAAAATGCCGCTGCATGACGCGGCGACTCAAAGATAAGAGCTAAAGTCACAATAAATGCAGAACTACACTCGCTGTGTACATTTTCTTTTTCATTACTGGTTTAAAGAAGACTGTGTTGGGCACTGGCACGTCTTTATTGGATGGCGTCTCCTCGCCCATCGGGTTTCTTCGTCTTTATACGCCACTCTTGTGCGCTCAGGCCATTCTTGTTCTTTTTACTGACACATGAACAGGAAAAAGAACAATTTAAGAGAACAATCTTGGCTTTGGAGTTGCAGACGTGGATCCAATCTGTGAAGACGTGCGTTGGTGAATTCACTGGTTTTCCACAGCGTCAGCGTGAGCTCGCGTGCGAGGGAGCGAAGCCTCGTGGCTGGATCCGTTTTCGACAGTAGCATGGGTATAATATGGGTATCATCGTGAGCCGATTAGGCCGCGTCATCCGCACAGTGATTTCTTAAAATTCCGCAGTGATCTGGTATCCACTGGTAGATGATTATGTGCTTCTTGTCGAATGCGTGAAGCAGCCGGATGTATGTGACTAATTGCACGTTAGGTGCGTCATTGAAAGGGGGCAGCAGACACTGGAGAGCTGCCCTCGGATCACAAAAGATGCACCATGACTATGATAATTTGCGACCAATAAGCTCCATAGCAGCACAGATAGCTGCGAGTTCTCCAGCCATCAATGATGTGATGCGAGACGTCTTGAACTGGATGGTGACAAATTTCGTGGAAATCACCAGTGCTCCAGCTAAAATTTTGGAGGAGACGGAACCGTCCGTGTAAAGGTGGATGCGTTCTCTGCGCGTCTCATGCAGGAGTGAAAGTACGGTTTGTTTGAAGGTGAACAATGACATATCCGTTTTGGTTTTGATGCCGGAAATGACGAGAAGGGCTTGGAGTCGATGTAGGCTCCACGGTGTTAGAGATGGCCGTGCTGCGAGCGTGAAGTTTGTCGGTAAAGTTGCATGGTTGGCGGCGATAACCCTGCTAAACGCTGAACGAGGTCGAGTGGCAGGAAGGGAGGCGAGATGACGTAATGGGAGTCGGGCGTAGTGTCTGATGTACATCCTTAAAGCGCTGACTTGAATGTGCGTATTGATGGGGGAATCATGCGCGATGGGAAGCAAGAGGTAGCACGAAGGGCAATTCGGAATGCTCACTCGAGCGTTTTTACAGCGAGTGCCCACCGTCACGGAGTGAGGTGTAAATCTACATAGTAAGCCAATGTTTATAAGTTTATACGGCCGACAAAACTGGTATCCTTAGTGCGCATAGCTGTCTAAAAATTGGCTATCGCAATCGGTGCCTCACCTTTCGGGCGGAACATGCGTAATTTACCAATTTAAATAATTTTACGCGACCTCTCTGAAATCGGTATCTGTGAAAATATGCTTAATGCTATAGAAAGTTACTTGACAGAGAGTACACTCGGGGTTAGAGTAGTTGATGCTCTGTCCAGGCCATTTCTCCAGGGAGTTGGGGTACCGCAGGGGGAATTACTCAGTTGCACCCTTTCTATTGTGAAGATGGACTCTTTACATTCATTCATTCACGATATATCTTTTACTCTGTTGTGTAGATGACGAACTTATGATTTAGGTCATGTAACCTCGCGATATGCGAGCGACAAGCCAAGCTTTGTCTGTACAAGCTGTCTAAATGGGCCAATGAATCCAAACAGAAGCATAGGCATCCTTTTCTTTTTTTTAAGAAAGTGGGGCTTGGTCCCAGATCCTGACATTCAGCTAGGTGGGCACGTGCCATTTATCTATGAATACAGAAAAAAAAAATTTTAGGGATAATTTTGCTCACAGAACTAACGTTCATATTACAGATAAATTTTCTGAAGAACAAATTCTTAAAAAATATATTAATTCTAAAAATATTCTCCCACACAGCATGGGGTAGTGATCGGAAATGTCAAACGAACCTGTATAAATACCTTATAGGTACACGATTCGATTATGGAGCCATAGTGTACCAGTCCGCTACACCAAGTGCCCTAAAAATATTGGATCCCGTTCACCATCTAGGCAACCGTCTGGCCACAGGTGTATTCAGGACAAGTCCTGTGGCTAGCCTCTGTGTAGAGGCGAACGAGTGGTCACTTCACCTGAAACGTTCATGCTTAAGGTTCACAATATTTTCTGAAAGTGAATCTGAACTGAGGACATCAGTCGGTGTTCAACCGTAAACGACGTGACCAGTGCCGCGCTGTTTAACAATCGACGGGCAGTGACAGAACCCTTGTCACTGCGTGTAAGAAAACTAAATCAGGAAACGGCTGTTCCGTTTTTGAAGATAGCCTGATGGTCGTAGCGATGTCATTGCCACCGTGGAAGTGGCAACTCATAGAATGTGTTACATCGTTTTCAGAGGTGACAAAACGCGCTTTAGAAGCATATATTAGAACGTATTTCCTAGAGCTTCAGTATAAGTACTCGTGCGTAGTTTTGCACTGACGCTTCTAAGTCACATGCTGGTGTGTCTTGCGCAGCAGTCAGCCTATATATACTTCTCGGAACCTGAGGTCCTGCACCCGGAAATACGTATCATTACGGCTGAGGCGTACGCACTGTTGTCGTGTGTGAAACATATGAAGAAATCTAAACACCAAAAGACAATTGTGTTTACTGGATCAATAAGTGTCGTAAAAGCCTTAATGTCACTCCGTAAACACACTAATCCTGCATTTAGTTATTTTATTTACTTACGAGTGAGCTCAATAGCGTTCGGTGCACGATGTATATCTCCAACCGTCATTTCATGATATGCTGGGTGCCTGGTCATAGAGGCATTTAGGGTAATATGCTAATAGACGAAATTGCCACGCCTATAGCATCACAAGCTGACAATCCTACCGCGTCTGTTCCTGCCACAGATCTCAAACCCTTCCTAAGAAATAAACTGAAAAGCCACTGGCAGCGCTTGTGGGAGGCTGAAACCAGTAATAACCTTGACGTGATTAAGCCACAGTTGGGTTTGAGGCCTTCCACAATGAACTATTCTGTTGACTCAGGGCTGGACACACGTATCGCACGCAGAGACTTGGAGACTGACGAAGAAGCTTGAAAACAAGTTAAGGACCACACAAAGCGATGGAACGAAGAATGCTAGGCATAACATTGAGAAAGAGAAAGAGAGTGGTTTGGATCAGAGAGCAAACGGGTATAGCCGATATCCTAATTGACATTACGAGAAAAAGATGGCGCTAGGCAGGTCATGTAATACGCAGGCTAAGTAACTGTTGGACCATTAAGGTTACAGAATCAGTACCAAGAGAAGGGAAGAGCAGTAGAGGACAGCAGAAGGCTAGGTGGTGCGATGAAATTAGGAAATTCGCGGGTGCTAGGTGGAATCGGTTGGCGCCGGACTGGGGTAATTGGAGATCGCAGGGAGAGGCCTTTGTTCTCCAGTGGACATAAACGATTATTATTATTATTATTATTATTATTATTATTATTATTAATATTATTATTATTATTATTATTATTATTATTATTATTATTATTATTATTATTATTATTATTATTATTATTATTATTATTATTATTATTATTATTATTGCACAATTTTCTGCTGACTGGTAACGAACTTCCAACCTGTGGTAGAAGTGGTGTGAGGCTGACCATCTTTGATGTCTTGAAGTGTCGGGAAGCAGTGGTTAAGACAGTGGTGCTTCTCACAATTTTTTCACCACTGCCATATTTTACTATATTATATCATCATTCTGCAATCTCTATTTCGTGTTCATAGCACATTTTATTAGACAATGCCAAAACTATATTAGGTGTAAATTTGGCACACTCTGCAGCCACTTCTTTAAGAGGAAACTAACTCTAGTGCTCCTATCTAAGTACACGTAAAATGAGAATTCGTTTTTCTCGACAACCACAGCACCAAATTTGACGAGGTTTGTTGCATTTAAAATAAGAACTTAAAATATAGGGACTCTGTGTTTCGGATTTTCGATTTAGGCCGTCCATTCTTTATTAAAAATTGGCAAAATATCTAGAATTTCAAGAAACCGACGCTATCAAGCTCACAACTCTAACTCAACAATGAAAAATGATATCACAATTCTGTGAATTGCATCTAATAGTACATCTAAAGCCTAGAAAATTCTTAAAAGGTTATTAATAGGGAAATAGAGATTTCCTATCGACGACAGGGCATCACACTGTCGATGCACGCGGCAGGTTACTGAATGATGAAAACAGAAAATACGGCTGTTTTTCAGTTCTCGCAACTTATTATACACAGAACAGAAGGCACCCGCCACCATGGCGCATATTTTTTCCGACAACAGCGACACACTATGGCGGACTGTTATGCTCCTTAAAGGGGTTTAATTTTATTTTCTCATCGCAGAACCGCAAGCGCAGGGATCGCCGCGCGTATACCGCGGCCACGCACTGCAGCCGCGCTCCTTTTCCTCTAGCAATATGGCCGCTGGTGGCTGCACGCACTCGCTCAGGCGGCGGCTGGGACTGGCACTCCAGATGTTTAGGTTTATAATCTCCTTGGATAGAAACCACAGCATGGTTGCTAGTATATTGTTGGCTTGAATATTTTTGGCACGAGGCCCAAGACGGCACCCTGTCTTCTAACGCGTTCTTATGTTTGCGTTCGCGTCTCTTCTTGAAGGGACGCGCATCGTAACATGCTGCAATGGTGCTTGTGTTGAGCGTACGTTAGGCGAGAAACACAGTTCTAAACTGTCTGTTCTCTAACTTGTGCAGTAAACCCACGTTTATACTTTTCCCGCAATAGCAAGAGTGACGACTATGGCAACCGTAACCGCAAGTGTCACGGTGTGGTCGTAACTTGTCGCGACAGCGCAGTTGTAATCCACAGACCCTGCCACTAAGGAATGTGCGACGAGGTATGGCCGATGAATAAGTAATAACCGAGATTAGTTTTCAGTAAACGTTTATTACCAAGAACGGCGGGGGCTTATACTACCGCGAAGGACAGATGCTGGGCGGTGACTCCCAATCATTTGCTCGCCACACCACACATCCGCACCATCTACGCTAGAATCCAACCGGCTTCACCAACTTTCGTTTATATTCTCTCTACCCTAAACTGGGAATTCGCCCACCACCAGTGCTCCAGGTTTTCCTCTTTTTGTCCCCCGCTCCTTTCCCAATGTGCTGAGACGTGCGTCCACCGCTGTTTGCGCCTCCCTTTTCTCAATAAATTGAGGCATTCATTCATTCATTCCTAAATTGCGGCAGAAAATAGCGTGTCTTCATCTCCATAACCACCTTGTCTCTCACCTGAACTCTCCCATCGCAAAACAATGTTGCTGTGTATGCAAATGGCTGGGCGTCGCATATACAATTTTCTAGGAATGGCCAGCAGCGCGGCGTGCAATTTTCGGTGGGTGACGAGACAGTGTAGAGCACCTCTTCTGCCACTTCCATACTCTGGGCTCTGATCCGTGAGCTACTATTACCCGCTATAGGACGAAGTACGAAATGAAAGAAACCTAGCTGGGCTGGTCGCGGGCAGCTCTTTTTGGATTCGTGATGTGTCGATTTAAAGCATGCATTTCTTATCTTAACCTGAATGACAGCAATATAGGCGAGCTGAGTTACGGTAGCTCGTGAATTTGGACTAACGACGCTCTTCACGTAGAACTTTCGTCTTATGCGTGTTTGCAAACCGGAGTGAAGGGCAGAAGGGTAACACACCTTCCTTAAGTGAAACATTCGAGTAACCCTTTGTTTGACAGGTTGAACACATGTCATGGGCCCACGATACGAACCACCTTCAAGTCGGTAACAGCTTGCAAAGGGGGAACTCAAATGAAATGTTGTCAAGCCGATCGGCTTTTAATTATCTTAATGGTATCGTTATTGAAATTCTTTACCATGAGTTGAAATCCGACTAATAAGCATTTAAATGTTCTGTATAATTAAGACCTCCTGTTAATATAAGGTTGCTGTCTTTTGCAGCTTCCATAATTGAAAAGTAAATTGCGAAAAATAAATTGTTGCGGTAAATGTGCAAACGCACACGCAACAAAATTCCTAGCCGCTTTCCAACTATTCACTAAATAAAGATGTAGCACGTCTATAACGTCAAGTTGTAGTGATGTGAATAACAAGGCAAGTCCAAAAGATTGAGTCACTAATATAACTCATTATAAGGTGAGCTTGTGCTGGAAAATAAAATAACACTCAAAGCTCAACGATGGCTGCATTTAAAGTAGTGCTTCCTCTGAATCTGATCTACGGATCAAGACGTCGGTTCGTCAGAATGGAATGCTCCTACATTGCAGCCCCATCTCGGGTTTTCAAATGTGATGGAGAATGTACGCCAGTATTCGCTTCACGCGCGCAAACTGATAAGATAACGCTCGTTCGCTATTGAATCTGTCACTACATACTGGATATCAGTAACACATGCAGGCGCGTCTTGAGCTAACCGATAACTTTGGAACAGTGGTTAGACGCTAAAAAAAGCTCGCCCCCCCCCCCCCCCCCTAACATATAGACTGTGCAGTTGCTTTGAATGTTAGTTGAAACATGGTGCGCTTGGTAAAAAGGGCCCCCAATACTGCAAAGCGGCGCCGCTTTGCAGTATTGCAATACCAAAAATTCAAGAGCTAAACACTTTGCAATTACTGGTATTAATCAAATCAGCATTTCGTGATTCAATGTAGCCCTATAGTCCAGGGGCTAGTTCCACCACGGGTACTCATATTTCATGTCAGCACTAATTGTCACAAAATCACAATAATTTTTTTTAGATCTTAACATTAGACAGTCAAAATATATGCTGCAATACCCTCATCTTAATATTTCAGTACATTTCGTTCTAACGTACCTATGCGCGCTGGTCTATATGTTACAAAGTACTGAAAATGGGCCCAATGCTTTCCCCCAGGGAGATATTTTTATTCCTGATGATGCCAGGAAACCGAGCCTGATGCCACCAACGCGCAGAAATCTCATCGAGAGCGCGCACAATGGTCTCGCACACCTTGTAGCGCTGAGGTGCTTCTTGTGTAATCTAGGAGAATCGGTTATAAAGGCAGATGCGCACGGTTTGACACATGTGTTTGAACTCGTGAAGTATATTTGCGACAAGAAAGCCTGTCCAAGCTTCAACACTTGCTTTATAAGAAGCCACTGCACCATTAATATGCCGGTTGCTTTTAACTGCACCAAACAAAGCCATTAAATCAATACAAGTATTGGTGACGTCACTTTATCATTCGAGTGTTCAGATTGGTTACCTTTGGATGTGGAGTAAGTTGACAAGTTGTTTGCGCAATTAACAAAGCTACGTTAATGAAATATTCGGTAATTGATCCTAGGTGGCTAAAGAAGATGAGCTGTTTGGAGCCCGTCCTCGAGATTATCCAGCCGAGCGAAGAAAAAGAGCCATGCGAACAAAAATTTTCCGTGTAAACGCTCTTGGAAAGCGTAACCAGAGTCTTTCAAAGCTTTTTCTGGTCACGAAACTCTGGCCGAAGTTTCATATAGGGGCAGCGCGTGCCCCTAGTGGCGAAGCTGTCGAGGAGGGGGCACAAAACGGCCGCGCGAGCCGTTCGCAACGGCTGTTTTTCGGCAAACAGGCTAACATTCTTTAGTATTTCTGCTTTGGAGGGGCTGATATTTGTCCATAGTATAGACGGTACTTAACCCATTATTTGATATAAGATAAATGTAAATATTTAAGCCATGTATTTTTTTCTTTTTTTTTTTTTTTTTTTAGTAAGCACCGACGTTTCAAAACGAGCTCGATTCCTTCTTCAGGGTGTGACTGCGGGCGAGCTGCAGAGTGGATTTTTAAACCCACCTGTGGACAACCGCCGGGTCAATGAACGCACGCCATGGGAGTAACATGAGGGAAGGTGCCCCCGGTAGCGATTAACATTCACGTGTGTTTGCTGAATGTGCCGCGACTCAAGAAGCAGCCTCCTGCGCCGATTTGGCTCGGTTTCCAGCACAATACTCTTGTTGAAGTCAATCTTGCGGTTAAGCGTTTTGCAGTGTTCAGCGACCGCGCACCGCTGACTGTCCACCCGCGTGATTTACGCCTTGCGTGAATGACGCCGGCCGCTGGTAAACCTTGCTAGCGGCTGATTTCTGATCAACAGCGGGTTTACTTTCTCTCGCTGCTTTTTATAAACAGGACGTTTTCGTACATGCGCCCAGCCTGCCATTATTTTCACCGCAACTTGTCTGCAATATCACAGTGGAAGGTCTAGCGTGGCGGTCGGTAGCATTCTTATTCTGATTGCGGCCCTGTTGGCCGAGTCCTTGCTTTTGTCAAAGTGCATAAGATTATTTACATAAGCTTATGACTGGCGCTTACTTTGCAACAAATATTGCAAGCTCACTGACGCTGAAAAGCGTACGTTTTGGCGGCATTTGAAGAACTTTGAAGAATTGGAGCGCGCTGCAGAAGCGATCACATGACGAAAAGACCGGCAGTTTGAGGTCTTTTTGTTGACACTTGTGGAGGCGCGGCAAAGCACTGCTGAAGACTCTTGCTACATGGGTCATTTATTTGTGATTTGTCACGCAGTGACGATGAAGACGCTGGTGGGTACGAGAAGATATATGAAGATTTTTATTCAGTGCTCACATGCTGGCTGTTCTCTAACTACCAAAATAAGGTAAGCTGTGAGTGGCCACACATTGAATAAAATATGTGCAGTGATCGGAAGCATGGAGCAACTTGTGCAAAATAAAAGCACTTGGGACACTGAAGAGTAGATCTTTCTAAAAAACAACAAGAACTCACAGATGGACGGGATCCTATAATATGTAACGATAGTAAGATAATATATAAGATACACTGAGAAACATAGCGTGTTTAATATGTGACAGGACATTCAAATAACCACAAGCTCATCAGTCCGAATAATATCCGTAGGGTCAAAATGCTTCTCGCAGAACGGACATGCTTGGAGTCGAAGCTAAAACCATCGGTTTCCCGTCGTGGTATCGCCCACTTCCAGATTTCACGCTGCTCGGCGTCGCTAGGCAGACAGAACAGCGAGGCTTTTTCGTGCGTGCCTCTGTATCCACAGCGGCAACCCGTCACACAGCAAATCTTCGGCATCTCAGGTTAGCGCGTCACATGTATGCACTTGCTCGTGATCGAAGGCAAAATCATGCAAGAAAACAGCAGCTGCCACACCACCGTCATCGCGTCCCGCCTGCAGTCTCGCCACTGCACTCATGCCACACGCTCGCGCGCCTTCGTCGTTGCCCCCATAGGACCCCTAGCGCCGCCTCGTGGAAGGCGCGGTCAATATATCAAGCTCTTCCATTGCGTTATGGAGGAGTTCCATGGCCATGAAAGTATTGAAAGACTTATTGAAAGACTGTGGCGTAACTGACGCAGAAAAAGAAAGTCTAAAGTCGCAGAAAGAGCAGCGCTTCGACTGGACAAAAAGGCGGAACCACACACACACTGCGCCAACAACTTGAAGCGCTGTTCTTTCTGTGATAATGAACCAACTAGCCCGTCGGTCAATCCTTGCAAACCTGTAAAGTCAAACTGACCGTACCTAGCCTCTTGTGATGTTGTCATCAATAATATGGCCCCGTGAGCATGTTCCTTGTGGCCAGTCCGCTTTCGGTATTTATGCACTTTGTTTTTTCGAAGCCAAGCAGATTAAAGCTTTGGTGTCAAAATAGCCCTGAACGTGTGCCCCCGAAAGCTTGCTTCGTCGCAGAAGCAATGCATGACGCAATGATGGTGCAGATTTAGCGCGTCTCTGGCATCAAGAAAATGCGCTGCCGCCGAGGGAAGGAAGATAACGAAAGTGATTAGCTTCGTAGCTGCTCACGGAGCCGTGCCGATGGTGACGGTGCCATCGTGACGAAATCTGGGGCGGCGATGTTGACAGCTGAGGCGTTTTATTTTTATTTTTATTTTTTCGCAGCGAAGCCGTTAAGAGGAAGCTATTGAAATACACGTAACACTCAGAAACACTTTTCTGAGATAACGCCTGGACCAATTTTAATGAAATTTGTTGCACTTGAGAGAGAAAGGTAAATTCTAGTGACTGTTGGCAGCGCAGTATCGAGTTAGGCCCTGAATTTTGTTCAAATAATTTTCAAAAATTCGAAAGTGCGAAAAATATAGAAGCACGAAGTTTACACATTAATAGCTGGGCGTCAAGAACAGATATCGCGGTTTTGTAAACGGCATCCATTAGATTATTCAAAGCGCACCAATTCGATGAATTCGTTGCGTTATGTACAAGGGTTCTGCAAAAGCTGTATTTCCATATTACTCAACTTTTTTGAGATTCGTGTGTCTTATATCGATTTTGCCCGCTGTAGATGTACTGTTAGATGCGGGGCACATAATTGTGATATCATTTTTCAGTGCCGAAAGACAGAGTTGTAAGCTTGATAGTTTCTTTTTCTCAAAATTTGCGATTTTTGTCATTTTTTTGTAAAAGAATGAGGACCTAAATGAAAATTCGGAAAGCACGGTCACTACATTTTAAAGTTTTCTTTTAAACTTCGGTAAATTTGGTGCAGTGGTTGCCGAGAAAAACTTTTTTTATTGATATGATATGAGGAGATGTCGACGCACAATTCAAGGCGCCGGCTACTCCTTAGCTCTTGAAAGGGTCTAGCTTACAACATACATGGTACAGGATTATATATCACATAACCTTTTCATAGAGGCACCAGGACTTGTCTAACAACGTTTTCACAGTAACACAATGACGTAGGAAACACATGGTACATACAATATACAAGGTAAATGACTCTACAGTTCTGTAGAACGAAAGTCTCAAAAATACAAATGATACTTTGGCATAATAATGCAGTTTCTAGTCAGCGGGTGTTACATACATCACATATAGTCACAGCAGAACAATCAACATAACATAATCCACAAACACATACATATATACAGCGGCATTCAAATGAAAGGAATAATAAAAGCGTTAATAACGGCCAGCAATGCCGCTGTCTTCAAGAAAAGTCTTTAGTTCCTTTAAAGCGCTCTTCTGCAAGGACGTTGTTGGCCAAGGGCCGAAAAGTTTCTTTAAACTGAAAGGTCTGCGGTTTAATATAATTAGGGTTGATTTAAGTCGGCGTCTTGGTGTGTCGTGATGTGGGCAATCTAGGAGGAGGTGATGTATATCTTCGTCTATAAATCCACATTCACATTCGGGGGTTCCACCGCAGCCATTTCTGTGTAAGAAATGTGTTGTGCAGGAAGTGCCTAGCCTTAATCGATGAATAAGGGTTTCCACATTTCTGTTAATAACAAGAAAAATTTGAATTCAATAAACGGATCAATATGATACAAATCCGAGCTCTTAGAATTCTGATCAAACCAATTCTCCTTTTACATGTATTTAGATAGGAGCACCCGTGCTAAAGCTTCCTCTTAAGGGCTGTACTTTCCCCACTAACGTGTCCGCGTGTAGAACAAAATCCCGAAGATAGTCGAATACCAGGCCGACCCGCGTCGGAGGTGGAGTTCGCCATTAAGGGGCCCACATACATAGCTTCGCTGGACATACTTCTTCACAGAGTGGAGAAGTACGTGATTTAGCTTGATTTAGCTTTAGTATTGATGTAGCTTTTAGAAAAGAGATAATGTTATTCGTTCTTGTCTCGTAGATTTCAATGTGGGTTTAAATAAATTATATAACCCATTCACCCGCAAGAATAGCTGTAAGCGGGGGAATGCACACACACACACGCACACCGACGCACGCACGCACACGCTCGTGCGCACAAACACGCGCGCTCACGCAAATACAAGTACACACGCATGCACGCTCAAGGTGTGCACACCCATATACACTCCCCCTCCTTACCTGTTGCCTCACAAAAGCATGTGCGTTCAGACTGAATGAGACTCGCGCTGCAATTACCGTTCAAAACTCCCTCTGTAATAAATCGGTTTGCGGTTTAAATTTCGCGCTTCTTCAAGTCATTGTGCCCTCTGCTGAGAGGGTGAAAAACAATTTGCTCCTGTCGTGTGGCATAACCGCCCATCCCCGAACAAAACATTGCTTTAACGCGCCACCAATATTCCGACTAAGTGCCATAAATGCATATCTTGTTACAAAGGCCTACCCTCTTGGCGCAGACAGTAGAAACTTCTTGATAGTCGGCTATTATGTAGAAATAAAATTGTTTAAAATTTTGCCCATTGAATTACGCATGTGCATTGCCGTCAAGTTCCACAGTATGGTGACGGTGCAATGTACTGAGTATATCCATGCTACAAGGCACGATAGTATTTCTTTAGCGTAACACAAAGACATGCGCATTCATTTCATTTCATTTTATTATACTGTTAGCCTCATCTTGGCTATAACAGAGGGGGACAGGAGCATACATACTAAATACAAAGCACTCCTTATACAAGCAACTATAAACATTTAACAATGATTGACAAGGGATAGCCAAACCTATTTACTCTGACACACAGGAAACAATGCATAATGTGCACTATACATCTGTACACACTAAGTCATTTAGTTTTTTAACGAAAGAAGACACACATTCAGATGAAACAGTCAAATTTGGCAGCATGTTCCACTCATTGATCACTCGCGGAAAAAACTGTACCTAATGCAATCGTTGTAGTGTCTCGGAGGAGGAATGTACATGTTATTCCGGTGTCTTGATGCTTCCCCAGTTTTTATTTCTGTGTACTTTGATCTGTCAATTTTTACTTGATCTTTAATTATTAGAAATATATTTTAAGCCTTTCATACTCTGTCCTTAGTTCTAGTGGTTGAAGGTGAGCTAGTTTACAAAGTTGAGTTGACGACTGCAAACGGTGGTATTTGTTAAATACGAAACGTGAAGCCAGTCTTTGTATCCTATCTATCTTACTGCAATTACTTTTTGTATACGTTTGTTTGCTTGTTGTTACGTTGTCCAAGGAATAAAACCTGATAATAAAATCGATGACTTAACAAATAAGTAACCCATTGCAGCGTTTTAGGGAGTAAAAACAGAAAATATATTTGAGGAGCCCTCCTGGAAATACCACAGCTGAAACCAAATCTTGAGTTTTATGTTTCGGTGGGAGACTGTCGAGCTCAGTCCTACGGGGCGTTAAAAAATACGGTTTGACACAGCATGGCATCGAATCGCTGCCAGCGTGACACCGAACGATAGGTGCGAGCGAATAAACGACTAGACCACGGTTTCCGACGTTTTCGCAAGTGATACGCTCGGGTTTTTATAGATACCACGTGATTTTGCACGTCTGTGTTTCAAAAATTGCTTTTGGGAACAGTGTTACAGTGTTACCGGGCTACATACGCTGCATCGGCTTTTACGATAGACGCCGTAGTTTTATGACGGCTACCGTTCTTGTCTCGAAAATCGAGTACAAATTTTCGTCATTTTCATAAGCTTCCATTGCTGAATCTTTAACCGCTCTGGGAACAAAATACTTGCTTGCCACAGCGTGATCACTGCATTTGGCTCGTGTGGATTGTCCTCCAGAACATGTCTGTCACCTGCTCTTTTCAATAAACGACGTGCAGCTTTTGTTATTTGTGAAAAAAGCAGCTCGTTCCATTTAAAAAGCGCTAGCTTCGTGCCGGCGCCACTTGATGCGCTAGTTGGTATACGTGTCCAGAAAAGCTGGATATGGGTCGGACAAATCCATGTACTAACCATCATTCATATGGTGACTGAACGATCGCAGCGCCAGAGTTCCTCTAGTAATTATTTTATGAAACTCTACGGGCCGAAGTGACAGCCGCAACGGTGAATGAGAGAGGGCACATGCACCGCGATAAGGCACTGTCTTCGTTTGGCTGCCTAGCCGGTAATGAGCGTTCCCTTTCGATATTCCGTGTATGCTGACTTATAAGCTCCAGCTACGGGTCCTTGCGTATGGAGGCGCATGCTGGGAAGCGACACATGCACTTTTTGTCGGACCAGCGGCCCTCAGTTGGTGAAAACCGGAGGGAGAGTTCCCGTGCTCTAGTCAAGTGTCATGGAGGCTGTGCTGCCGTTCATGGCTACTTTTAAAGAATTACCGTCAGCTCCATTTTCCCTCGCAGTATCATTGTTTCAAATTGAAGCTCGCATCATGCTAGAAACAGCGACGGGCGGGAATAAACTAATAAATAGGTAAAGGCGTTTGTTAGTCACCGGCGTTTGGGACCAACCGTTAGAGCAGGGCACGGACCCTCAGCACGAGCGGCGGTCACGAGCAAAGCACTGAAGAGGATGATCCACTAGGAAGCGTTGGAGAGGACGACTCACTATATCGTTCCACTACTTCTCTACAATTGCCTCCGGGAATGAGAACGGAGCCCCCCGGCGACCTAACAGCTTGTTACTATGAGTGGGTCATAGTAGGTGTTGAGGTGGTTGACGTTGCCAATGTCTCGTCAACGACGGCGCATGTCCGAAGATGGTTCAATGGGCTCGATCACGTAGTTGACCGGAGATGTGCGTTCGACGAAGCGCTAGGGGTTTTCATACTTGGGCAGTAGTTTGTCGAGAGCCCAGGTGCAGCGGAAGGGACTGAGAGCCACACAAGCGCTCCGGGGAGGAACGTGGGCGCAGAAGTGGTGTCACGCTGAACGCTCTTCCGGCGCTCTTGGTCATTTGAAATAGAGGCCCGCGCAAGATCGCGACACTCTTCGGCATGTCTGTCTGTTGCAGAACTAGGCGCACACTCAGATGCACCCGGCTTATACGGAAGAATTGTGTCGATTGCGTACGATGGGTGCCGGCCGTACAATAAGAAAAAGGGTTAAAAGCCAGCGGTGCTCTGAGTGGCGGTATTGCAGGTGTAGGTTGCGAAGGGCAGAATGGCGTCCTAATTTGGGTGGTCGGAGGCTACGTACATTGCGAGCATGTCGCTAAGCCTACGGTTAACGTGTTCTGTGAGGCCATTGGTCTGCGGATGGTAAGCAGTATTTGTGCGGTGCACGACGTGACACTATTTGTGGATGGCTTCGACGACTTCCGGCAAGAAGACACGTTCGTGATCGCTGAGCAACTCCTGTGGTGGGCCATGACGCAGTATGAATTGGGGAAGCAGGAAGGAGGCAACATCACGCACTGTAGGCACACCATAGCACAGGACCGACGAAGGAGGCGCTGGGTGGGATGGAGTAGGATGGAGTAGGAGGCGTTTGCTGGGATGTGTCTTCAGGCATGGTTGAGCGCGAAGTTCCAGAGTTGACGTTGTAGGCCGAAGCAACCTCCGCCACTTGTAAATGAGTTTATTAGTCACAGAAGTTTGGGACCGACCGTTAGAGCAGGGCACGGACTCTCAGCACGAGTGGCATTTACGAGCAAAGCGCTGAAGAGGACGACCCACTAGAAAGCGCTGGAGAGGACGACCCACTATATCGCTCCAATACTTCTCTACAAATCATTTCGTGTCGGGAAATAGAGAAGGGTTATGGAGCGGGAGAAGGAGGGTGGCGCTGGGGATCCGCCAACACTCTATACTCTCCTCATATGTGAAGGGGAACCCCAGTCTACTGAGCGTCCTAGAGGAGCACTAACGCCACCTTTGTGGATTCGTTGCTTCTGAGAGTGTTGCAGGCCTCGCAGTAGTTGCTGGTCAGGCTGTTCAGTTCGTGTGTGCGCCGCTCCACATATACTGGACAGTCTCAGAAGAAAGTGACGGAGGCTTGCTTGATCTTGGGCTTCCGTGGCCCAGAGTGGATCCGGTATGGTAGCGGTGTGCTCCTGTTTGTACGCTTGACACTTGATGTAAGGAGTGAGTCCAAAACCAGATCTTATATTGTGTAATATAACCTGATAGGACCGCGGGATTTTCGGGAGTGACGATGGGAAATGCATGGGACCTTATTCTTACTATATTTTTTCTACTTTCCACACTCAACACTACATTTGTCTTTACCCGATGGATGCGCCAGCGAAACCTCATTATCTATAGAAGAAGCATAGTAAGCCGGGCGAGTTGGCATGGTTGCATCATGAAAACCAGCACACGAAGCCACGCACAAAGAAAAAGGGACGGCATCTCTAGACTACCACATTGTAAGTGTCTGAGGAACGAGTAAGCGTCAAAAACATGGCCCATACTCACCGACAAAAAAAGCACTCTTACGCTATAATGCTTCGTAAAATAAAATTTCAGCCTATCGTCAAGCTTGACATTTTGCTAGCGAAGGCGACGGGTCAACGCGATGAAGAACACTTATGAACAAAGAGCTTTTTGAATACAGGCCCAGGGGCTGAATTCACAAAACTTTACTTCGTAAGTGGTGTCTTTTACTGGCCGTTCGTCTTCGCTAATGATATGTCCGTCACCACTATTGAGCTCTTACGAAGTGCCCTAGCGTAAGTAATCTTTAAAGCGATCAGCATTCTTTGAGAACTTCACGACAGTGCAGTCTACTAATCCGCTGCTTTTCATGATGCAGGTGTTTGCTCTCGCCGTCCGCCTACTTCTAACCGTTCCACCGTCTGCCTCCCGTGAATCTGTGCCTTCCGTGAACCTGCCCTACCACAATCAACACATCTTGGATCAACCCGCAACGTCATCAGTGCTGCATGTGCCATCACTGCCATCAGTCTACCGCATCTCGAATCATCAGTGGACAACCCCATCGCCAGGAACATCATCCACTACTGCTACAAAACCCGTGCGCTCATCGCCACCGCTCTGTGGGCCCGGTAGCTGCGCGACAGTGCAGTCTACTAACCCGCTGCTTTTCATGATGCAGGTGTTTGCTCTCGCCGTCCGCCTACTTCTAACCGTTCCACCGTCTGCCTCCCGTGAATCTGTGCCTTCCGTGAACCTGCCCTACCACAATCAACACATCTTGGATCAACCCGCAACGTCATCAGTGCTGCATGTGCCATCACTGCCATCAGTCTACCGCATCTCGAATCATCAGTGGACAACCCCATCGCCAGGAACATCATCCACTACTGCTACAAAACCCGTGCGCTCATCGCCACCGCTCTGTGGGCCCGGTAGCTGCGCGACAGTGCAGTCTACTAATCCGCTGCTTTTCATGATGCAGGTGTTTGCTCTCGCCGTCCGCCTACTTCTAACCGTTCCACCGTCTGCCTCCCGTGAATCTGTGCCTTCCGTGAACCTGCCCTACCACAATCAACACATCTTGGATCAACCCGCAACGTCATCAGTGCTGCATGTGCCATCACTGCCATCAGTCTACCGCATCTCGAATCATCAGTGGACAACCCCATCGCCAGGAACATCATCCACTACTGCTACAAAACCCGTGCGCTCATCGCCACCGCTCTGTGGGCCCGGTAGCTGCGCGACAGTGCAGTCTACTAATCCGCTGCTTTTCATGATGCAGGTTGGTGGTAAATCTTCTCTGTTCGCTAAAAAAAGTAGTAACCTTTTCCTGATGCAGCTACCGAGCCCTCAGTGCTGTGCCTGTATTGTTGCCGAATGTTCGCATGTTATCCGTATTCTCTTGCTATTGTCGGGTGACGTAGAAACTAACCCTGGCCCCGACCGTTTCGACACCGTACTTGCCGAGCTCCAGAAACGAACTGCCGGGCAAACCGCGTTATTGTCTGATTTACAAGACATCAAACAACAGCTGAAAACTACTGACACAACATTGGTCGACCTAAACAAACGCATGGACGCTCTGGAATCCCACTACACTACCCTTTCTGCTCTCCACTCTGAAATAGACACCCTGAAAACTTTAACAACCGAACTTACCTGCAAGGTCGACAAACTGGAAGCACGAGTGGACGACGCAGAAAATCGCTCCCGTCGTAACAATCTCATTTTTTACAATATTCCGGACACTAACCCCGCTGAAACCTTTGCAGACTCAGAACAATCTGTCATTCGCCATTGCTCTCAACAACTAGGCTTTGACATCGACCCTCATTTAATAGACCGTGCTCACCGTCTCGGGCGTCACTCACCTAATCGTACCAGGCCTATCATAGTAAAATTCACATCGTCCAAAACTAAAGAACGCATTCTATCATGTGGTTATAAACTTAAAGGCACGAATTACAGCATTGGCGAAGACTTTTCCGCTTCTGTCCGTAACACTTGCAAAAATCTTGTAGCCTATGCCAGATCGGTATCCGATAAGTTCTCCCTGCGCTTCAAAACTTTGCACATTGGTACGAAACGCTACACATTCGATGAAGCTTCACAAACAGTAAAAGAAGTGAAATAGCAATCATCTCACCGTCAATCGACAGGCCATTCTAAGCATGTTCAACAACAAGCACTTTCATTGTCAGCTATTTTTTCTAACGTGCGCAGCTTCATTTCAAAACGCGACATTATTTCAAATATCGTCTCATCTTCCGCCAGCAACCTACTAATCTTGACGGAAACGTGGCTAAACAGCGACATCTGTGATCGTGAAGTCCTTGCCGACTTGCCTAATTTCCGTGTCTTCCGCAAGGATCGCCCAGATAGGAGGGGAGGGGGAGTACTGATTGCAACCAGACATGAACTATCATGTACAACCATTAATATTTCATCAGACATAGAAATGTTATGGGTCTTATGTCACGCTTCACCTCAGTCCGTTTTGATTGGCGTTTGCTACAGACCTCCTAACAGTCCGGATTTCCCCACAAAACTGAATAACGCAATAAATGAAATTAAAACGAAGCATCCAAACACCTGTACTCTTTTATTTGGAGACTTCAATTTCCCGAGTATTGATTGGCATAATCTAACTTCCACAGGTAACAGAGATGCTAACGAATTTCTTGATGTTTGCCTTAATTTTAATCTTGTTCAAATTATATCGGAGCCAACCCGTGTAACTGAGGACTGCGCTAACATTCTCGACCTAATATTAACGGATAATCCGGAATACGTTCAATCCATCACGCATCTACCAGGCGTCAGCGATCACCAAGTCATACAAGCAGACTTCACGATTAAACCATTTTCACGGACAACTAGCAAACGTACCATCCGGCTTTATGATAAAGGAAACTATACAGCCATAAATAATGAACTTCGCACATTCTTACCCCGTTTTCAGTCTGACTTTAATCAAAGAACTATCCACGATAACTGGTACTTGTTTAAGACAAAAATTGAAGGTTTGGTTGACAGGTTTATTCCGAGCATAAATATAAGAACTAACCCCCTAAACCCTTGGTTCACAAACTCACTCAAACGCCTTGAAAACAAAAAGAAGCGTCTTTTTCGTTCAGCCAAGTTGCGGCCTAGTCAGAACGCTTGGGACAAGTATTATGCAGCTGAAAAAAATTACCTACAAAATGTGCGAGAAGCCAAGCACTCTTTCTTTCATTATGACCTGCCAAACATGTTGTCTACTAACCCCCGTAGGTTCTGGCAAGTCATTAATCCCCAGAATACACGCACAATTTCCCTCACCGATGCATCAGGTGAAACTATCTGTGAATCCGAATGCGCCAACATTTTTAACGCAGCTTTTTCATCCGCGTTTACTAATGAAACCGATCCGGTTGTTTCTCCAAACCCCGCAATTATTCAGGAGACAATGCCTTCACTTGTATTTTCTTCAGAAGGGATTTTGTCCCTAATAGAAAACTTAAAGCTTTCATCCTCTGCTGGCATTGACAACATCAACGCTAAGATTCTGCAGAACACCAAAGATACATGTTCATCTCTGTTGTGCATGTTATTCACTCAGTCACTCCTCACAGGCCAACTGCCCAAAGAATGGAAACAAGGGAAGGTCGTTCCAGTCCACAAATCAGGTAACAAGAACTCACCTCTAAATTACCGTCCCATTTCTCTAACTAGTATTCCCTGCAAAATCATGGAACACGTCATCTATACTCACATCATGGCATTTCTCGACTCGAACAACTTTTTTAATCCTGCCCAGCACGGGTTTCGCCGTGGTTACTCCTGCGAGACTCAGCTTGCCGCTTTCTTACACGATCTGCACTCTAACCTTGATTGTAATCTTCAGTATGACGTATTATTTTTAGATTTTGCTAAAGCCTTTGACAAAGTGCCCCATAAACGCCTTCTTATAAAGCTTTCCCACTTAAATTTTGACCCTAATATACTGAAGTGGATTGAAGAATTCTTGACTAATCGTTCACAATTCGTCACCATTAATAATAGGAATTCTAATTCAGTCTCTGTAACATCAGGCGTCCCACAAGGATCCGTGCTCGGCCCGCTACTTTTCCTAATATACATAAATGATTTACCATTAAACGTAACATCTAGCATACGTATGTTCGCGGATGACTGTGTGATATATCGTGTTATTACTTCTACCGCTGACCAATCTTCTCTTCAAAGTGATCTTAATGCAGTCCAGGACTGGTGTAACGAGTGGCTAATGGAACTTAACCCGCGTAAGTGTAAATATTTGTCCATTCACCGTCGCCGTAATTCTCTCCTATTTCCTTATGTAATATCTGAAGTTCCGGTTGAACTAGTTCATTCATACAAGTATTTAGGAGTAACACTTTCAAGCGATCTTTCCTGGAATCCTCATGTTACTAACCTAATATCATCCGCGAACAGGACGTTAGGATTTCTAAAACGCCATCTGCATCATGCTCCTCAACACGTAAAATTGTTAGCCTACAAATCATTTGTCAGGTCAAAACTAGAATTTGCCACGCCTATTTGGAATCCTCATCAGGCATACCTAATTAATAATCTTGAATCTGTACAAAATCGCGCCGCTCGTTTCATCCACTCGTCATATTCCTTTGACATCAGCGTTTCCTCCTTAAAAACTGCATCCGCATTATCCCCCTTATCGCTCCGTCGTCGCATTGCCAGCCTATCTTTATTTCACAAATTCTTTCATAGCCCTATGCGCATCGCACCTTATATCCTTCCTCCTACACGCATATCTCACCGCACCAGCCATCAGCTACAGGTTGCCCGTCCACGCTCACGCACTGTCACGTTTTTAAATTCTTTTTTTCTTCGCACAGCTGCAGACTGGAACGGCCTTCCTAACGACGTTGCTGTCATTATGTGCCCATCCAAGTTCATCGAAAATGTAAAAAACTTCCTGTTATTGTGACTATGTATTTTTATTCTTGCCACCCTTTATGTAACGCTCCATTTATTGGAGCCTTTAAGGTAATAAAATGAAATGAAACCACTATTGAGCTCTTACGAAGTGCCCTAGCGTAAGTAATCTTTAAAGCGATCAGCATTCTTTGAGAACTTCACGCACTTTTGGTATGTCTATAGTTATCTGACCTCCTCTGCGCCAACTTCGGTTACTAGCTATGTGCCACTGGGTATGTGCCACTGCGTATGTCCCCGAATAGAGAAATTGAGCCAATGGCTATGTGCAGCTGGGCAGGTGAACCTAGGTAAGTGAACATTCTTGGCCAATCCTCCAGAATGGATACATGCCACTCGGTAGGTGGCCCCGACAGACAAGCAGTACAAGAGAGAAGTGAAGAAGTCAGCGACAAATGACTTAAAATGTCGCCGTCAAAAGCAGCCGTGTGTGGAGAAAGAACCGAAGTGAACAAAACGGGACCAAAGCATGTATTGAGCGAGCAGCCTTCAGCTACAAGAAGTGAAGAATTTGGCTTTACAATGGGTCGATACATTGCTTCAGTGCTATGAACGTCTACTTTCATCGTGAAATAGGTTCTGCCGGAATATTTTTGTAAATACGGGCCTAGATTTTTTGTTGTATAAACTAGATGCGCACAATGACGGGCAGCGCACCTCATTCAATGGCGAGAGATGCCCCATTCGATCCCAACCGTCGAATACCCGTTGGTTTATGAGATGGGCACAAGCAGCACAAGCATTTGGTTGGTCACGAGGTCCAACGTCTGGCTCTAGCAAGACTGTGCAACATAAGTTCCGCGCAGTATCCTTAGCGCTTGCTTGTAAAGAAATAACATCGAAAACTTTCTTGGCCCCGGCTTGCAGGCTGCCATGAGCCATCCATGCGCTATTGGTTGGAATGCCGTCGGCTTGAAAATGTCCCGTTTTCAAGCATTGAGTTTCGCTAATGGCCATGACCGAGCACTGGCTACTACGGACAAATGTAAAACTGCCGAGAAATGAATTGGGCTCTCACTTACCTTTTTCCTTTTATAGGAAGCCTTTCTTGCGCGCTGCAGGAAAAACGCTGCGTAAAACACGAACGCATTCGATGGTGCGTTTTGGGATCGAATATCTGAAGTATATTGAGAGGAACAAGTCACGGACAAGCGTTCCCTTTCCCCTGTGTCAATTTCACGTTTGAAATCTACTCATAAATTACCAACTAACCCGCTCCCAAGCCTTGCTGAACAAATGGAGCTGAGATTTTTTAACACGAAAATTTCCTTGGACGGTAGAGGTATACAGCTTGGCAGTAAAACAGTATGAGGCTAGAAAACCAGTTGTCTGTTTCCGTTGCCAGGAGCCTGGACACCTTGCGATCGGCTGTCGGAAGCCTAGAATTGCTTTTTTCTTTCATGAAAGGCGGCGATGACAACTTGGCCCTCTTAGAACTCTACCTTCGCGACCTAGTAGTGAATGGAATGGCCATGTAAAGTACTTAGAGACACAGCTGCGACAATGGACATTGTTCACCCTGCGTTTATGAAACCTGCAGGTTTCACAGGGAAATATACGTGAATCCGGCAGGTAGTCGAGAAGAATAGTGTTTGCTTGCCCATATACAGCGTAAAGGTTCAAGGGCCATTTGGACTATAGCTGACTGAAGCAGCCGTACCGCCATATCTGTCGAAACACTTTCCCTACTTATTTTCAAATCCCTCAGAAATGATGTTGAAGAAAAATTGGCAGTGGCTCAGCTCGGCTATGCCAGGATATACGTAGCGAAAGCTAAGGCATAGCATGCTTAGTCTTGGTTAATCTTGATTGCAAGTCCAGGTTAGTTTGGTTGTCTAGCTATGTTGCGGCGTTTAGCCAGTCCTTCGTCGCGCTGTTCGTCTGTTTCTTGGGCGATTCGTTTCCTCTTCATCTCGTTCCGATGTCGATTCCAGGCCTCCTCCTGCTTATGAGAATTGTCGCCGTCCATACTGCCGCCTCAACTGTGGTTGTGGCGCACGTGCGCTCTCCTTTTCAATCCTCCGACATGTTATCAGGCATGCGACGCAGCTGGCCAAACAAGCGGAGGCGAGCACAAGGACGAGGAACGCGTTGTGACGTCATACCAAACTGCGGCGGCGGAAAGGCGCAGCGCCGCGCAGAGGCGGAACACCTGCGGCTCAGTGCTACTAATGGCGCATGCGCAATAGTGACTAGGGAGCGAGAGAGAGAGAAATATCCCCGGCGAGGCGCGCGTTGTGACGTCATGTGCCTCCTAGGAGCACCGCCACGGCAAAATCGCAAGTTCGCGGCCAGTAAAGCTTTCGCTTTAATATGGCCTGAGTTTTGGCGACCATACAGTTCAAGCTCCCACGCGTTCAAAAGCTCAAGAGATCGCGGCGGAGATAAATAATGGCAACGAAGCCAAAAATATGCCTCGTGACAGAGACACTAAGGGAGCACAGCACATACCTAGCGGAATCAGTGAAAAAAACGCTAGCGAGAAGGCATCCGGGTCAGTGAGAATACCGCAGCAGAGGCTAGCTGAGGAATTGGAGACTAATTTGGCCTTGACACATTCGGAAGGCTCTTCAGACTTACTGAAGGTTGTTAAAGAAGGAATCGCGACGGAAGAAGACAGCAATTACGTCGCGAAAGTAGAAGCAAGGACTATTCCGGAGGACGTTCCTTGCCGAGACGAGACCAGTTTAAACAGCCCCAACAGGTTCAAGGAGGCGCTGAAAAACTATATCGTGCCTCCGCACTTGGGCGACTTTCCAAAATTGTCAGAAGGAGGTGAGAATGCCTGCGCGGTCCAGAAGGGCAGGAACCCAACCCTCCGAAACTTCAGAGGTGCATTAGGCGACCGTCTGGCATGGCAAAATTGGCTAAACAGCGCAACATCAAGCGAGCCAAGTATTCGGCTCAGAGAAGAATATGGAAAGTCGCCACACCGCATCCCGTAAGACAAGCGAACAGGCCATCACGCAGAATTTCAAAGGGCTCGTTGTGGCTGGTGACAAAACGAAGGCGTCACCTAACAACACACCAGAACGCGTCTCCGCGAGCAGGGGTGCGGCTGAAAGGTCCAACCGGGCGGAAATATGCGTTTGCGAACAGGACCAGTCAGGCTTTCACTGCAATAGAATGCGTCGCGAGAGTGAGGGAAAGAGGAGGCTGGCAGTTCCTTCCGCGTTTACGGCTTCCTTTTCAGGGACGAAAAAGCAAGCCGCGGGCACACAAAGTGGCAGACGACGACAGAAGGCAGCACATGCCTGGCGCCCTTTGGTGCCTTCGGCGAGGTCCGAAAGCTTTCAGACAACGATTCAATCGAGTGCGCATTAAGCGTTAATAATTGTCAAAATAGGAGCATCCATAAGTTTCTTGTTTGTTATAAAGGTCTCGTTTTGTTCTTCGCTTTTTTAGAAGGCATTTTGTTTCTTTGTGTTGATTTTATGATTAACGCTGTTGCTGGGACCTCAGTTTCTCAACAAACGTGACTTTCTCGGAAAAAGGAAATAGAAAAACGCTGGGCATTAGGCTGGTTGAAATGCGCACTGAAATCAGTTTCTTTTTTCTTTTTTTGGTTTTCAGGAATTTCGAACGAGGGCTGCAGGCACGATTCTGATAAGGTTTTATGGGAATAACGTGTGAACTCTCGTCGTTGGCTTGGTGCTCGCTGTTGGTTATGCCTTGGGCTGGGCGTGGGTTATTTCCAGAAGGTGTCACCAGGTGGGCCTTCGAACGATCGGCGTGACGAAGCAAGAAACACGGGTTCTACCAGTCTGTACGAGGTGCTCGGATAATGCAGCCCCTTCGAGACCTCCTGTGGCGGCGGGCAGACTGTTATGATCGACCTGTCAGGTGTAAGAAGCATTCAAAGGGGCTCCCCTACGTCAATACAATTGCCCTCTTCTCCGAAACGGTGTCACGCTTTTCCCCGAGCTGACACAAAAGGATAGAAGCAGAAACCGAAGGTGACGACGACGTCACCCTTTCTACGAGTTGACACCAAGTATGGGTAAACGGGAACGACAGGCTCCGGAAGAAGAAGGTGGCGACGACAGGACCGCCAGAAATTATTTACGGCCGTGTTGGCCCACGTGTTAATAAGAACAGCTCGAGACTCAGATGAGAGTCACATCCATGTACCAGTGAAGTGAATACAATCTTTTCTATTTTTTTTTTTCATCATCACAATGGCCGGCCTCGTCGTCGTTTCCTGATTCCTGTGGTGAAGACCCACCTCACCCGGTCGAGATCGTATCAGGGCTCTCTGCTACCGCTTACCTGGGCCATTGTGTCACCAGCGCATGTAGTATGCTCGTGAAGTGGGGGAAACAGTAGGCAAAATAAGTTAGCGAGCGGTCGCAGTGAAAAGAAGCTTATTGTTGTAAACATTTGCAGAAGCTGTACGTGTCTACATCTTGTGTACGATTTCTCTGTGTCTGAATGTACAGTCGGGTACGGCATTGATACAGTAATTATTCGCTTAAGCTTTCCGGAGTATGCAATCTTGTTTGAAGCAAGCTAAGAATTGGTAAGTGTAGCGTAAGCGGTGGTGCCATTGAGCAAGCGTAGTTATTTGTTCCATCCAAAGGGGCAAGGTGTATGTCGGTCAGAGCGGTTTAGATTTCTGTTACTATGATATCAAAAGCACGTAGGTATTGGTAAGTTGTAATGCAGGAATTGCAAAGTATGACTGTACTCCTCTAATCTACGACACCGTCATTCTCGTATGCAACTGTTATTCACTTAACTGAGAGATTATACGAGCTTTCTTGGTTTTTCGTCTACCCAATTACTGCATTAGCCAATCGCCCGTTGCATTACCCTGTGAAGAAACAGAATATTCTTCCCACTTACGCTGCCCTCGATATTGATTATATGTGACGATGCTAATGTAGACTTTGCCCTGAACTTGCTATAAATTTTTTGCCTGGGTTCATTTTTTCACTGGCAAGCATCGGGCACGAAGTGTTCTCTATTATATGTACTTTTTTTTTCTCTAATAACTTTAATTTGATAGTCACCATTTTTCCCTTCGGCGCTGCCCTTCGCGCTCTTTCATCATGACACTGAAAACTACCTATCACCTCTAAGAAGCGCCACAAGGTTGTTATTCATCTTATGAGTAAGAACCTTGTGGGAGCCAGTCTCTTGGCTTAGACGTTCGTTAGAAGCTACGCCGGAATCGCGGGAACCGAGGTAGCCTGCATGCAGGCATGTTGCACAAGATAGACGAGTGCACTTTCTTGTCTTTGCTATCAGGACTACAAGCTATGTGCTTTAAAAAAAGCTGTATTAATAAAGGTCTGGCGAAATGGGACACAAGGATGACATCCACATAAGCCAACATCGCGAGAATGTCGTGGCTGCAGATAACGAGAGATTCTATGAAATAGTCTTGTGCCGACGACGCACAGGACACACGCACCTTATCCAGTTTTCTTCTTCTCGGTGAGGAGTTTGTATGGTGAGAAACTTTATTTACATTAAGCGGCCTGCATATTTTGATATCATGTCTCCACCCACCGCTGTGGCCCAGATGGCTGTAGCATTCTGCAGCTGAGGTCACAAGTTCGATTCCAGGAAGCGTCAGCAAGCCTCTACGAGGTGTTTCGATGGAGCAAGGGCAAAAAAAAGTGCCCGCACAGCGCAACACGTTAAGGCAACCCATGTGGTCAAAATTAATCGGGATCATAAAAGCGCGAAGCACAATCTCGGCAGAGGGCCCAATTTTTTTGTACGTTTATCACCATCTGTATGACGACTGCGATATGATTAAGAAATATTGTCATTTGTATCCACTTCAGAAAAAGACGCTGAACTTACGTAAATGATGATTGAGCCTATGCGTTGGCTCACTACAGCCAATTGTAGCAGATCCAACTAACTAAATAACTAACTTCAATGCAGGTAATTTTGTTTGCACAAGCTGAGGAAACATTGTTTCACTTCATTGAAAATTGCGTTTCTTTACTCTCAGCTTTGTCAAAATCATCTTCCTTTACAGTATTCCTGCCTACCATCACGCGCGCCCACAAGCACGCACACGCACACAAACACACGCGCACACGCCCACCAACACACACAGATGCATACACCAACATACACACACGCACACACACACAAACAGACACTTCCTCCCATCCTGAATTACTTTATTTAGGCGAACCTTCGTTCACGCCCAATAAACATTGTGTTGTTTAGTCTGTCCACGCCGAAGACAATAATTCTGCTGCGCAGCGGTGCCGTGCTTCCAACGGTGGCATCTTTATGCACCGTCCTGTTTCGTGAGCCACGTGCGTTCTGGCTGTCAGGTGTCTGAACCGTAAACATTAGTAGGACGTATTGTCCATGGAGCTTTGCGAGGTTTCTTTTTCTCTTTTTGTTTGCACGCTTTCACATGCGAAATTCTGCTCGGATACTGTCGATGCAGCGCCGTTCATTGTTGCGAAGAAGAGTTCTCCAGAACTTACGTGTAGCTGCCGTAGCTGGCATTATCGATGGGTAAGTATCGGCAGGAATTCAACCGAGTTCACCCTTTGTAAGAAAATACCCTGTTGTGATGTCCATAAGCTGAAATCAGGACGCCAATCTTACTATACCAAATCTGTAATGGAAATCGCGCTATATTTTCGACCTCAAATTGTTCTTGTTACTATATTGACAACAGTATTCAAAATATTTGATATGGCACAAGCTGAACGACCACATCTGATTTGAGTACTTAGTAGTGCAACAGCAGTACGTGCAAGACAGGGCTTGGGAACCACCCAGACATCACGTTTGTTTTCGCGTTCTTTCTTTGCCACAAAAGTGCTTCGTTTACGTGTGCAGGTCATGTGAACGTGAGTTAAAGACGATTTTGGCATCTACGCATTTCTTGGCACTATCAAGCATAGCTTATAACTCTCATTTTACAAAACCTATTAAACTTCTAAATTTTCCGGTACCGTGCACAGCATCATCTGAGGCTCCCGCCTTGAGCAGTTTTACTGCGCCTTCATGACGCTTTCATGCAATCTCGACTTTCGCTGATTTTGCATGTTAACCCCAACCTGTTCGCTCTCGGACAGCAGCGATATTTCAGCGCCATTTAAGCAGTACTCTTTCAGCTTGGTGCTTGCGTGGGTTACGCGAATAATTGTTTCACAGTTTACTTTACGAATCAGGAACCGTATTCGCAGAAAGCTCTTGCGCTAGAATTGTTCATAAGAGCAAGTGCCAGCCAATCCTAACACTCGAGATATTGCTAAAGAAGGCAACCGGCCAGTGGAAAGGAGCACTTACGAAAGAAAAGATTCAGGAGTCAAATTCGCAAGGTTTTTCGTCAGTAAGTGACCTCCGCCATAAGCCGACTGCCTTCGCTGATGACATGTCCAGCATTCGCACTGGCTGACATTTGCTCTCACGAAAAACTTTAGTGTAAAAGATTTTTGGGGATACGGGACCGGTTCTTACGCGCAACCCGAATCCCCAAATTTACTAGTTAGTTAAAAGATCTTTATTGTTGCCGCAACAGTCACCCTGCATATTTCTGTCTATTTTAGGGCTTGTATGTAAACATGCGTATAGTTCAAAAGTACATCCAACCGTTAAGTGCGTTGGGCACGTGCGTATGATGTCCATTCCTGATCGAATTCATCCAGGGATAAAAGGCGGTACGATGCTCCATATTGCGTTTAGAGTTAGGGAGGCAGCGAAGGGTGTACATGTTGATCATGGTCAAGGAAACACTGGTGAAACCCACTCCCGTAGCTAAGAAGCGTTGGTCTTCGGCAGTGGAGTTGCGTAGTTTTGACAAAGGCGCTGGAGCACTGTAGTTCACTCTGGTGGTTTCATGGCTCAGGCATTTTAAGTCAGTGATCTGGGCCCGTACTCAGAAATTCATCAACGCAAGTCGATCTGTGATTGACCATCGCAGCACCGATTGTCTCCTTAGCAAGACGATCGCTATGAGTGAACATAGCACACGAACGTCAACGAGTGAAGGGCTCTTGCATAAGAGAATGTTTGTGAATACAAGTCCCGATTTTTGATGAGGGACGTACTCAAGAAACAGAGTTAATGAACAGGTAAAGAAGAACAGTTCAAATTCCGGGCAAATGCGCCCCCATCTCCCCTAGATCCTAAACGGTTAGTGAAAATAATTAAGGACCAAGACGTTAGCACCGAAGTTTAGCGTCGGAACAGGCAAAACAATTGCAGCAAAAAAAACGTCAGTGCAGTTGCGCCTTTCCTAAACAAATATAAGCGTGAAGTCATATGTTTGGCGAAAACTCGCCTCGTCGTAAATAGAGTCAAGGGTAAAATGAACACTGACCACAGACATATATTCGTTAAATTATTTATTTACAGTTAGGAGTGTTAATCACTGTCAATCACTGCCGGGAAGTCGTTTGTTGGTTGAAGAATTCTCCGGATCGAAGGTCAAAAAATGAGGTAAGAAATTGACACAAGCTTAGGCACCCTTTACATCGTCAAGCAAAACAGTCAACTATACTACATACGATTTTTTTTCACATTTCACTCAAACGCAAGCGAGGGAACACGTTCACATTTCACGGGCACAACATGTACATTTATTTAAATAAACGTGATATTTGTTTTATGGTCAGTCGAAGACGCACTACAACTTCTAGATTGCTCATTTCTGCTAAATCCTTTCGCATTTACGAAATCCAGATAATGTTATTAATTTGCTGGCTCTGTGATTCTGAGATTCTACACATCCTGACTGTTCCTTTTGCGATGCAACAATAATGAGATGACGACTACTTATTTCGAAGAACCTACCAACTTAAAATACTGGAAGCTACACCTACCATTTATTGACTCTCTCTACGCCAAAACTTAACTCCGTACCACGTTTAACTTGCCCATGGGAATGATTTAAAGCTTGCACTTAGAGCGCTAGTCCGCTGAAATATTTATGAATTAATGATTACGTTCATTATTTTTAAGATCCTGAAATGTTGCATACGGTATATGCAGCTCGTTGTCTCTCCGTATGCCAAATTTTAATTAGAAATGCAGAAAAGTTTGCCCATGTGAACGATCTAAGATGTGCACTTAGCCTACCATTTTGAAAATTCATTCCCTCATACACTACTTTTTTGCTGAGAGAAAAATAACTCCGTGTGCAGGTGTTCGTCCTATGTGGCACAGAGTCAACCGAAAGCCACTCATGCAGTTCGTCGTTAAAGGACCTGTCGAGCGTGCTACAGATACCGCGCTCCCTGAAAGAGCGCACTAGGGTCTCTTCAGTGTCGGTGGTCGTTTGGCCGAGTTCAGGGGCGTATCCCGGGCGGCACCACCGAGAATAGACACAGCATTTTAATGGTCTGTAGAGCACTACTAAATTTAAACGAGAGTGCGAAAAAAAAAACATTCGCGATTTTTCAATGCACGCGGACGAAGATTCCGATCGATCTAGTATTTGTGGCATGCACTAACCGTAGTTGATTTTCCGTAGTATTTCCAACCATAATGCTCAGTTTTTATCGTGATTTTCTGTATTTTCGTTTGCTTCTCTGCCAATAGAAGCAACGGTCGGTTGTTTTTGCAATAACCGAGCGGGACAAGCTGTCATCTCTACCATTTTGCAAATAACTCACCCATGCTATTGCTTTTGTCATTGAACAATCGTTCACGCACTTTTGCTCAATCTGCCTGATCCTCATCATGCAAAATAAAAAAATCACGAATGATTGAGTCCTTGCAGAAGCAAGTATATGCTCCTCGATACCAAAATGCTTTCCTTTTTTTCACTTCCTTCAAGCTCTGTCGATGTTAGTTCGTTTCCTTTGTTCTTCTTTCTCTCGTGAACCGACGAATAAAGAGGAGCCAGACGAAAAAGCTTATGGTTGCGTCATATATGACAAACACGCGCGATTTATTGGCCAATACGAGACTCACTTCTATATATAACACACAACACGGTCTGGGCATCACGAGCGGAAGCGTCTCTGCCAACGATTGCTGCCATTGAAGTTGCTGCCGTGCAAATGCGGAAAGCGGAGCACCGCCGACGAGTGGCCACGTGGGCTACTCTTCGACCACCGTCTGCGCCGAACCCTCGATGTTGAACAGCTCTTGGCAGTTGAAGACGGCCATCACGTTCCGCGGTCCGGACTTCACGGGCACGAACGTCTCCCGGTGGACCCACTCGGCGCGTGGTGCCACGTTCCTGCAAAGTTTCCAGGGGGTCGAGAAAGCATAGACGGTTTCGTTAGGTTCGCCTAAGCAGCACCTGGTGCGAGGACGTAGCCGGTGCACAGGCACTAGGCTATTCGAACAAGAGAATTGGTTCACGGGAAGGTGGAGTTGAAGTGACCAACAGTAGGCGAACAAGAGAAGCCTAGCCTTTAGCCTCAGTCATCCATTGCTTATGTTCAATTTCGATCAGGCACTGCGTAACGATTTTTAAGCGGAGGCACAGGGCCACATAAATGGAAAGCTGCGCGGGCGGAATTCCCGCAGTGAATGCACAGAACTCTAGCGGCGTTGGCTTGTAGTGTTGGCGGGTAACACTGGCGCGTTGCAGTCAAGGGACCAAAGATGGCACGACAATATATATATATATATATATATATATTGCACACTCCTTAAGGAGTGTGCAATAGAAGTCGGTGGTAACTCCGTTAGACAGGATACCAGTAAGCTATCGCAGGAGACGAAAGATCTGATCAAGAAACGCCAATGTATGAAAGCCTCTAACCCTACAGCTAGAATAGAACTGGCAGAACTTTCGAAGTTAATCAACAAGCGTAAGACAGCTGACATAAGGAAGCATAACATGGATAGAATTGAACAAGCTCTCAGGAACGGAGGAAGCCTAAAAGCAGTGAAGAAGAAACTAGGAATTGGCAAGAATCAGATGTATGCGCTAAGAGACAAAGCCGGCAATATCATTACTAATATGGATGAGATAGTTCAAGTGGCTGAGGAGTTCTATAGAGATTTATACAGTACGAGTGGCACCCACGATGATAATGGAAGAGAGAATAATCTAGAGGAATTCGATATCCCAGAAGTAACGCCGGAAGAAGTAAAGAAAGCCTTGGGAGCTATGCAAAGGGGGAAGGCAGCTGGGGAGGATCAGGTAACAGCAGATTTGCTGAAGGATGGTGGGCAGATTGTTCTAGAAAAACTATCCAGCCTCTATACGCAATGCCTCAAGACCTCGAGCGTACCGGAATCTTGGAAGAACGCTAACATAATCCTAATCCATAAGAAAGGCGACGCCAAAGACTTGAAAAATTATAGACCGATCAGCTTACTGTCCGTTGCCTACAAAGTATTTACTAAGGTAATTGCAAATAGAATCCGGAACACCTTAGACTTCCGTCAACCAAAGGACCAGGCAGGATTCCGTAAAGGCTACTCAACAATAGATCATATTCACACTATCAATCAGGTGATAGAGAAATGTGCGGAATATAACCAACCATTATATATAGCTTTCATTGATTACGAGAAAGCGTTTGATTCAGTCGAAACCTCAGCAGTCATGGAGGCATTGCGGAATCAGGGTGTAGACGAGCCGTATGTAAAAATACTGAAAGATATCTATAGCGGCTCCACAGCCACTGTACTCCTCCATAAAGAAAGCAACAAAATCCCAATAAAGAAAGGCGTCAGGCAGGGAGATACGATCTCTCCAATGCTATTCACAGCGTGTTTACAGGAGGTATTCAGAGACCTGGATTGGGAAGAATTGGGGATAAGAGTAAATGGAGAATACCTTAGTAACTTGCGCTTCGCTGATGATATTGCCTTGCTTAGTAACTCAGGGGACCAACTGCAATGCATGCTCACTGATCTGGAGAGGCAGAGCAGAAAGGTGGGACTAAAAATGAATCTGCAGAAAACTAAAGTAATGTTTAACAGTCTCGGAAGGGAACAGCAGTTTACGATAGGTAGCGAGGCACTGGAAGTGGTAAGAGAATACATCTACTTAGGACAGGTAGTGACTGCTGATCCAGATCATGAGAGTGAAATAATCAGAAGAATAAGAATGGGCTGGGGTGCGTTTGGCAGGCATTCGCAGATCATGAACAGCAGGTTGCCATTATCCCTCAAGAGAAAAGTGTATAACAGCTGTGTCTTACCAGTACTCACGTACGGGGCAGAAACCTGGAGGCTTACGAAAAGGGTTCTACTTAAATTGAGGACGACGCAACGAGCTATGGAAAGAAAAATGATAGGTGTAACGTTAAGGGATAAGAAAAGAGCAGATTGGGTGAGGGAACAAACGCGCGTTAATGACATCTTAGTTGAAATCAAGAAAAAGAAATGGGCATGGGCAGGACATGTAATGAGGAGGGAAGATAACCGATGGTCATTAAGGGTTACGGACTGGATTCCGAGGGAAGGGAAGCGTAGCAGGGGGCGACAGAAAGTTAGGTGGGCAGATGAGATTAGGAAGTTTGGAGGGTCAACATGGCCACAATTAGTACATGACCGGGGTAGTTGGAGAAGTATGGGAGAGGCCTTTGCCCTGCAGTGGGCGTAATCAGGCTGATGATGATGATGATGATATATATATATATATATATATATATATATATATATATATATATATTCGCAGCCTACGAATGGAGCAGGAAAGGATGCGGGTACAATCCACGTCTTCGTGTTTGGCCAATGCAATGCACTGCCATAAGATATTTCAGTTATTTTTTTTTTCTGACACAGTGGTCTTGTACTTTTGCGTCCGAGGGCACATGAACACGATACACACACGCCGCGGTTGCTTAATGGCTTTGGTGTTGCGCTGCTAAGCACGAGCTCGCGGGATCAAATCGCTGCCACGAAGGCCGCATTTCGATAGAGGCGAAATGCAGAAACACCGGTGTACTTAGATATAGGTGCATGTTAAAAAACCCCAGGTGGTCAAAATTAATACGGAGTCCCCCACTATGGCGTGCCTCATAATCAGATCGTAGTTTTCGCACATAAAACCCCATAATTAAAAAAACACTATACACATGTAGATTGTGACAAGGAACAGCCAACGCTGTGTGCTGATTATTTAAATGTAGCTACGTTTATTTCTTCAGATTCTTCCATAGGCATTCGTTACAATATCAGTTTAAATGGAGGCACGTTGCACGTCTTGAGGAACGATTACTCTTATTAAGCAAACGCACTTTTTTCTGCGCATGCCTTTAAGTGCATTACGCTGTGTTTTGCTGTCTCCTTTGCTCTCTGCAAACATGCACAGCCTGCGCACTCCCTGCGTACGCAAACTACGGTAACCTGCCTTACTTTATTTTGAACAATGCTTCAATTAATATCTATACGGCAACTAATATATGCATTGTGCCAACCCGTGGGTAAAAGAGAAAACAAAAACGTTCCTCGTAGTTGCTTTAATTGTTAATCTAGATTTTTCTGGATAAGTTTGCAAGCCTTAAAAGAGTGCCGTCGCAAAAATGCTGACTGCATGAATAGATAACCTAGCGACACTATAACACTGCTTCAATTGTGTGAACATTCGAAGTTGCCTCTTCTGTGCGTGTGCCTGAGCGTGCAGTTGAACTTACGAGAGGTGAACGATGTGGGCGCTTGTGACGCCAGGGCCTTCAACGGACAATGTGCAGTCTTGAAGGGGCACGTTCAGGGGATTTGTGAAGCGCATTACGAGTCTGAATGAATGGCCGACCTTCACTGGTCCCTCAACCTGAAAGAAATGGATGCGAATTGACGGTGTTTTACATTGAATTATCGTTCAGTGTGCTACATAGTTAACTGTGATTTCTCAAGATTGTGGAAATGTAGATCTAAAAAAAAATAAAGGGCACTAGTTAGCTTAGGTAGATAAAAATATAAATGGCTCAGCAAAACATCCCTGTAGCCATTTCTAGACAGCCCTATACGCTCCGATGACCGCTCGAGTGCCCGTTAGAAATGTCGTAGTGTATGCTAGACTACCAATTTATTTCTCGACAGAACGAGGCCACCCAAAAATTGTCAAGTTTAGGTTAGGAACGCTATTTACCTTCACATTCATCTTCAATATATTCTCGCGCTTCAGTAATCAGCAACCATTCATGTAAGGAGAGATCTGCTGGTATAAGCGCGTACAAATACCTGTATGTCCAGCTTCGGCTTCGTGATAGTGAAATCATCCTCTTCAGACCATGTTTGTCTTGTCTCCTTGACATTTGCAATCACGTAGATCTTCACCATTGCGAAGTCCACCAGTTTATCGAGGTACTCCTCGGGCTGCACGGTCAGTGACAAAACCTCCTCTGCAAATCAAAATTAACTCGTTAGTCTTCCCACAATTGCTGTGCGGGCAACTCTGCGAGGCAGAAAAGGCCACTCCTTTGCCCTCGTACACTTGACAATTTCTTTTTTTGTCTTTAGTTGCGAAATGCGCTCATTTCATAAGCCTACATAAGCTTGGTATACGTTAGTGCACTTGCAAGACGTCATGCGGCTAAAAAACAGACATTTAACCATTTAAACTGCTGCAAATGTTCTCTTCGTTCCACGGGGACCAGCGATTTCGTGAAAAATATGTTTAGCCATATAGTAAAGCGAAATATGACTTGTACAAAGAAAATTTTAGTTTGAGCTAGTCTTTCGTTCGTACTGAAGGGGAACGAGCAGTGCAAAACGGCGAGCACTCGAACACGTTGGTCACGTGATAGAACAGGCGGTGTACGTCCTGCCAGTTTGAGCTCTTGTCCCCGCAGTTCTGCGCCACTCGTTTTCCATCCATTACTTGAACGAACTTCAGTGTCCCCTCAACCAAGTTTGTCTGGAAGAAAGGCTTCCATCCGAGCGGCGTTCGTGTAGAGGAACTTACCATCATAAAAACTGGTAAAAGGGTGCACTCTGCTGGTTAGACAGCAGAGTCCACAACATACTTTGGCACAGTTTGAGAGGTGACAATGTTCCTAACGGGATTCTAACAACTGCAGGAGGCGAAGTACAGGCCGAGCTTTGGTTTTGCTAACGTGTGTGAACATTCGATATAAAAAAAAGGAAGAAAAGCGATGCTGAACGTTCGCAGGTGACATAGGGAACGTCTTTGTCCTTAATCAACACGGGAGCGGAGAGGTGAAGTAGGACACTGTGATAAAAAAAGTTACAAAAACAGGTATCAAGTTCTTCAGAAAGAGGCACTTTGGCCCAGTTTATACAACATTAGTACCACGTGTCTGTCCATAAGTTACGTACGCTTGCGAAGGCCCGCAGGCGTCGTTAATTTCAGCATTTAGAGCCATCTTTAAGATCCTGTTGTTAGTCACGAAGAAACAGGTCAACCTAGAGGCAGTAAGGGTAAAAGCAGACAAATTCAGGCTGGTATTTGCAAAGAAATGTGCAGCCTTAAAACAGAGAGAGGAAGATGACATAGAGGTAATGAATGAAACCATAACTAGGCTGGCTTCAGAGGCAGCAATTGAAGTGGGAGGCAAGACACCATGGCAACCAGTAGGCAAATTCTCCCAAGTAACAAACAACCTAATAAAGAAATGACAAAGAGTGAAAGTGCCCAACTCAAGAGATAAGACGGAATTCGCGGAACTGGTAAACCAATCAACAAGGCAAAAATGGGGGATATTCGAATTTATAACGTGAGAAAGACTGAGGAAACAGTGAAAAATGGACGCAGCCTGAAATCAATGAGAAGGAAACTTGGCATCGGATAAACCAAGATGTATGCATTGCAAGATAAGCAGGGTAATCTGATCAGCAATCTCGAAGATAAAGTAAAAGCACCAGAAGAATTCTATACTGACCTGCACATTACCCAAAGCAGCCAAAATACCTCCATTCGAAGTAGTAATGAACAAGATACAGAGGCTCATTCTATAACTAGAGATGAAGTTAGAAGGGCCTTGCGAGACATGAAACGGGGAAAAGCGGCAGGAGAAGATGGACTACCAGTCGATTTAATCAAAGGTGGAGGAGACAGAATGCTTGGAAAACTGGCGGCCATCTATACGAACTGTCTATCGACTTCAAGGGTCCCAGAGAACTGGAAGAATACCAAACTTATACTAATCCACAAAAAGGGAGACGTTAAAGAATTGAAAAAAATATAGGTCCATTAGCTAACTTCCAGTATAAAATGAAATATTCACCAAGATTATTTCCAATAGAATAAAGGCAACACTGGACTTTAGTCAACCAAGGGCACAGACTCGCATCAGGAAGGGATACTCTACAATGGATCACATCAATGTCATTAATCAAGTAATCGATAAATCCGCAGAGTAGAATAAGCCTCTCTATGTGGCTTTCATAGATTACGAAAAGGCATTGGATTTAGTAGAGATACCCGCAGTCATAGAGTCATTACGTAATCAAGGAGTACAGACCGCTTACTTAAATACCTTGGAAAATATCTACAGAGGTTCTACGGCTACCTTAACTCTACACAGAAAAAGCAGGAAGATACCTGTAAAGAAAGCGGTCCGACAGGGAGACTGAATCTCTCCAATGCTATTCACTGCGTGCTTGAAAGAAGTATTCAAGCTATTGAACTGGGAAGGCTTAGGAATAAGGATCGACGGCGAATACCTCAGCAGCCTTCGGTTTGCCGATGACATTGTTCTATTCAGCAACACTGCAGGCGAGTTACAACAAATGGTTGAGGACCTTAACAGAGAGAGTGTAAGAGTGGGGTGGAAGATTAATATGCAGAAGACAAAGATAGTGATGAATAGCCGGGCAAGGGAACAAGAGTTCAAGATCGCCAATCAGCCTCTAGAGTCTGCGAAGGAGTACGTTTACCTAGGCCAATTAATCACAGGGAACCCTGATTATGAGAAGCAAATTCATAGAAGGATAAAAATGTATTCAATCACATACGACAGTCATTGTAAGCTCCTGACTTGAAGCTTACCATTGTCATTCAAAAGGAAGGTGTACAATCGGTGCATTTTACCGGCGCTGACATATAGGGCAGAAACTTTAGGGCAGAAATATAGGGCAGAAAAAAAAAGGCTTCTAATGACGCATTATTCCAGTGGGCGACCAGGCGCCACTCAGGAAATTAACGAAAAGGGCTTTTCCTTTCTCGGCGCCGGTAACGATGCCATCAACGAGGCTCGCAGGAGCACCGTATTTGCATGTCAATGATGCGGCCGCGAAAATAATGCGGTGGATCACTTTGGGTCTCAAGGAAAAGGAAAACAAATGTGTATTACGATTATGACGCACAGTGTTGCCGCAAGGGAGCAGGAGAGGACGTACACGGGCGGATGCCCGCAGGGAGCTTTACTCATCGTTACTGAGAACTGCCGCCGCAAAATACAGTGAACGGACGAGTGCAAGCACATTTTACGCGTTGTCACCGCTGACGTCTTTGTCACTTTCAGCGAGAGCGGCTTCATCCTCCATGCCACCAAGGTTATTACAGGCAACACTTCAAATGTGCCCGCAGCACAATTGAACACGGCTTCGTATGCGGTAGCGATCGCGGTGGTGGCTAGTGGTATATAGATCACTGCAGTTTGAACCGCCCGAAAAAAAAAAATAAACAAAGAAGAATTCATTATATTTGCGTCACGAACCCAAATATAACGCAAGTCGTGTTTCTAGGCCGGGATTTCTCTTTTTTTTAAGAAAGGAAAACACTCGCGTTATAAGCGTGCAAATGCGCTATTTTTGCAGTACGTCTGAGTGCTCCGTTTTGCCTACTAGAAAGCTTCATTTCAATTAATTTAGTTTTTTTTGTCTCCTTAGGGACACGAAGGCACTAACTAAAGCTTGTTTTTTATGACACTGCACCGGCATCAATCCCACGACTCTTTTCCAGTACCGCCCGACGAGACAAGTATGCTACAAATGCTGCCAGCAGGGGCATCGGTCGGACGTCTGCCCGAATCCGGAGGCCAAGGCCTGCAAGCAATGTGGCTGCCAAAATCCAGCGGAACAACACCAGTGCACGCCCAAATGCCTGATATGCGGGGGCGACCACGTTGCAGGCACGCGGGACTGCAAGCAACGACTCAAGACGGCAGGCGAGCTGCGAGGAGGTCCCCAGGGACATCAGCAACAGAGGCGCAGCCGCAGCCGAAGCAGAGGCGGCGCAAGAAGACCGAGGTGGTTCCGAGACGAGGGCCAGGACCAGGATCAACAAAACTTCAATGCCTACCGGAGCGGGTCACGGAGCTGGAGCCGCGACCGGGGCCGGAGCCAGAGCCGAGGGTCCAACCGGGACAGATCCTATCCACCCCTGGGCGGCACGGGCCAGCAGCAGCAGCAAAAACAGCAAAAGAAGAGCGGCGGCGGCGTTAAGGTGAGCTGGGGGACCGGCCCTCCCAAAACACTTTTTGCTCCGCACTCGGGATCACACACTAACAACAACACGCAGACAGCGGCCGAAAGGCAACTAAGTGAGGAAAACAAAAGTCTCAAACGCGAACTCGAGCTAAGCCGAGAAGAAACGCGACAACTCAGAAAGAGGATAGACGACCTAATTAAAGAAATGCAAGAGCTCAGACGAGCGGGGTACTCGCCGATCAGAACGCCAAGGCCACCACCGCAGGCCGTGGCACCAGTGCAGCAAAACACAGAAGAGAAAAGCTTTAATGATGAAATCAGGAATTTCATGACTAGCGTGCAAAACCAAATGCAACAGATGCAAAATCAGATGCAACAAACGCAACAAAAGATAGCTCTGCAGGACCAGAGCTTCCGCAACTACGTCAAAAATCAAAACACGCAGAAAACCACTAATGACGCCAGGGATAGGCTATACAATGACAGGAGATTCGGATCGGAAACCCAAGGTTCAAGCAACAACAGTAACAACGCAACATGGCAGGACAAAACCAACTAGAAGTATGGCAGTGGAACTGCAGAGGGTACAAGCACAAGCAAGGACTCCTGCAACAGTTCATATCTACGCGAGAAAATCCACCAGATATAATCATGCTACAGGAAACCAATAATACCCCCGCACTCAGGGGCTACACGTGCCAGGAGAGTGGCCGCACCGCGACCCTCATAAGCAACAAAGTAGTAACCATAGCGCATAAAGAAATCGAGGACACCCAGATAGAACACGTGATCACGGAGGTGATTCCCAAAAGGAAAAGAAAGGCTAGAAGTACCTACATAATAAACTTGTACAGTCCACCTAAACAGATAAAAGGAAACTTTATTAAACTTTTCGCGGAGGCCAAAAAATTGGCGGGACAAAACACCCTAATCATAGCGGGAGACTTTAACGCTAAAAGCCCGCGCTGGGGCTATAAAAAGGAAGACAAGAAGGGACGAGGCATCTGCACGGCGGCAGAAAACACCGGGTGCGAGCTGCTAACCGATGAAAACCAGCCGACTAGACAGGGAAACAGCGTCAGTCCAGACACGTGTCCCGACCTAACCTTTATCAGGGGCGCCAAGCAGGCAGAGTGGGAGAACCTGCTCGAGAACCTTGGCAGCGACCACCACATAATAAGAGTCAGCACGGTGGCAGAAAATGTCAAGAGGAAAATTGGTACGGCTTGGCTGACGGATTGGGACGCCTTTAGAGCACACTGTCGACAGCTAAAGGGTAACATTACCTCGGTTGAAGAGTGGAGCCAACAACTGAGGAAAATTCAGGAAATGTACACGCAAGAAGTGCATAGAACCGAACAAACACCGGAGGTAGACAAACGGCTCCTCAGGCTCTGGGAGGCTAGACGCGGGCTCACCAAGAGATGGAAAAGACAAAAGCTAAATAAGAAGCTAAAGAAGAAGATAGCGGACATCACTAGGCAGACGGAGGAGTACGCGACGCAGCTGGCCAGACAGGGGTGGCAACAGTTTAGCAACTCGCTGAACGGGACCCTAAGTACGGCCAAAACGTGGCGCATCCTCAAAGCCCTAATGGACCCTAGTAAGAACAAGTCCGAAAGCGGCAAATCGATCCAAAGACTGGTCCACCAGTACGAAGGTTCCGAAGAGCAGCTCCTGAAAGAAGTCCGAGAAAAATGCTACGGGAAAGACCAACTCGAAGGTTACAAAGGAGATTATCTCGGTGAGGAAAACCCGAAAATGGACCGACCCATCACGAGAGAGGAGGTCACCGAGGCCGTGAGAGCGGCCACCAAGAATACAGCGGCGGGAGCGGACAAGATTCGAAACTCGCTCATAAGAAACCTAAGCGACGAGGCAGTCGATCAGCTGACGTCGTACCTCAACACGCTCTGGCAAGAGGGGAAGGTACCGGCAGAATGGAAACACGCCGTCGTGGTCATGATACCCAAGCCGGGCAAGAAACTACAGATCGAGAATCTCAGGCCGATCTCGCTTACGTCGTGCCTGGGAAAACTGTATGAGAGAATAGTCACCAGAAGGATCCAGCAGCACCTGGAGAACGGGAGGTGGTACCCTGACAGCATGTATGGCTTCAGGGCCAACCTATCGACGCAAGACGTCCTCCTGCAACTCAAAGAGGAGGTACTCAACACAATGCCCAAGGCAGGTGAAAACGTTGTGATGGCGCTCGACATCAAAGGCGCCTTCGACAACGTCAGCCACGCGGCCATAATGGAGGGCCTCAACAACACCAACTGCGGAAGGAAAGTACACGACTACGTCAAGGACTTCCTAACCGACAGAACGGCAACGGTAGGGCTGGGGGAGTTGAGAAGCGACACCTTCTCCACACCGTGTAAAGGCACACCCCAAGGCTCCGTGATATCGCCCGTGCTATTTAATGTGGCGATGATCGGCCTGGCAAAACGACTCGGCGAGATTCAGGGCATTCAACACGCGATGTACGCGGACGACGTCACGGTTTGGGTCACGCAAGGTTCGCTGGGAGAAAAACAAGAGAAGCTACAAGAGGCTGCGCGCTGTGTCGAAAAGTACACCAGAGAGAGGGGACTGGTATGCTCCACAGAAAAATCCGAATTACTGAGAGTAGGTAGACACCCCACCCAAGCAACACTGGAAGTAACGCTTGACGGTCAAAACATCCCGGAAAAGAATATGATCAAAATCCTGGGCATGTGGCTACAGGGCAGCAGAAAATGCAGCCACACCATCAGCCTGCTGAGCAAAGTGACGGAGCAGGTGGGCCGGATGATCAACAGGGTCTCCCAAAAAAGATATGGCATGAAAGAGGAAGACACACTCAAACTCGTCGGCAGCCTGGTCGTCAGCCGAGTCATCTACTCGCTACCGTACCACGCGATGACCAAAGGAGAAAGGGAACAGGCGGACACGATACTCAGGAAAGCATACAAGACGGCTCTCCATCTGCCAAAAAACACGTCAAACGAAAAACTGCTCCAACTGGGCATCAGCAACACTTTCAGCGAACTGGCGGAAGCCCTGCTTGAAACGCAAAAAGCCAGACTCAAAAGCACCCCTGCAGGGAGAGCGCTCCTGACTAGGCTGGGACGGGACACGAGCGGACACGTGGATAGATACGCAGACGTGCCCGACTGCTTAAGAAAAACAATAAGCGTTAGGCCAGTACCTAAGAACATGGACCCCAACCTCCACCAGAGCAGAAGGCAGGCGCGAGCAGAATACGTGGAAAAAACACTAGCGCTACTAGAGAACACGGTGTACACGGATGCTGCCACGTACCTGCGAGAAGGGAAGCGCACGGCCACGGCGGTGGTGGTGGACGGCGACGGAAATCTGATCACATGTGCGACGGCAAAGGCAGTCGACACAGCGGAGGCCGAAGAAATTGCCGTGGCGCTGGCGGCAGTAGAAGGATACAGGACAGGCAGGCCTCTAAACATCCTAACAGACTCGAAGGAAGCGTGCAGAAATTACACGAGGGGCAGGATTAGCAAAGCCGCCCTCAGAATTCTTGGCGGAGCCAACTTCGCCGAGAGGAACGTTACACACAAGTTAATTTGGATTCCGGCCCACGCAGGCATAGAGGGTAACGAAAGGGCAGACAGCCTAGCTCGAGAGACCACGTTCCGAGCAGAGCAGTCGCGCACCCCGGAGTATCACCCACACGCTTGCGAGGGAGGATTCACAGAAATCTTAAACTTATACAGAGGGACGAGAGCCAAATATCCCCCACCGCACAAAGCTCTAACGAAGGAGGAAGCAACGAGTTGGCGCAGATTGCAGACAAACTCCTTCCCAAATTTATACATCCTAAACAAAATGTATCCAACCCAATACAGAGACACCTGCCCATGGTGCGGCGCCACACCCACACTATATCATGTCACATGGGAATGTAAACACAATAAACCATTCCACCAACACAATAACCCGAGTGCGGAGCAATGGGAGAGTCGGCTTACCAGCTGCGAGCTCACGGTCCAAAGGGCCTTAGTGCAGCACGCTAGTGAGGTAGCGAGGCTCAGTGGAGCCCTGGAATAGGGGCCCACCCTTGCCGGAAGAGGCTCCAAGTCGCCGGCGCCCAAGACGACCGAGACCTCGAAACGCTAAATCCTTGAAAGAAACAAATAAAGTTTTTCTCTCTCTCTCTCTCTCCAGGCATAGCTATGTTGGGTGTTAAACCCGCCGTGGTTGCTTAGTGGCTATGGTGTTCGGCTACTAAGCACGAGGTCGCGGGATCGTATCCCGGCCACGGCAGCCGCATTTCGATGGAGGCGAAATGCGAAAGCGCCCGTGTACTTAGATTTAGGCGCACGTCAAAGAACTCCAGGTGATCCAAATTTCCGTAGTCCCCCACTACGGCGTGCTGCGTAATCAGATCGTCGTTTCGGCACGTACAACCTTATATATATATATATATATATATACTGTTACTGTTGCAGGTCGACCTTCCACACTGTGCAGTTAGTGCTCATGACGTGTAGTACTTGTGGAAAGGCTTGTTTCAGATTGCGTCGGCTGCTCCACGGAGCGGTGTGCGAAGATTAAAAAAGATATGATAGAAGAAGAACTCGATTTCAGCGTTATCTCGTGCTCCTGCCGCCTGGCTCGCGCGCTCCTCTCATCTTCTTCCTTCCACTCTTCGCACGCCGCTCCGTGGAGCAGCATACGCTAATTAAAGCAAACCTTTCGACAGATAGCTATCCAGCGAGATAACATTATCGCAGGCGACTGCGTGAAGTACAGGCACGGAACCGAGAGGGCAGACCGATAGAGGGGGCAGTGCGGAACTCCCACCTTCCTGCGGCCGGAGCACGAATGTGGCCTTGTCGCGCTTGATCTTGCGCGCCAGGATGCCCGTGTAGTAGACGGACGAGGCGCAGAGCACCGCGTTGACGGTGCGCTGCTCCTGGCTGTCGTTGCGCATGCTGACGGTCACGCTGAACGGCTCGCCGATCATGACGCTCTCGATGTCCTGCAGCTTCAGCGTGACGTCCTGTTTCGACTCGCTGGGCAGCTCGAACAGTACGCTGAGGCCGCCGCTGCGCGCCGCGTTCAGCACCGCCATGCGCTCTTCCTCCGTCCCTGCGAGGAATGTTTCGCCCGTCAACTGAGGCTGTCATCGGCTGCGCTCTTTCGTCGCAGGTTTCACTTGCGTGCGGCTCGAGTGCAAGAGAACCACCGGTGCGCAGCACGCGAGCTGTGCAACGCGCCCGGTATGTCGCGCGAAGGCGCGCTTTTCGCAATTCAAGCGTCCTGTGGTGTAATGAGTTGCCCAGTTTTAGCGGTTCTAACGGTAGAGGTTAACGAACACGCTAATACGGATAAACTATTAACGAACTAGTGGTTCTTCTGCCACCCATGATAATTTATGTCTTCAGAGTTACAACAATAATACCGCAGAAATGTTCCATTAGAATACAAGCCAATTGTATTCTTCCACATATGGCATCACAAACTATAAAACCATTTTGTCCAGATACAGTTACTCGGTGTGCACGTTCAGTCTCTTGCTTTTTCTCAGAATTACAATACAGAGAATTAATGGCAATTTTTTTTTTCAGTGGTTTGACCATACCTTCTTCGTTCTTGTAACAGTGCGTGATGTCCTCAGCATCTTCCATGCCTTCCTGGATCTTAACGTTTGCTTTCTTCGTCAACACTCCCAGGCCCACACTGCAAATAAAGTTTCAAGCAGGAGCATGGAATAGGAGAATATGGAAGGAGCCAACCAAAGTTTTGTCACGAGAAGGTATACCGTTTTAATGCCTGCGTCAGCCACATATATCGTATAGCTTACAAACGTCATACCGACTGGAACATGAGAGCAAAATATAAATGGCCACGAAATATAAATTTGGTGCCAGCGTTAACTGCTGCCGTTGCTCCCTCATTTGATTATTGCAGCAAGTTGCTTCTTGTTCTTATGAGTTACTGTTACGATTTCTTTGTCGCTAGGGCAACCTCATGCGTAGCTCGAAGACAGGCGGCGACACCGCTTCCTCTACTAAGGTGGCACGTAGGTACTGCCGCTGAATAGGAGGTTCGTTATATTTTTATTGCACAACTGGCTTCAAACAATGTATGCATGTGGCATATTAAGCGTGCCCTTCTATTTCAATAAATTCGCAGTGCTTATAACAAGGACGCGTGCATTTGGTTTCGTTAAGTTAAAATTGATTTTGGTACCCGGGCTACTACAGTGAAACCACCCGTTTGGCAATCCTCTGGGATCGCATTTACTGCGACGATAGTGCTTACAACATCGAGGAGAGAACCTAGTTCTAGGCGGTAACGGGGATATCACGTCTGACTAAGTGCGCTAACGGAAAATTTTTTTCTGTACTGCTAGTGCTTTACGGTTGTTTTGATCGTTTAACAACATCAAGAGAACCTCCCCCCAGCTTCCCGAAGCAACTACGTAGGTTGCATGAGGTCGCTTCACTTTTCGGGGGCCATGCACTAAACGCCCGGCGAGTTATCGTGAAGTAATGATGGTATAGTAGTGGTGCAGCAGGCGACGCTAGCCTGGCCTGCTTAACTGGCACTTACTCTACCTGAGTACCTCTCACGCTACTAGCGCATGCTTTTTACGAGGCGTTCAAGAACTCGGTGTACAGAGGGAGGATGAGCATCCGATAACAGCGAGAATCATCACTCGTAAATGCGAAAGACACGTGCTAGTTCAGCGTAACGCGCGCCCTGAGAAACGCAGGCTAAGGGCGATATTTTGTAACACTTGTTTTCCTCAGATTCTGTTCTACCCATATCACAAGCCCATTGTGGTAGCCTGTCCCGGCGATAACGGGGGCATAGCTTCGTGCGAGCCAATGACATGAACGAGAATAATTTTTATATAATAGTGCCCTGGGCTGTCTGTCGCCGAGCGGTAGCAGGAGCAGTACGGGATCCCTCAATTGATCGCGTGCGCCGGGAACAATGCATCGCTTACGACACATAAAAGCTGCAATATATCGTTGTAGTCGTGTAAATACATGACTACAGAGTGTCATTGACAGTTTTGCTTGATGAGGTAATAAGCGTCGTACTCGCAAGAACGGCACGCAAGCGGAGCTCGCGATGCATGTTTGCGTGTTTTGTCATAGCATGCCGCAGTACCCACTTGGAAGTAGACGAAGACGTATAGTTACCCTGACTGTCACTTTGGGTTAAAAAAATAGTATAAGCGAGGGTTGAATGAAATCTGCTGCGCAGACTAGTAAAATACGGCCGGCAGATTGTTGGCGTAATCGTACGTGTAAAACAACGAACAAAACAAACATTAAATTTTGTGGTTAAGGAAATATATGAAAATTCAAACGCCAGTAAACACGAATTCTAGATTTGCTGAGCTGAGAACAGACGCAGCTGGAAGGTAAAAAGAAAAAAATGAACGTGGCACCAGCCCCCATACCGACTCAAAGGGGGATGCCTTTAACAGACATCCATCCGTCGATGCATGGTTCGTGCGGACGCGCCAGGAGATGCCGACCAGCGCCTTGCATCTTGGCGAGGCTCCAACCCATCAGTCGGTCGCATCGCAATCATGTGTCTTTTTCAAAATTCAGAAAGCAGCTGTGAATTTCATGGTAGGAGCGATGGCGGTAGTGATTTTCTGTTCACGAGTGTTAATGAATCTGTTGCAATGGAAAATCTGCCCCGCTGACAGTTCCGCACAATACAACGCGTAAACATAAAGTATGCATCCAAGACAAAAACAGACAGATTAGCTGGTGTGGGTGTATAAATGAAACAAGCATATCACGAAACCACGAAATGAGAACCGAACGTCAAGGACGAGGAAAAGGATGCTGGAGTTGTTGACATGGTGTTTTTCACTGCAGTCGCAAGCGCTGAGGTAAGCGTGTTGCCGAGACAAACGCCAGCCCTCGTGACACCTTCCAGCAGTTCCAAGTGCTCCCCTATACATCCGCAAGGAGAGCGCCAATTGTTGCTTAAATAAAACAATTCAGACTTACTGATAGGTTAGTGTCTTGTTTCGAGTCCAACCGAAGGCACTTTCGGGGTCTTCTTTCCAGTGGATGATGTCGGCGTTGACCTCGGCAAACACGAATGGTGAGTCGTACATGTAGCCTATCTCGCCCTTCTTGACGGCCATCACTGAGCACGGGCCGACTTGGTAGTAGCCTGTGTGAACAACGGAGCTTCAGTGAAATGCTGGCACTCTCAACGTCAGCGCTTTCATTTTATTTTTGCAGTTCTTACGACTAGCTTATAACGAAATAAACCAGCGGTTATAAGGAAGTTAAGAAAACGGATTTTTTTTTTTTAGGTGTATGGAGCTAAGTCTCTAGCTGCACGAAGAGTGCCCGTAAGAGTTTCTCATGCCAATCTTCGTACCGTCGCTGGTTTCCTGCGGTGTAGCGTCAATAGCCTGCCATCCGCCATAGCCCGGCGGGAGGTCCTTCCTTGCCATCCACACTTCGTTCCACACGTGGAAATTCCTGAAGGATGAGAATGAAAAAGTCTTCACTCTGTGCAGTCCTATGTTCATATTCCGAAGTTTATTTACATGACCGCGGAAAAGCGTGCGCATATTAAAAGATAACAAAACAGCATTCGAGCTTTCAGGCAGTAAAGGAGACGTGTCCCTGCACTCAAGAAAGGCCCCAGTTTCTGTTGCCCAAATTTTGAGTGACAGGAACGTTATGAATCTGCCTGAATATGTGATTACGACACATCAGTACGAGTACGCATCTTTGGAATGTGTGTTGCGAAATTACTCAGAAAGCTGGCACCGTTTGTACCGATCTAGGGTTGAGCATATACTCACCATATCGAATCCCTGGAGTACTTCTTCAGTTCCTCGCCTTCCTTGTCGAAGTAACGGTCGATGGTAATACTCTCGTCCGTGTCGTGTGCAGACGCATAACAAGTAACCGGACGGCATGGAATACCGAGCGCACGACACACTGTAAAATTGGCAAAATAGAGAAAGAGCGAATTTTTTCTGTGAAGAGTGTCATGACCGTTCTCAGCACTCATTTCTTTAGCTTTGACACAGTAGTTATGACAACCAAATTTGTGATAAGGTAGTGACTTTTAATCAACTAGTACTGATTTTAATCAACTGGCCGAGTTTCAGTAGCACTGCCTCCAAACATTGAGCATTCACCAACTCGCCAAGGGTTTTATTCTGAAAAAAAAAAAATCGACAACCCAACGACATTCAAGTTACATACTTTTGCTTTGCCCTTAGCCAGGCGCGCCCTCAATTTAGGGGGTGGCAAGTCAACATTATCATTTTGGGCAGAAGGGAAAAATTGCGGACGCATAAACGCACTGCCTCCATGAAGCCGTCGGTTTGCTCACCGGTGTTGCAGACGCCAGAGAAAACCCAACACTGCCCGTAGTTGACGGAGGTGCCGCCACTTTTGACGTATTGCTCGAGGATTGCACTACTTCCGGTCCACATCCAGGGCGCTGTGCCATCGTCGTAGTTGCCAGACCAGTTGCCAGTGACGATGCCGTCGTCGTCAGCACTGTTCACCTGCGTTAAGGTAGAACACCCCGTGGTTTGAGTACAGTACGGTTGTGGTGCTCGGGAAGTCCGGGGCGAAAATTGGCTATTAGTGCGCTATCATTAGGAGTGTAAAAGTGGAAAGAAGTGTGTGATGTGTGAGAGGCCGGTCACGTGGAAGAGGCACACACAGGGAGCTCAGAAAAGCGTGTAAATATATATATATATATATATATATATATATTAGAGAGAGAGCATAGTCTTTTGATTGGGATTTTTTCTTTACTCAACGTTTCGGCCGGAGGAGCGGCCTTGATCAAGAATGCGCATATCAGGTTACATGAGGGTTCTACTTCTACAATTTTAGCTGCGGGCAGCGCCAGAACGAGTTCTGGGATCTAATTCTGGTCGGTTTGGTAACTGACCTATTATACATATAGTATTGCAACGGATAAAAAAATCGAACAAAGCGATAAGGACGTGATAACGAAGCCGGTGTAGGAAGGAATGCATTGTGTTTAGAAGTCGTCGGCATCTTGAGAGGCGGTTGGTATCTTTGTCTATTTTGTAAGCTGTACGTTGTTCAAGCAATAAAAGCGAAAAAAAAAGAAAAAAAGAACACGCTATGTTTACGAAGTGGACGGAGGTGTACCTGCCAGCGCGCGTTTCTGGCCTGTAACAAGTTATCTTGAATAAGTTTCAGCAAAATTCATTTTGTTGTTGGTTTTATACGTTGTTCAATTGTTTGTAAACTGTTGAATTGTTGATCAAGGTAATTAGCATTAGAGAAACTAGTGAAACTGCTGTGCAATAACGAACGAAAGCTTCTTATTGCGATAGCAATTATATATACACTGCAGGCCCATTTCTGCCGTTGCCGTCGCCGTGAGGTTCCGCATAAAGTCCCAAGACTATAATATTGTCACCGTGCGCCGTGTGCTGCAAGTGCCAGTGAAAGCGTACGAGGGTGAGCCGGCGATCGAGGCTCAACCTCGCGCACGCAAGCGAGGGAAGCAGGGAGGAAGCGCGCCGTCTTCCGTGACACACAAGGATCCTGGGGGAGGGTAAGCAGGGGGGGGGGCGTTCTACTCCGGGCCGCTGTATCTTGAAAGCTATCTCCGACGGGCACAAAGTCCGACCACGTGCTGTGTTTTCGCGGCTTAGTTCGCGCTGATGCGAGATGCAGCACGAAAGTCAATTCACTCACTGCTGCTGCCACGATTCCTCACCGCAGCGTTTTGACAGCGAGTTTCCGCTGTCATCGAGTGGGATGGGTTCATGTTTGCTTGTGCGCGCGTAGCACTGTGTTTGTTAATTTAGTTAGTATTCGTAGGCTTAGATGTTTATACGACCGATAAAACTACTATCCTTACTTCGTATAGCTAGCTGCCTATTAATTTGCTATCGCAGTAGATGCTTCGCCATTCGGCCGAAACAGCGACTTTTTTGTTGCATAGTGGAACCACAAGTGAATCGTAAGTGTAAAAATCCACACTTCCTCCAAGAGAAATTGCCAAAAAATGTGTGAACCTCTATGTTAATATTAATATTATAAATGTCCATAAGGAGCGCCTAGGCAAGCAAGGAAGCAAACAATAACGAGAAATCGAATTTTCTCATTTTCTTTGTTCTTGCGTTTACCGATTATTTTGTTTACAGTGGCCTCAGTTCCATTTTCTTTTTCATCATTTGAGTGTAGTGATTGTTTTATTTTTGCTTGCTCACCAGAAGTTCTAATGCGTACAACGAAACAAACTAAAAGAGTAATTTCATGTTTGCCACACTTAAAAAAGTTCGGATTTTTTACTTGGAGCTGCAGTCTAATTATTGTTATATTAAACAGTGGTGGCTTTTATTGATAATTTGAGCTCTCGACATATCCGTATGCGGCTATGGATACGTCCATATCGGCTATACGGCTATGGATAGTCCATAAATGCGTTGCACTGTTGCATGGAGGTTGTCAAACTTTCCTTCCAGCACCCGCAAGTCATGTGAAGCATTAAGAATAGTGTCAAATAATTCTAGCACAAACACCTTATTCTTACGCTTTACTTTCGCCATTACCGCAAAGCTGGACTAGGTTTTATGTTGTAAGCGATCTCGTTGTCGTAAAAGTGATTTCAAAGTGGGCCTAGCGATAACGCGAAGGTGATGGGACCAAATAGTGATATGGATACGTACATATCAATATGCTCAGCAGCGCGGCTGTACTACAGTGAATCACATTGTGTGTCTTGTAGTTAAGCACAGCGTTACCATAACAACCAAGTAATCATACTAAAATTTCCCTGCACCAAACAGTAAAAGCAAGTAGCTAGAGAACCGAAGGATGGCCCTTAAATTACAATTTTGCTGCTAAGCGCGTACTTTTTATTCGCAACATAAACGAGTCTGTGTTGTTTATCGCATGCATATGAACAAAGAAAGAAATAAAGAAAAAAAAAGAGAGTGAGAGAGAAAGAAAGAAAGAAAGAAAGAAAGAAAGAGAAACGAACTAACTAGCAAGCAAACACACTCGCGATGTGACGTGACAACCCAGAGGTAGCCGTATTTGGTATGCTACAGACAATGCACAAACAGAAGTAACTGCTTGTGCTGTCGTTCTATTCTGTACCGCAAGATTGGTGCTCAAAAACATAAAATAAATAATAAAAAATGCCGTGTTGCTGGATTACTCGGTTTATATTTGCAGGTTTTAACAAGCGCACGTCTTCAGACGAGGGCGAACAAGAAATACCTTCATGAAGGGCTCCTGTCCTGAATTAGTCTCACGTTCGTCGCTGTCTTAAAATGTGCACTTGTTAAAACATGCGTGTTCGGTGTCAAAGACGTAGCAGAGTGAGTAGTGAATGAGAGATATGTTTACAAAGATGTTTGTCAGACGTCATTCAGTGTGCAAAAGAGAGAGATATAGGGCGAGAAGGAAAGGAGATATGGCCGAGGTTAACCAGAGGATTGCAAATACACGCGGTTATCCGACCGTTTGGGGCGGCGTCTCATGTCCGGTGAAATTGAGCAATGTTCCGCGCTTTTCTGTGTATAGCCCTGCATATGGGTGGCCTTATCGAGGCCTCGTCTCAAGTTCAGCGAACTACTGTCCTTACGCGACCGGGGTAGCGCTGGAATAGCGACCTCTTTTTCTGTGTGGAATATGTCGCAATGTGCTGGCTAGGGCAAGAGGTCGCCTTCTATCTTCAATGCGTTGCAGATTCTAGGCGGCTGGTGAAAATGGAGACGGAACAAACAAGATAACCTTCGACTAAAGCGGGACGAATGCCGACGAAAGAGCTCAGCGTTGTAGAATTTTCTGATTAGGGCAACATGTGCTACTGCTTCAGATGAAGGTGCTGCAGCGAGGCAAAAAGAATGACAAGAAGAAAAATATTTTAAAAATTAGGAACTTGAGACTGAATGATGAAGCATGTTACTACCGCAAGTGTCCTTCGACAAACGCCATTGTTTCTTTCTCGGATAGCTAAACAGCTTAATTTGGTGCCAAGTTTCTTGTTCCTTATCTGCCATTAACTGAAGTGACATCGGCATGCCTAAAATGAACAATGGTCTTATTTAATGCTTTAAAGAACGTCTGGATTTACTGATGCTTTGTGGCATGCTAACTCTGAGGTGCGCGTGACCTCATTTTCAAATTATGTGCCTTGTTAGAGGTTAGTACGGCATTGTTACCTCTAATGCATATCGATGGCACACGCTTACTTTTGCATACACGTGACTCCGACCGTCGACTACGTAGCCCTCCCTTACCCATTTCGTGTCAACGCACAGTTTACACTGCCACTTCCACTTTTACAGCGAAGCTGTTTATGCGGACACTGTGCCGTCGTTGTCCGAGTGCACTAAAGAGGGGCCACGTGACTAGCGGGAGAGGAAAACAAAAGCTCAATAGGGCGAAAGGGGTTGGAGTGACCCCTTTCCCCCTTTGAGAATGCTATCTTATACGCGAATCTCACACGGTTGTCCCACGGTGCATTTTCGGTGCTATAGCCTGATCGGCGTCGAAATTATCGACGATTGATCCCACCCTGCCGGGAAAGAAACAATTGTTATGCTGCCGATTTGCGGGAAACGAACAGTGCCCAGCGATTGAAACGCGATAGTAGGAGCGCGTGGCTGCCAGCCCTTCTTGCTGGTGCAAGAGGAGCCGGCAGCCACGTCTATCGTCAAACCAATCCAACCAATCCGCCAAATCTTGCTCTTATTACTGGCGCGCAAGAAAGGGGCGGAGCAACTTGCACGCTAAAGAAAGAGCATGGCAAAACACAGACAGAAACCTCACGCGCAAAAAGAAAGAAAGAAAACACTGGGAGAACTGCAAGAAAGAAGCACTCCTAAAGCATGGTCACTACGCGAAGCACGCAAAAGCGAAAATGAGGTAAAATAAAGGTGAAACAAAAGAATTACATTATAGACGGCTTGCGAAGTTTAACTTGCATGGTGTAACGCTCGGTGCAACTATAACACAGCTTCGCCGTTCGACAATCTTCACGGACTGGAAGAAACCCGTGTCGCAGAAAATCCCGCTTTGGCGTCCCGCGTCGAAACCCATACACGCCAAGAAAAAAAATTTTCGAACCACGCGTATTCCGGCCCCCATTTGACTCATGGAATTTACTGAACTAATTGCATTTCTCAAACTAAAATATGGGGCAAAATCGTAAAGTACGGCTACACATAACCTACAAACATGATAGCTCTCGTATTGTAATTTGACTATGCGAGAAAACGTAATTATGTTACGAGAAAACTCAAAGAAACCCCTTTTCCAGCGTTTCTACAATTCACAGACCGGCCGCGGCGTCCGCCATTTGCGCGCGCCGGCGCGCGGATGTCTTGGGGGCCAGGGAGCGGCATGCCCGGTTCCTTGCAATACCTCCTGCTGGCGCTCGCCACCGCCGCATCGCGGCCCACGCAAGAGGCAGCGTTTCTACCACAAAGTCCGCCTTCGAGCATAGCGCTCGCGGCCCGTGTTTCCCGGTAAACATTACGGATACATGAGCTGCAGTTGCCGGGAAGCGTGAGAAGAAGTCAGGGATCTTTTAATGCTGTCGCGTTCCACTAATAAATGCAAGGCGTAAACGTTCTCCAATTTTTTTTATTCGGGTGATAGCCACCGCTGAGCGCTTATTAGAAAGCGGTAAGAAGAAAGAGGACACAGTTAAAGAGATAGTTTTGAAAGCGAACAACAGTTGTCAAACCAGGAACCAAGCTGGAGCTAACGTCTCGTCAGGGCAACAACCCGTTTTTGCCCTGACGAAGACAACTAAGCTTTTTGGCAACGATCAATTTGTTGCTCTGAGCCTTGTCGTCCCCTTGTCGAAACGTTGGCTCCAGGATGAGACATTACTTGTTCGACCATTATTGGTTAGTAGTTGTTCCTTGGTCACACATACAGTGTGAACAAAGAACGTGTATGGGCTCCGAAATGTCTCTGTTTTTACTTTGACTTAACCAGTGACTGCCACTTATTCTTTTATCCTAAATCAAGAAAGGAGCCGACAGATAGAGTAGCACACTATGGTATAAAAATTACAAACAGAGATAAGGCTCCTCAGAAATGCTGCCCAACGTTTCGATAGAGGACATATCTTCGTCGAAGGCGATAGGTCTTCCCATCGAAACGTTGGCCAGCCATTCTGAGGCACACTATCCCTGTTTGTAACTTTTATACCGCAATTCTTCATCATGTTATTTGACCAGACGAAGTTTCATCGCACTCTTGACCACACTGACTGTACCGTACGATTTTGAAAATTGTAATATGCAACTAGTGGAACATCCAAATGTGCAAAAAAAAATATTGAAGCTTTATCTCGTGCTTGGCCTGCGCAGGTAATCGGAGTGGCATACGCTTACCATTGCGGAGATGGCGCGGACCACTTTCACCGGATTGGCCCTGGCGGCGTAACTGAGCTTCGACTTGTCCAGGACGAGCGAGCACGCGGGCAAGACCATGTCTCCAAACTGGAAGAGGGACATGCAAAAAAGTGAGCGGACCCGCTGTGGCACACAAGTTTCACGTTCTCGGACGCTGGGAACGGCCTCATTACATTGTTGCCAGCAAAACTTGTTTACCTCTCGAGCGTACTCGTTTTTCTCATCCGTACTATACATCTTTTCACAGCGTTCACGTGAGCGTGTCAGCTAAGTGGTTTCTTCTTTGCAGTACAATGTCACGACTCAGGCCTCCGTCAAACAGAGCTGTGAGACTGTAACGCAGACCCGTGACGTCATTCGCGTTCCGCTCTAATTGTCGTAAGATGCCGGTAATGATTGATTTAGCATTGCCGTCGTTAGACGAGAGTCAGCAATAACATTAACAGCGGAATAACTATAGCCGATCATTGCGGTCATGCTGCTACGTTCGTTTAGCGCGTGTCGGGAACTATGACTTGGCAAACCAAAAGTTTTGGCTCGTGAGTAATTCCTATTTTCCTATTGAGATGCATATCAAACCAGAAATGATCCAGTCTCATTAGACAATTACTTAACTAAATTGAATTCAATTTGTCGCATTTAAGAGAGACAACTATATTTTGTCTATTGCTATATGCATCATCTTGATGCATGTGGCTTGAAGGGCTTTGCTGAAGTTTTTAAGGGCATGCGAATTGAGCGACAGTTTTTGAGTGTTGTAGCGCGTAGTATCGCGTTACTGTGTGAATATTCCGGTTTCCTTTCTTTTTCTCTTCTTCGTCTTTCTCCTTTTATTCCCTTTACCCATTTCCCCAGCACAGGGTAGCCAGCCGGTACTTACACTGGCTAACCTCCCTGTCTTTCCTTCCCTTTGTCTCCCCCTCCCCCTCCCCCCTTGATTTATGGCCACCAGTATTCAAAAGAAAATTGCCGAAAATCGGCAAACATTAAAAAAAAAGAAAAAAAAGGAAGATTAAGGCTTTGTAACTCGGCATCAAGAACAGATATCCCAGTTCTGTCAACTGTATCTGTGACATGGTTTAAATCGGACAAATATAATGATTTAACTTACAGCTTACGCACTGCATTGCAGCTATGCACTTATTGCATTGTTTACGCGAGTTTTTCGAAATTCCTACTCGCTAGATTAGTGATCAATTGCAGAAGGAGTGTAATATATCAATTATGTCAACATTAAAAAGTTAGATGCCCCAGTAGAGGCTGTTGACAGAATTGGGACATACTTTTTTAATACCGTATTAGAGTTCCTCTCTAGATTCTTGTTGGCATGTTTATGATTTAATCCATTTTTGTAAAGGAACTGACAGCCAAAATAGTAAGCGCTTACAGGCTTAAGAAGAGCTGATCCCAAAACTCGCTTGATTTAATTTTTTAATACTAACAATATTGGTGAGTGTTCGAGCCAAATTTTGGACTTATTCAACCCCACGTATTTTATGCGCGCGACCTTCCCTGAACGGATTCGTGATGTCTTTCTTGTTTTTCGAAGGATTAACGATATCTTGTTCTCAAAGTTTAAGCTCTGGAACTTTCTACCGGTGCATTTATATTTCGGGTACTACTATTTACTTCTGCAATCTTCAGCAACATGCCTACCTGACCGAAAATCCACTGCCGGCCCTCTCGTTGCTTCCAGGACCCCATGTAAATCTTGCCAACATCATTGAGCACATACTCTCGTCGCCAGTCTTCGTTATCCATGTACACCATGTCATCTGGAACAACGTGCGGAGGTTAGCAAAATTTGAAAGGCCAATACTTCCTGTCGACGACATAGCAACTTCTCAGATTTTCTTGTCGACAAATCGAATGTCGACAAAGAGGTGACACTGCTTTTCTTTTGCGTGACCATATAATTCTGCCACAACTGTTCCAGTTAACTGCATTGGTTTAATTGTCTGTAGGTACGTTATGAAAAAACATTAAGGCAGTACGGACTGCGAATGTCTATTACTCTGTTTTACACTCTCAGACATACATCCCCTGGTGGTATATACCAAGTAGATGGATAATGTGATGGATAAGTTGTGCATGATGGGCACATACACGCCTACTTAATATATATATATATATTGCTACGGCACAATATGCGCGATCACGAAAGGCCAGCAGTGTGAAGACGACGACGACGATAAGAAGCTAGCGCGGGCTGTTGCCTCTTGGCCAAGCGCAGCGTATTTTCCTTGTAAATATACTTGTACATAGCTTTTCCTCTGCGTCTTCCTACGTAACATATCTGGTGGAGGTGGACGTTCCCTGTACCTCGTCACGGAGCTTCGCAGTGGACGGTACGTCGAGCCTTCCTTCATGGCTCCCGGCGACGACAACCCGACTCCGCCGGCTCCGACACCTGCTGCCACTTCGACGACCTACATCACTCTCCCCGCTCCCCGTGATCCTGGCGTATTCTCGGGCCAAGATGGGGAAGACGTCGATGACTGGATCAGCCTGTATGAACACGTCAGCCGCAATAACCGGTGGGACCCTACTATTATGCTCGCCAACGTAGTCTTTTACCTCGGTGGCACACCTCGAGTTTGGTATCGCACGCACGAAGATGAGCTCACCAGTTGGGATTCACTTAAGACACAGCTTCGAGACTTGTTCGGCAACCCCTACGGTCAACAACTTGCCGCGCAGAAGGCGCTTTCCGGCCGTGTGCAGACGTCGACAGAGCCTTATGTCACGTACATTCAGGACGTCTTGGCTCTGTGCCGCAAAGTTGACACCCACATGACTGAGTCAGACAAGGTTTCCCACATCCTCAAAGGCATTGCCGATGACGCCTTCAACTTGCTCGTTTGCAACAACGTAGCGACGGTGGATGCTGTTATAAGAGAGTGCCGCCGCCTGGAACTCGCCAAAAGCCGACGTATTGACCAGCAGTTTGCCCGTCTGCCCAACACCCCAGCGACATCTTCCTGTGCCGACGCTCCTCGTCCCAACAACACTGCCGATGTTACCAGGATCGTCCGGCGTGAGATCGAGGCCGCCTATCCGGCTGCCTTCGACTCCAGTCCCACCAACACATCTGCAGTCACGGTCTCACTGATCCAGGCAGTTGTCCGCCAGGAGTTTGAAAACATGGGTCTTCACACCCTCTGCTCGGCCCATCGCCCTAATACCCGCCCGGCTTCTTCGATTTCGCCCCGTCCCGCATCTTCTTACCCACCACGTTTCCGCAACCCATCTGAATGGCGCACTGCTGACGACAAGCCTATTTGTTTCCACTGCCATCGAATCGGGCACATTTCTCGGCACTGTCGTAGTCGCTGGAGTTCCCCGAGCCGGTCTACTTATACTGCCTACTCTCGCCCCTCAGGTGGCCCTTCTCGTCCCTATGCCGCACGCTCCGATAATGCCGCCACTGATGCTCCTGCAACGAACCGCCCCTATTCTCGTTCGCCTTCGCCCCAACGACGACAATCTCGCTCTCCCCAGCCCCGTCGCTCCTATTCGCCACCTCCCTTCGGACGCCGCTCCCAGCCGGAAAACTAGGCGATGCAGCGCCTCGAGGTGACGCTGCATTGCTCCCTACGCCGCCAAATCCTCTACTGACTTTGCCCACTCATCTGAACCTTCTTGACGTGCAAGTCGACGGTGTTTCTGTGTCTGCTCTCATAGACACTGGGGCGCATTTGTCCGTAATGAGCGCTGACCTTCGTAACCGGCTCAAGAAAATTATCACGCCCGCCACGACGCCTGTTGTCCGTGTCGCCGATGGCGGAACAGCCCCCGTAATTGGTATGTGTACCGCCCGCGTCTCCTTAGCCGATCGCTCAACAATCGTGCTATTCACAGTCATCGCCCACTGTCCCCACGACATCATCCTCGGCTTAGACTTCCTTTCCGCACATTCTGCTCTCATCGATTGTTCCGCCAGTACTCTCCGCCTTGACCTGCCTGTTCTGGATCCTGCTGAACCACACCCCAGTCGCCTCAGTTCCGCCGACTTCGTTCGCTTGCCACCTTCGGCACTGACCTACGTTGACCTAGTGTCATCCCCACCAGTCCCCGACGGTCACTACATCGTGGCTCCTATGCAAGACGTCCTCCTTACACACGGGATCACAGTACCCCATACAGTTTTATCTATTACGGCGAATTGCGTCTGCCTGCCAGTGGTCAACTTTGGCTTGACGACACAAGTGCTGCCACGTGGGATGTCTTTGGCCCAGCTTTGTTCATTCGAGGATCACTCAGTAGCATCCATTGCAGTAGACGACACTTCATCCGATACTCCTCTACCATCGCAGTCGGCAAATTGTACCATCGCTGACTTACGGAAAATGATTGCCCCCGACTTGCCCTCCGAGCACGCTCGTGAACTCTACCGCGTTCTGTTTTCCTACCACGATATTTTTGACTTTAACGATCGTCCTTTAGCCCAAACTACAGCTGTCAAACATCGCATTAATACCGGCGATGCCCCTCCTATTCATCGCCGCCCGTATCGAGTGTCACCAGCTGAGCGTCAAGTTATTCACGCAGAAGTTCGCAAAATGCTTGCCAAGAACATTATTGAACCATCATATAGTCCATGGGCGTCACCTGTAGTACTGGTCAAAAAGAAGGATGGCTCATGGCGCTTTTGCGTGGATTATCGGCACCTTAACAGGGTTACCAAAAAGGACGTGTATCCCCTACCTCGGATTGATGACGCCCTTGACTGCCTCCACGGTGCTCGCTATTTCTCTTCTATTGACCTTCGCTCCGGCTACTGGCAGATTGCCGTGGACGATCTCGACCGCGAGAAGACTGCTTTTGTCACACCCGACGGTCTTTATCAATTCAAAGTGATGCCGTTCGGTCTATGTAACGCCCCTGCCACTTTTGAACGCATGATGGACTCCCTTCTTCACGGTTTCAAATGGTCCACGTGCCTGTGCTACTTGGACGACGTTATCGTATTCTCCCCAACGTTCGCTACGCACCTCGAGCGCCTCTCAGCAGTCCTGGACGTTTTTCGGCGAGCCGGTTTGCAACTCAACGCATCGAAGTGCCAATTTGGCCGTCGCCAGATTACCGTCCTTGGACATCTCGTTGACGCGAACGGAGTGCAACCGGACCCAGGCAAGATCCATGCTGTTACGCACTTCCCTGTTCCGAAGTGTGTCAAGGATGTGCGCAGCTTCATCGGCCTTTGTTCGTACTTCCGCCGTTTCGTGAGAAATTTCGCCGCCATAGCACAACCACTAACCGACCTTTTGAAAAAAGACGCTCCTTTCCAGTGGGGCGATAACGAGGCCTCTGCATTCTCTCATCTAATCGACATTCTCACAACGCCTCCCGTTTTGGCCCATTTCGATCCTTCTGCGCCTACCGAAGTCCGTACTGATGCCAGCGGTCACGGAATTGGAGCAGTACTGGCACAACGCCAGCGTGGCCACGACCGTGTTATCGCTTACGCCAGCAGGCTCCTCTCACCTGCGGAGCGCAACTATTCCATCACTGAGCGTGAGTGTCTGGCCCTAGTTTGGGCGGTTGCGAAATTCCGCCCATACTTATATGGCCGATCCTTTTCCGTTGTCACAGACCATCACGCGCTTTGCTGGTTATGCTCACTGAAAGATCCTACAGGAAGACTTGGTCGCTGGGCCTTACGCCTCCAAGAATATTCGTATACTGTCACCTATAAATCTGGACGACTACACAAGGACGCTGACTGCCTGTCTCGCTACCCGGTCGACGAGCCTGACGACGCCGACAGTAGTAGCGCCAACGGCATTTTCTCTGTCTCTGCCTTCGGTAACATCGCCGATGAGCAGTACCGAGACCTATCGCTGCGAGCACTTATCGAGCGTCTGCGCTCCACACCTACCGACGCATCCGTTCGCCGATATGTCCTCCAGGGTGGCATTCTGTATCGAAGGAACTTCCTCCCTGACGGCTCTGACCTTCTTCTTGTCGTGCCAAAACAGCTACGACAGACTGTGCTCTTTGAAATGCATGACGCACCCACTTCAGGACATCTTGGGGTAACCCGCACGTACGACCGCGTCCGCCGCCGCTTCTATTGGCCTGGTCTCGCTCGCTCCGTTCGACGCTATGTTGCTGCCTGTGATCCCTGCCAGCGTCGGAAGACACCTCAGGTGCTACCTGCCGGTCATCTCCAGCCGATCACCGTCCCTGTGGAACCGTTCTTTCGTGTTGGATTAGACCTGCTCGGTCCCTTTCCCACGTCATCTTCTGGGAACAAATGGGTAGCCGTCGCGACTGATTACGCCACCCGATACGCTATCACTCGGGCTCTCCCTACCAGCTGCGCCACTGACGTCGCGGACTTTCTCTTGCGTGACATTATCTTGCTTCATGGCGCCCCGCGACAGCTGCTTACTGACCGTGGTCGAAACTTCCTCTCGAAAGTTATCGCTGACATTGTGCGTTCCTGCTCCATTCAACACAAACTGACTACTTCATACCATCCTCAAACCAATGGCCTGACAGAGCGGTTAAACCGTACTCTTACCGATATGCTGGCCAAGTACGTTTCCAAGGACCACCACGACTGGGACATTGCCCTTCCTTACGTAACATTTGCGTACAATTCTTCCCGGCACGACACCGCCGGATTTTCTCCCTTTTATCTACTGTACGGTCGCGAACCTACCTTGCCCCTAGACACGGCACTTCCTCCTGCTGCGGTCTCAACAAGCGAGTATGCGCGCGACGCCATCGCCCTCGCCGACCATGCACGCCAGCTTGCCCGTGCTCGACTGACGGCCTCACAGACCACTCAGCAGTGTCAGTACAACGCCCGCCATCGTGACGTACAGTTTTCACCAGGTGCGCTCGTGCTCTTGTGGTCGCCCTCTCGTCACGTCGGACTTTCAGAGAAGCTCCTTTCGCGATACACAGGGCCCTACCGCGTGCTGCGCCAGGTGACGCCTGTGACTTACGAAATTGCTCCTGTGGCCTCAACCTCGTCCTCTCCTGTGGCATCTAGTGATGTCGTACACGTCAGTAGGCTCAAGGCCTACTACACTGCTTCCGAGTCCGATCTTTAGTCGCTCCGGGACGGCGCTTTTGCAGCCGGGGGTAGTGCTACGGCACAATATGCGCGATCACGAAAGGCCAGCAGTGTGAAGACGACGACGACGATAAGAAGCTAGCGCGGGCTGTTGCCTCTTGGCCAAGCGCAGCGTATTTTCCTTGTAAATATACTTGTACATAGCTTTTCCTCTGCGTCTTCCTACGTAACAATATATATATATATATATATATATATATATATATAGAAACTGGTATATATATATGTACCAGTTTAAACACGCCTTTTCGGCTCGCCCTCGCACCTGCAGCATATCATGTGACCAACAATACACGGCGCGTGGGCCGCACATTCTCCTCGCATTTAAGCTTTACTCAGGACAGCACTGAGGCGACGACGGCGGCTCTGACAGCGACAGCGAAAACGCGCCTCGGGCGTTCATATAATTAAATCTTGCTCCCAACGACGTATGTATGCTACAGTAGTAGGAAGAAAGAATGGCGGAGAGTGACAAAGACGCCATTATAACTAAGAACAGGACGACGATGACGACGACAACAACAACAACAACAACGACAACAACAACAACAACAACAACAACAACAATAATAATAATAATAATAATAATAATAATAATAATAATAATAATAATAATGCGAAATCGCTGAAGACGCAGTCGCGAAAGAGGCGTCTCTGCTACAATAATTTTGAATCTGCCTCTTTCGGCTCGGTAGAAGAGAGCCGCAAGAGACGTACCTTTGCACCACGGATTGAACAGCACGTAGATGTCGGACGGATGTCGGTACTTGTGCCTGGCCTCCGGGTCGGCACGCGACCGGCTAAGCACGGCCAATCGCCACAGGCCCACGCTCACGTTGGCCGGAACGAACACCTGGAGGGACATGATGGCGCGGTCGTGGTGCGTCAGGCGCACGTCCCAGCTCTGCGGAGACCGGCTGAAGTCGCCCTTGGTGTCCGGCACGCGCAGGCTCACGAAGGTGCCCTTGCTTATCTCGGGATTGGGACCTGCGCCGCCGCCAGCCGCAAATGGACACAAATCGTCAAGCTCTAGCGGCAACGCACTGGGAATAGGTTTGCGAGTGCAGCCCTCGCGATGGCCAACTGCATGAACGCTGCTTTTAGCGGGTGTCAATCTATGCGGCAACCATGCGACATTTCCAGGGAGCACAGGTGGGCGAACGACTTCACCTCAAACTGCAATCAGGGTTGACGGTCTCACTGAACCTTGTCCCACGAGATCGAGATGCTTTCAAGAAACATCACCTCAGCTCTCAGCAGTTGTCATTGAGCTCACCTCGACCCCATCATTGAGGTCAAGTTCTCGAAGTCAACGTCATTTTATTAGTACGGAACTTGAGAATCATGTACTAAATGTACGAGAATCGGGTACTAAAGAGAATCGGGTACTAAACATGTCTTGACACCTCTCACACAGGGGATTTAAAGCCATTGTTCAACAAATTAAACACAATGCTCATATAAATAAAAATATGTTCAGTATATGAGGTTCCAGCTGCCTAAATATGCTCGTACATGTAGGCATATATAAAGATTGCAGCAATCAGCCTGGTGCCTCATTGGCCATACTTTGCCCTTGCCCCACAAAACACCAATTCATCGTAATCAGATGTCAGAAATCGCAAAAGTTATTTTGCTAAATACCGTCGGCACCTTCATTTAAGAGGCACAGATATGCGCATAAGTAGCCACAAAAGAGTTTTACTTCTAAAGTCCGCCGCAGCCTGCATTCGACGCCAATCTCGAAGCCACACATCAGGTTGAAGTCGGAATTCCTGACCTTACAGAATATCTAGCAGATGCCGATCTCACCTCACTCTGTGAGGTTTAGAGGTTGCCCGCCTTTGCCAGGCACTGACATCAGAGTACTTGCGTTGAGCGCATCGCGAGGTGGTTTCGTGACTTTTTTGGAGAGAGGTCAGCCGAAACTTCTGAGCCGTAGTCTAAAGTGGTAAAATCGTGATTAGCCCTTCCACAGCGGAGAAGCGATTTCGTTAATAATATGTCCAGCATCACGATTGGTTAATATCTGCTCTCACGATTAGTTCTGTAGCCTAAGAATGCTTTTGCGAATGCGGGACAAGACTGCGTTATGGAACCAACGATATTGTGGCCTTATTCTTTTTTTCCCCTTGAGGTGCTCTGTCTTAACGAGTTGGAATTGGAGTCCTTCCAGTCTACATCGTAGCTTCTTCTCAAGTTCTTTTTGTCCGCGAAAAAAAAAATGCCACGAAATTTGGTTGCTTTTCCATAGACCCCCATACTTCAAACTTCGAATGCTATGTGGAGGTTTACGGCCGTAAAAAGCGGTGACACTCATGCGTGATGTACCAGCTAGGCGTGTATAATGTATTTCTGTCAAGTCCCATTAGTTTGTAAACAATGTGTAAAAAACTTGCAATAAAATAAGAAAAAAAAACACAAGACGCCTTCTGAGCTTGCGAAATCTACGGTGCTAGTTGTTGCCGTCTTTAATTCCTGTATCTGGACAGTGATCTGCATTATAACGAGGCGGTCATCTCGGCGTTGGTCAATCGCGGACTGTCCTGAAAAGACAAGTTTTGTGAATGTGCGTGCTAGATATCATTTATTTAGTGAGTGAGTGAGTGAGTGAGTGAGTGAGTGAGTGAGTGAGTGAGTGAGTGAGTGAGTGAGTGAGTGAGTGAGTGAGTGAGTGAGTGAGTGAGTGAGTGAGTGAGTGAGTGAGTGAGTGAGTGAGTGAGTGAGTGAGTGAGTGAGTGAGTGAGTGTCACTCAGTTTAGTTAGTTAACGAAGACGGAAATAATGAAACATGGCTGCCGGCAGCGCATCTCCATAACGTGTTTCAGAGCTCTTACCGATGCTGAAGTCTAGGGAGACGTCGTCGACTCCCGGCTGGTATTCACGCTTGAACCGGAGAGCTAGAAAAAAATGTTGACCGCGGCGTATGATAAGCGGCGGGTCGCTCAGCTCCAGGGAGTCGAACATTTCCGTGTGGTGGTGCTTGGCGTTGTCCTTGGAGTAAACCTCCACGGCGTCCACCTTTATGGCATCGCCTGCACAAAGGTCGCGTACCCTTGTTTAGTGCCGAGTTAGCGAATGTTTCAAGCTAATTGAGAACGCATTTATTCGCTATCGATGTTGCAAAACCCGTGTCGCATTCCTGTGTAGGTTGTTTTGCTGCATGTCACGTCGAGCCGGCAGAGTGGCGCGTGTGCTAGCTATTTCACCGTCTTCAGAAATAAGAAGGACATGTTGCTTTATGCTACAACGTCGTTGAATTTCATGCTAAGATTGGAGCGCATTTTTAAAGTAGCGCTCGACTCCTATGTCAGTACTCATCAAACCATTCAAATGTTAAAAATTCGACGGTGCTTCTTTGCTGGTTCTTAGCTACACTCCCACTTTAATCGCACTGTTTTTCACGTTGAAGTGTTGGGAACGTATGACATCCTTTATTTTTTTTTCTTTTACTCACGTGTGTATGGCAATAGACTGTATGTTTATACATCTATGTATTTGAATAATTCGTGCAAGGGAACTTGGTGAGCCCGCCAGGCTCGTTGCATGGGACGTTATACTACTTTCTGCGGGTCACCACAAGAAGTAGTGTGAAAATCATTCCTCGTAAACAGCAAGACCATATTTCAGCACAAGCTCAGAAAGCACATTCGTAGCTGTTACGTATTAATCAACCTTTATACTTTTCACATTTGAAAGGTGTCATTGTAGCACATTTCGCACATGTAAAAAACAATAACCACAAGCTTAACGCTAATTTTTTAGAATTCGATATTGTGAGAATGTAATAGAGAATAGCACACTCATCACGCTTTCGTATCAACATGTGTTGTAAAATACTCCCTTCTGTACATCCGCTCACATCGACACGCAGCAAGAGGTTTAAAGAAAAAAATAAAACAAAAGAAATCATTGAATTTCAAACGCTTTCTGTACCTAACTTGCGGGCTAACGCCCTAGCACGAGAACCTTCCGACCAAGCGGGGCAGGTGATCGCACTTTCACACACTTATATCCCCACTTCTAGCAGAGACATCCTCACGTGTCAGAGACTCGACGGACAGGCATTCGGTTCACCTCACAAATCATTCAACAGAACGGAAGCCACCGATCTCCGTAAAATACTAACGAATGCATTTCCTCATCTTGACTGACTGAACAAAATGTTTCTCGAAACATGCAAGGCCGAGTGCCCTTGGTGTGGTGGAAAACCAACTCTGTTTCACATCTCGTGGGACTGTCCCGAGAAACCCGTCGAGGTAGGCAAACACCATACACCCTTAATAAGGAGAGTGGGAGGTACTACTCGCCAGCTCGGATCCAGGAGAGCAACTAGCCCTCATCCAACTGGTCTAGCGGGCAGCAAAGGCCAGCGGAGCCCTGGACTGAGGGCCCCGACCACATCGACTCTGATTTCTTTCGGCAAATAAAGTTTAATGAATGAATGAATTAATTAATGGATTAATTAATTAACTAAATTTACTTTTTTTAATGCAGAAGGTAATAGGTCTCTGCAAGCACGAACAACCTCTGCTGATTGCAGTGGTTGCGCTTGTCGATGCGTCCGTGGCGTAATAGTTTCAATATCGGGCTTCTGTGGTAGAGGTCCTGTGTTCTGTGCTCGAATCCTGCCTTCGGACAATTTTGATCATGTTTCTTTAATTATTTATAAATCAGCATTTTTCTTGAAACTGATCACTTTGCAAAGTCACGAAGCCATTTAAAGCCAGAAGAACAAAGTTTAGGCAGGTCCATGTACTACCCATCATTCCTATGCTGCTGTCCTACTTGCAGCTCTCGTAGACACTAGCGCTACAGTTCCCTCTAGTAGTTGTTTGAAACGTGATACGGCACAATACTTGTTCACGCCAGCTAAAAGACGCCTTTTCACATGAGATACGAGCGCGTGCGAGCCTGTGTCGGTCGCAGCGATAACGTACGGCGCCGGCGGCTTCGTTCTCTCCTGAAGTGTGTGAACGCATTGCGATATGGAGTGCGAATAAGTCGAACGGAGCACCCTTGAACGACGATAAAGTGTTGGCGTTGTAGTGGCAAGGAGCTTCCGCACAGGCGTTGGCACAAATCGCCGGCTTCTAGGCTGGTCAAGACAGCTTTGCGACAGATTATACAAAATTACAAATGCGGATCGCACGGCCCCTCAAGCATTCGCAGTCACCTCGGTGCTTTCCTCGGCGTGCTGCCTCTTCGCGCTGTTTCCGCTCGTATTCCCTGCGCATGCGCTCCAGGACAGCCGCCATGTGCGCCCTGTAGGCATCCGAGTTTGGATCGTTCAGGTGGCGCCTTCCGTGGGCAGACATGGTGGTCTGTTTGCTGCAAGAAAGAAGGCAATAAACACGTCAGTGCCGAGCTCGCTAACTTGTAGGTGGAAAAGCTTTAATATAAATGTTGGCGGTACACTGCCTCTGCTAAAGGAAAGATGTAATCGAGAAAAGGGCAAAACTGTGTCCTTGTGAGCGAGGCGAGGATGGCTGCTCCACGGGCGAAATCCAGTGACTGCAGAACCCCACTAAGGCATGCTTTCGGCGAAGGTAACTCCAGTATTCGCAGACCCCCACATTAGCGCGATGCCCGACCAGCCCTTAGAGTGCAACCACAGCGCACGAGACATCTCGTTGGGCGCCCTCTGTACATCCGGTATGCTTTACTGACAGGGCAGCTGAGTCCCGTTGAATGTTACCGGCGGCAACTTGCATGTGTTCGCCACTTAACGAGTAAGTCTTATGTAACTTCCGCCTTATGAATAAATGCTTGGGCTGCGCGTGCCACTCTTTTGCGCAGTGGATGCGAGTATCCGACTAATAATTATTGGGATTTATTGTTCTAGAGCGTCACCTCGGACAATGAGGGACGCTGCCGTTGGCTTTAGCAAATGCTCCGGCTTTGTAATTGACTGCACGGGGTTCTTTAACGTGCGCCCTAATGTAAGTACATGAGCGCTTTTGCTCTCTGTCTTCATCGAATTACGGCAGCCGCCACCGGAAGTAAAACCCGCAACCGCGTCTTGAACAAGAGAATGCCGTAGCCAAGAGAACGCCACCGCGGTGCGTGTTGGCTGTTGGGTGTTTATGACTTCATGCAGGTGACTTTCTATCGCAAGTAAACATAAGCATTCAAATGTGCAATCAGTTCTTGCAGTTGTATACTTGGTTGAACCAAAGCCTCCATCCCGGAGCGTTTGCAATGCACTCTTGGATGCCATGTGATGCTAGACTGTCTCGGTTAAAAGAGCCTGGCATATGAGCGAGGCACGTGGTCATTGAAGTCCGTTCTCGTTCTCTAAACGCGCACAAAAGTTTTTTTTTTTTTTTTTTTTTAAGAGCGATTAGCTTATAGCTTTTTATGCGTAAGGGGTGTCTGCTATTTGCAGTGCACGTTGAAAATTGACCTAAAAGTTATTAATTATTTATGCAATTCACGCACTTCTATCCTTACTTCTTCAGCTAACTGAATACATATGAGAAAGCGGGCTACCTAACAGCCGCCTAAGCAGAGACACAAAGACCAACGCTGTTCGTACATGGAAGAAAACAATGACAGCGAGAGCATCGTTCCTACGCCTAGAGTGAAAAGTGCTAAGTAAGTTGACACTGCATGTTTGCACAGGCATGACAGCAATAACGGGTAATCGCGAAGGAACGCAGAACGGCGGACGTGAAACAGAACACACACCCCCACCCCCCCTCTTTGTTATCTCTCGCGGTAAAATTGCATATGTTGACGGCACTAACCTTTCTGCTGAGCGCGTGGGCAAACAGGTACATTGTTGATGTGATTGTCTAGGACTTATTGACAGAGACCTGGTTGGCCCATTCGTGATGCTCCGCGTATAGCGGCTAATACAGCACTGGGCCATAGGGGTCAAACATCGGCCACAAATTACGCAACATGGCAGCCATCCAAGGAAAACAGTGGTCGTTTATTGGTACGTGACCTGAAAGTCTCGTCTATGCGCTTAGGAAAAAGGAAAAGACGAAGAACAAGAAGGAAAAAAGAAAGCCTCCAACGTGTTCTTCTTTTGCGGGGAATTTGCTGGAAGGAATTTTTGGAACTAAGAATAACGAGTCTATTCTCTGTTCTCGCCCCCTTTTTTTTTTTTTTTTTTTTTTTACAGTTTCTTCGCCCCCTTGTGCAGCAGAGTTCTTTTCGCCTTGCCCTGATGTTTCCTTTTCTTCGTGCTGGCTCCAAACGCAAGGGGCAAGCAACGTGGTGGTTTATTTTAGGAACGCCATGACGATTATATGTTTCATGCCCTTCATGTGGCTAGACATCCTAAATAAACAGCGTCGACCCGTGCAGCTTCACTTAGCCCGGGTGGGTAAAGGCCGCCGTCTTGGCTGACCAGCACTCTTGGTCGGCAGGAGATGTGCTTGAAATATACACGCAGTAGGCATCTCGGCGATCCTGACCAGCGTAGCTCTATTCTTCCAGTGAAGTGATTTCCATCGCTCCGAGGTTAACTACGAGATGGTGCGGCACAGCGAGCTCTTTCGCACTGCCTATGAGCTTGATGTTTGGATTTGATTTGTAACGTCGCTATTTAAAGAAAGAAGCTTCAATTGCCTTGAGCATTAGACGCATGCGAGGATGCCCCTTACGGAATCCTTGGTCGTTCATGTCTTCGTGGATGGTTTTAATGGAAGCCGTTTAGTCCTTTGCGGGAAGTTCTGCCCACCTATATTTTGCAAGCGGCCTGTTGGGGCTCATTGCCTTGTTAGCCGTCATGGATCCTACTTTCCTCAATGCATACGCGAGACCAAGGCATGCTCTTTTCTACATTTTAGTGTTATTAAGGACGCTGACAGTCCTGTTTAACTGTGCATCCACGAGGCAGGGCCACGTCGCAGCAAACGTAGGGCTGAGCGGCTACAATTTCCCTATTTCGGTCATGCTGCCACAGTTATATCTTGCGCATATATGGTTATGCGTCGCGTTTAAATGCTTAGTTTTTCGAGTGTATGTATAGCAAGCACTCCTCTGTGCTCTTATCAGCTGTGCCTTCCTTCTGTCATTTCGTTATCTTTTTCACTATCTTTTGTTTATCTTTTGTCAGTCGCACGTGCGACGGTTCTTTCGAGTGCATCTGCACCCACCCGGAACGAATCCTCTTGCAGATGCGCGTCTCCACCGCAATTTGCGACTTGTTTTCACTCCATAAGCAAGGCGTATGAAAGTGTTGTTAATTGTGTTCAAAGGGGCACTTGAGGGGGCTGCTGTGCTTAATTTGGTTGGCAAAGGGGGTCAGATGAGCAGAATAGACTGTTTCATAATTGCATCCGGCTTTTTAGCCTCATTCGGCAGCTGACACTCCTAACGACCGTAATCGTTGATTGAAACAAATTGCTCTTTCAAGGCATACATCCTATTGACAACACGTTTAAATATGACGAACCGCGCGTATAACCGCCACGTAGCTGCCGTCGGCTGTCTTGAAATTACTAGTGGTTAGGCAACCTTGTCCTCAATGCACAAAGTCCCTTACAATCCTATGTCGTGTCTGTACAGCAAGGTTGAAATTTCATCTATTTGTAGAGGGGCTTAATAATAATCCCCTCTCCAACCGGAGGTCTCAAGTGACTGGCAGTGCGTTATCCCACTTGTTTTATTTAGACTATCAGGGAGTTTTCAACTCTGGAATCCGTAACGTGCTTTTACCACCGACAGGTCTCAGCACGAATATCTGATCCGCCGCGGTGACTCAGCGGCCAGGGTGTTGCGCTGCTAAGCACGAAGCCGCGGAGTCAAATCCCGGCGAAATGCATAAAAGGCCCGTTTCCCATGCATTGAGGGCACGTTTAAAGATCCCCTGGTGGTCAAAATTAAGTCGGAGTCCCCACTGCGACGTGCTTCATGATCAAATCGTGGTATTGACACGTAAAAACCCCAGAATTCATTCATTGATTTACCAATACCTGTTGCAATTCAATAGATGCTGTGGTTGAGTTTCACTTCCTGTTGAAGTGCGGCATTCTTGAAATGATGTTTTTCTTCTCATCTTCCTTTTTTCCCCACTGAGGCTTGGAAAGAAGCAAATAAAACATGTCGAACGTTTTTTTACCTCTAAGGCAAAAAAAAAATGGGGGCAGAAAGAAAGAAAAAAGAAATGGAGTTGGCGGAAGGGATACTGTAGTACCGAGGTTGGACCGAGTTGCAAGGCCGTATTCACGAATACAAGCTCCACGAATTTCTTTTTTGCAACAGTCTCGTGTAGCGTGCTGTTTTAGTTTGGCGTGCCAAGTGATAACTCGCTACGTAGGAGAGGTGCGCATGTCGCCTAACCTCGCAAGAGGACCAGTAACCAGGTTTATAAAAAGAGGCCCTCCCATAGGGCTTCTCAGCCGCATGCACGGGTGGCTGCTGCTGCTGGAGGGGGCGGTTTATTTTGAGCGAACACGGCGTGTTTCTCATGCGCCGCATTGCCACGTGCTCATCACGGCACACCGCTTCGCGGCCTAGATACTCTGATAAGGCTTGTCCGCTCCCGCACTCGTCTCGTAATGGGGCATATCGGCGCGCAGTGCCCCTCTAATGCATCTCAATCTGCCGGCCTTTGTCTAGGCTCTTCCACGCAAACCCGGACGCCAGCGGAGCTACAGCTGGTAAGGCGCCGTGGGCGAAGCCCAGCTTGCAGCAGCACCGTCATAACGCTGGGCGTGGCTCCGTAAGAACAAAGTATGGAAGAGGAAGTTGATCTGTTTATGTCTGTTCAAGCGCATTTCAAAAGGTAGTCTTCTAAATTACCGCGGCACTATACAGTGACATACTAAGTGCACAAAAAACGCATTCCAGCTTCATTCATGTTAAATAAAAATGAAATTCTGGGGTTTTACGTGCCAAAAGCATTGATCTGATTATGAGGCACACCGTATTTGGAGGGGGGGGGGGGGCTGGATTAATTTTGACCACCTGGGCTTCGTTAACGTGCATCTAAATGTCAATACACGAGGCCGCGGCCGGGAGCTAACACGCGACCTCGAGCTCAGCAGCGCAGCGCCGTAGCCACTAGCTATACCACGGCTTGTCAGCGTCATATCTGCACTGCTAACGTCATGCTTAGTGATGTCATAGCGCGTTCGAGCATGTCTTCGCTTTGTTTTGCCGCGAGTGGCGCCATGGTGAGCGAAATTTCTCTTCCTGGAGTCACCAAAACGTTGTCGACGCCTAATGTGCTTCTTGAGGTCGGGTAATGCGTAAAGGAAGCCTTGAAGTTTCGCAACGTGCACCAAATAATTTCCTGCTTTGTTGAAGAAATAAAGCCCTATTGTATCTGATGCATAATATTATCCATCTCAGAGAGCGACCGTGGTGGTAGTAAAAAAAAAACTGAGGTTACAGAAGAGCCCTAATTGCTCCATATGTGCGGCACGGTACTTCGACATAAAACTCCGCTGCGCATTTCGCGTCCCAGAGAAAACTCGCCCATGAATCATGCGTTCGCCCAGCTGCAACGATGCGGTCGCACCTATCAGATCGGTGTGTCTCCCATGAACAATTAACATCTCTCCATCCCTCACTCTGTATGTTACAGTCACAGATACAGGCGGGTCATCCGCCTGTATCTATCGGCCTGGGGCTACGACATGCTGCTGCTTAGCACGAGCTTGTGCATTCTATTCCAAGCGGCAACGAACGCTTTCCAATGGGGGACAATGGGGGAAAACATTTCTGTACCGAACACTGGCAACACGTTAAGTTAGAATCCGAGGTGGTCAACCGGACGTTACCCGGACGTTACCTGGAGCCCTCCTCTAAGGCGTGTCTCATAGACCATTTGTATGTTTCGGATGGCAAACCACGTCACTTAATCAGTAGCAGGCCAGTTAACAACAGGACAAGCAAGTAAGACCTATGATTTAGATCTTACTCCCAAAATGTGAACACTGTCAGGTGCCAGAAACGCTTGCACGCGTGTTTTGTATTTTCCCTGCGTGCTCGCAAGAGCGACAGAAGCTGCAGGTCTATTCGATTGCACATATCGATAAGGGAACGCTATCCGATAGAGTTTCTTTTGGGTGCTTCGCCTGACGCACGCAGCGCAACCGTGATTACAAGCCGTGATTGCATATAATCCACTGGATTAGACGCACGGCTTTAGAGCTGCCGCAACGTAGTGAACTTGCATATACACACGTCCCTCTCTTATCATCATCATTCATCATTCCTTTTTTTTTTTTTTTCACCGTCCCTTTGCCCCTAGTACAGAGCAGCAGCCAAGGCAAGTTATTGCTCGGGCCAAACCTCTCTGCCCTTTCTGTAAATCAATTTCTCTCGCTCTAACTGCCAAATTGCCGCGAAGGCGCTGGAAGATTTTCTAGCTCCGGAAATAAAGCGACATTTATCTGGACATGCTGAGTAGAAAAGCAATTTTTCCCGCGCAGACAGTTCAAATGCTTTGAGAACGTTGAACATTCTTGCCAACTATACATGCAGGATTGTTTATTTTGAGAGGTGTGCGAGTAGTGATTCTTGAGACCGAATCGAATACGAATCGAATAGCGCCCGAAGAATCGAAACCGATTTACTGAAATGTGCCATCACTGCATAGACACTTTCGTACCGACCAAATGTAGAATGATTTCTAAAAGCACACCTTGGATTACGCGTAAGATTATGCACTTAAAACTCAAATTAAAACGATTGAAAAAGAGTCATCCACGATTCGTTGTTATTCGTGAGCTTAAAATAAATTTCGTACGCGCCTTACACGAATCAAATGATTTCTACTTGAGAACAACCCCACCAAACTTTTTAAAGAACGATCCTATCAAGTTCTGGAACTTCCTAAGCGCCTCCAAGGAGCAGGCATCACAAATCTTAGTTAATAGAAAAGCAGTTACAGATGTAAAATTCATTGCGGAGCACTTTAACTACATTTTCATAGCGTCTTTGCTAAGACAAATCTTATTGCACTTCCTCAAAGAGTGTTTCAACCCACTGACGCCCACTTCATATCATACTCTGGTTTAGTTTCACTGATTTTGAACTTGGAGACAAAACCATCTTGTGGTCCAGACACCATATATACCTAATGCATTTCTTCACCGTTATGCAGAAATTGTCGCTCGTTTTGTCATTGTGCTGTTTCGATGTTCACTATTAACTGTAATACTACCTAGTGATTGGAAGAAGGCTCGTGTTGTTCCCATTTTTAAATTACCGTCCTATCTCATTAACATCACCAATTTCTAAAATGTTTGAACATGTATTAGCTAAACGCATTGCGGAATTTCTTGAACGAAACTCTATACTAACTTTCAACATGGCTTTAGAAAGAGTTATTCAATCGCAACTCAGTTAGTCACAGTGGTTCATTCATTTGGAGAAACTCTGGATAGGAATGGTCAAATGGACGTCATATTACTTGATTTTAGCAAGGCATTTGACAAAGTTATTCATCACAATCTAATTACGAAATTTAAGGACATAAATCTGCCAGGTATATCTATTGCATGGATTGAGGATTACTTTACAGATCGTGCCCAGTTTGTTCCAGTTGACGGGAACAATTCGAGCTTTCTTCCTGTAACATCAGGCGTGCCCCAGGGTGGTGTTCTGGGGCCATTGTTGCTTTTACTTTATATAAATGACATTGTTAACGTAGTACTACCAGGAACTAAAATCAGATGGTCTGCGGATAAATGCGTGCCCTTTCGTCAAGTTCCTTGTACTAAGGATCACCAGAATTTGAATTTAAGTCTTAGTAACATATTAAACTGGTGTGATGAACACGGTATGGCTCTAAACGCACAAAGAACTGTTTATCTTTGCGTAACCCGAACAAAAACACCTCTTGATTTTACGTATACCCTTGACTAAACATCAATACAACAGGTAACCAACTACAAATATCTCGGCGTAATATAACTAATGACTTGTCTTGGAACCTACACATAGACAACATATGTTCTGCCGCCTTCCGTAAGTTGTGTTTTCTAAAACATATGCTTAGAAATTCTCTTTTTAACATTAAACTGATCAGTTACTCTACGTACATAAGAACTAACCTAGAATATTCTTGTGTTATATGGGACCCCTTAACTAAAGCTAACATAAAAACAACTTGAAGCGGTACAAAGAAAGGCTGTTAGGTTTGTTTATTCTAAATTTAAAATTACAGACTCACCGTCTGAACTCATGGCTGCTAAGTACATTGATAAACTTGAACTACGACGAAAAAAGAACCGCCTCAACTCTCTTTACCTACTTCTTAATCATAAGTTAGCCCTTGACCCGCATGCATATTTATCTCCTCTGTCCACGACATACGCGAAAACATCACGCCCATTCTTTAACCCCGTATTTTGCTAAAACTAAAGCTTTTCAGTTTTCATTTTTTTTCCGCGTACTGTATTACAATGGAACCGTCTAACTGATCTAGCCAATTTTCTGGGACCTAGAGCCTTAATACGTAATGTTATTTGGTGTTATATTTTCCCATGGTACGTACTGTTCATGGGTAATATCTACTGTTAACTGGTGCTATGTTTCCATTTCGCATAATGTTTTCCTATGTTAACTTTTACGTTTGTGCTTTTATCTTGCCTACTGTACCTGTCCTGCTTGGACCAATTCTTGGTCCAATTCTTGGAGTATGAAATAAATAAAAATAAATAAATAAGTGAATCGAACCGAATATCGGGTAATGAATAGCCGTAACGCCAATTAATATAAAACGATATTCCCATCCCAGTAGTGATAAAGTTAGCAAGTTTCTGTAGTTACACAGTACTGTATGAAGCGTCGTTTATTTAAAGCACAAATGGAGCTTTAGAAGCAAACAAGTAGTTTCTTCGCAGCCACAGGGTACTTGAGAGAGCGCATATGATCGCTGTACAGCCTGTAAAGTGTGGCTATAAGTGACATAACCTGCTCCACTACGCAAGCTATCTTGTTTTATGTCTATATTATGCCCGCGGGGCTGAAACTTACCGTACTTTTGCTCCAATTTGATGTTTATTTAGGCTCAGCTGGGCGTTCACAAATATTCGAATAAAAAAATATTCGCATTTACGAATATTGACTATTCGATTTCTTATTTGAAAGCTTCGCATATTCGCATACCCCTGCTTAATTTCTGCTAGCTGCAACTATATAGTTCTTAGCGCGTTCAACAAATTTCTTTAAATTTGGGATTTCTTAGTAGTCACATTCTGTAGCAACGAAAAAGTAATGGAAATGTTGTTTACAATAGCAAAAAAATTAATAAATAAACGACTCACTGAAGCTGTGGGTGGCCACAGAAACCTATAAAGCCCGGTGCCTATGCACAGTTAAACACGTGTGTGCCCTTCGGAGGGGTCATGGTCACCAGACGCACAGACAATCGCCTTGTTTGTCGAGCGTGGCCTAGGGACGGAAAGGGTCAATTATACCCTCTCGCATAAATTAGCGAGGCGCCAACCGCGTGTCCGCAACGGGTGCCAGACTGCCTTTGGGCGCTCTTCGCACGTTGCAAAGTCACTAGCCTCCACTTGCCTGGCCAGCCGCAGGGAGGACGGCATCGAGCCTCGCAAAGCTCCGATGCGCACCTTGTAATTATTCCCAACACGTGCAGATAGTCGTATTGCGTGCTCCGAGGCGATAAAGCCCAATTACTAGGAGCTTATTCGTCACAGCAGAGAGGACTACACGCTTTCGTTTTTGTTTTGTTTTTTCTCGCATGATTGATTAAGGTATATCTTCTGGTGAACGCACTCATCCATTGATTTAGGGTAGGATAACGCTTTCAAATTTTCAACCCGTAATTACATGCGCCACGGGCTTCTTCGTTTATGTCCTGACGATATGCAAGCAGCAAGCAGCATAATGGTAGTCGGTTTATGTCGCGGTCGTCGCATTACATTTTGACGTGATTGCAATTGGCCCGCGCATATGTCTCAACACTAGCGAACATGCCCAGTCGTCTACAAGGATTCAACGTTCACTGGTGACGTTGTTCCTAATTTAGAAATTACATCCAAGCCACACGGACAGGCACTCAAGCTATCTTGGTTAACCTCCCTGCCTTTCCTTCTCCACTTTTTCCTTCCTTCCTTGGTTTTTTTTATTCCACTACAAAATTCTCCAAAAACATATCATTGCCTGTTTTCTCTATAAGAAACGCGAACAGTGCCGCGCGTGGTCGAAGCATAACTCAAGGTACACAGTGGGAGCCGTAGGCCAGCCATCACGAGAGCGCACACATTCGGTTCGACCGCACTGTGCGAGGATGCTCGCCAATATTACTTCCGTTTTCTTTTCATTTTCTTGCTTTGAAATAAAAGAAAATAAAAGAAAACAGAAACAAACCTATCGCGGTAAGCCGAGCATTCGAGCACCCTGCAGCCATGCCAGATGTGCGCGCCTGTCTGTAGTGAAGACTGGCAGACAGAATGCACCGTGTATCTTCACTTATGCTCTGACTACGCGCGCCACCGCACGCGTCTTATCCTCCACCCACCGCGGTAGCTTATAGTGGGAGTTGCACATGCTTAGTTCGACGTCGTGCGTTTCATTGCGGCCGCAGCGGCCGCATCTCGATGGGGCCGAAATGCGAGATCGCTCCTGTACTTAGATTTAGGCGCGCACCTAAGAACCCCGCGTGGTCAAAATTAATCCGGAGTCCCCCGCTGCGGCGTGCCTGATAATGATACCCCCCGCCGTGGTTGCTTGGCTGCTATGGCGTTGCTCTGCCAAGCACGGGGTCACGGGATCGAATTCCGGCCGCGGCGGGCGCATATAGATGGGGGCGAAATGTAATAACGCCCGTGCACCGTGCATTGGGTACACGTTAGACAACCGCAGGTGGTCAAAATTAATCCAGAGTGCCTCCCCCCGCTCCGCCCACTACGGCATACCTTATAATGAAATGGGGGTTTCGGCACGTAAAATCCCAGAATTTCAATGATCATTCCAGGGTTCGGGCTCGTAATACTCGAGAATTTAATTATTTTGTGTTTACATTTCATTTTGACGGTGATAGTATATAGTGCTGCGTAGGTTTTATGTGTAGTTTCATAAATACGTAATCTGTAGGTTAGAATGCCTCTTGTCTTCTTTATTCGTGCTTTCTTTTCTTTCGAGGTAAAATTGCAGCGCGCCTGCGCGTCCCTCTTTGTTTGCCTTTATATATATATATATATATATATATATATATATATATTCATTAGATGTGAGGTCGAAGTTAATACGCTGGGTCCGTCCGAAAGTGTAAGCGACGTTCCAGGATGCAATTGCGGATGTATGATAACGGCATTCAATGGGGTGTCACCGCATCAGCCTCGGGGCTTGCGAGGCGTTTGGGTAAGCGCGACGTTGCTACTCGATCCGGCCGGCTTATGCAGGTATACGACGCAACAGGAACGACGTTTTCTGGAGTGTCGATCACTCGGCTTGTTAAGGATAACGAACCGAATTTGCGCGGTCACTAAACGTTTGAACCGCGCACTTTAGGGGCTGGGTGTGGCGCGAAAAACACTCAATTTTTTTTGCCTTAGCAGCACGACAGATTGCAGTCACGCGGCCAGTATTATAACACCGTCCGTTTCAATAGAAATCTGTCAAGAAAGACCGAACGTTGCGGGAAGTTCACGTTTTTTCTCGGTACTCTCGCAATACCCTTAATAGCGCAACGAGCGGGCTTGGCGCCGTGACGATGCGAGAAGGGTCTCCCCCGCAGAAGGCGGCGCAAACTGCGCGTGGGCCACCGCGTTGCTCGCGAAAGAATGAACGCGCATCCTTTTTTGCGCAAGCTGCTGCAGACGGGACGCCGCTGGGCACGCGCACTGTTCAAACAACGGCTCGTGGGTAATCCGACGCGCCGTCGGAAGTGGTCTGTCTCAAGAGCGCTCGTCTACAAGGCGGGAAGGTGCGTTAGTCAATCCACGGGCAAACACCAAAACCACTGCTCTCCGCGGCACGTCCGCCGAGTTTTGTGCTAACAATCGACGCTGGCTATTTTTGGTTGCAACCATCCTCTCCCCGCCAGTACGGTAAAAAAAGAAGAAAAAGGACATTACGGGAGATCCAACGCACTTGTTAGAATCTGCGTCAAACGAAGCTTTCTTAATCGGTTCAAGTAAGTACTATGCAAAGAGACACATGATTTGTGCAATTGTACTTTATTTACAACTTAGTCAATTGTTTGCACTTTTTGCTAAAACGCAAACACAAGTTCACATGGCACCAAGGTATGCGACGTGGATGCGCCGATTACTTGCAGGCAAATGCGACTTTTTGCGAGTGCTGAAGGAAGCAATGGGAAAAGAGGTGTATGTATAGAGAAGTATTAAATATAGCGGTGCATATTTAACACTTCAACACCTCTGACGAAGACGTGGTGAATCATCAAGCCAACCACACGGCCAACGCGACCGCGGAGAGCTCCCGCTTAGTCTGTCCGGCGAGAAAGAAGTAATTCATCTTGTACATGTTCGCGTTCTTCCTCTCCGCACCACAGCTATGTGGCCGACCTCCCGCTTCGCCTGCTCGGTCGAACACCGGTGCAAATCCGGAGGATGAGGCCAGGAAGCTATACCCACGTGCTACACCTAAGCGACTGTAACACGATAGCATTATCATGATTATCAGGCTTGCACAGTTTGCAGGATCGACTCCAGTTATATAAAAACCACATCAAAACCTTTGCGTGGGCACATACCGTGCACTAGTGCAAGGATCGGCCCACCAAGTCACCACCTCTATTGCACAGTCTCGGGGATCGAAACAGTTTTGATTAAACCATCTCCAGGATCAGCCCATCTTGCTCGGCATGAAACCGACTCACGGACAAACACCCGCGGTGGCTTAGGCAAAAAAAGCTTCGCTTTAGAAGATGACAACGTAATTGAACACGCTTAAAAAGAACCTGTTAAATTTTTCTACGGTGACCAAGACAGGGATAATGTAACAACTCGATTCCGATTTCTTTGCGTGCTTTGCTAATGATCCGAGTGGTGGTCCGCGTACAAGATCACCAAGATCGGCCGTTCGCGATAGGGTAATGATAGGAAAGATAGATAATCAAGTAAGATGACTCACTGCGTTATACGAGGCCCATTTTTCGCTCCTTTTTTAAGTGCCGCTCAAGCACACGACCTTTCGAGTGTTAAATTTCAGATGGGCCGAGTTTCACGCTCGAATGGCTAGCTTATTCTGCTGCTTCTTCCTTTCTTTCTTTCTTTCTTTCTTTCTTTCTTTCTGTCTGTCTGTCTGTCTGTCTGTCTGTCTGTCTGTCTGTCTGTCTGTCTGTCTGTCTGTCTGTCTGTCTGTCTGTCTGTCTGTCTGTCTGTCTGTCTGTCTGTCTGTCTTCGTAGTAAAAAACAAAGTACGAGATCGGGTACAGATAAAGAGGTGTCGTTTGATCATACCCATCCAGTGCCGTTCATTCATGCATAGAAACAGAATTCGGCGACAACGGGGTACAACTTCTTCAACCTATTTATACATTTTATTGTACGCTTGTTGTTCCGCGCGAACGCTGTCCGTTTCGAACATCAAAACGACTCTGCTCAATTAGCACGTGTTAAATGAGCAGGGTAATTAGCAGTGCGGAGATCAGTGCGATTAGTACTTTGGCGCAAAGCCGTTCTGTCGCTGACCGTGTGTGATCAAAGAAATAATTGAGCGAATAGCATTCAGGCACCGGAACATGTGGGCCCGTTGCCGTTTGAGACGCCTGCGACCATGCGTGGGGCTGCCAGCCGTTATTTCACCGTCAAAAGCAAACATGTCGAGGGTCACGTCTAGGAACCCCGCCTTATAGACGGAAGCAGCATGTAGACATCACAGTAGCTGGAACGCCCTTCGTGTGGGTGTCTCTGCGTGTGGATTTTTTTTTATTTTTCGTTTTTTTTAACCCTTTCCTTTCTGTCCTCCTTCTAGCCCCTATCTCCCAACCCCAGTATAGGGTATACAAAGCGAAGACTAATATCTGGTTAACCTCCCTACCTTTCCTCTTCATCTCTCTCTCTCTCTCTCTCTCTCTCTCTCTAGACATGACGGGACCTTACGTGAGTAAACAACAATGCACTGTCTTGGCGGTCTGGGCAGCGTGGGCGAAGCGCCGTTTCCTGCCAATACATATACACGTCGTTTGGGAAAACGACCGAGAATCGCACGAGCCTCTTTTCGCTCCAGCCACCGATTCTGCAGCAGCGAGGCGAAGTGTACTCTAGTACAGGATTCGCAAACCAAACCTCTGCTTGTCGCGCCAGGCACGTTCTATGCTCATTGCGCAACAGTTACATGCGCACAGAGTAGCAATCGCGCGCTGCGAGTGCAGTATACGATAACGTTCGTGGTTCGTTCGCGACACAACGGCACCTTCTGGCATACTGAGTATTACGCAGCCCAGGACGTCTGCAACAATCTTCGCTGAACGATGACCTCCTTGCTTGGCGGGACCTACCGCACTCATTTTCACTTCGCGCCGAGAACTAAGATGCGCGTGTAGGGGGAAAATTGCGCGTCGTCATTCCGACAAAGTGCGTAGGCTGATATCAGCGCACATCGAATGTTAAGCAGTCGCTAAAATGATGACGTGAGCAGTTATGAAGCAAAAATAGAAAAATATGCTGTATGAAGACGAATAAGACCAGGGAGGGCTACGCGTGAGCCTAGATCCTGCGGACTGTATACGTTGTGTTGTCGAGCTGCGGCACGTTATACTCGATCGAGTGTCGTCTGGGGGCGCTGCACGATTACAATATACGTTCTGAAAACAACATAGTTCTGGAAACTTTCATAATTTCATAATCGTAATTCATGTTCAAGAGGCCCTGAACTCCACGATGAAGTACATTTACTGTGCTAGGGCCCAATCAGAGGGAACGTACTCCATCTTGGAGCAGACGATCTCTTGAAAATCTCGAAATAGGACAGACAGTTTCTCTCGCAAGAGTGAGTTGCTAGCACACCCGTTGTTCACGGTACCATGCTGTGTGCCGTCTGAGCCGTGATTAGGCAGTAAATGGCTCGCTCATTTGGTAGTTGTACTGATATTCCATAGATCGCATGGCTCCACAAAAATGTTGCTTCGAGTACGGCACTTGTCAGTTTATCACGAAACTAGACTGTTGAATGTGACATGCATTGACAATGTCATCTTGCTAGCCTAAGTCAGTGTACGAACAATTATTGTGTGTTTAGCGGCATAAGGTGCCCTTATCGTTCTTAGGTTTCAGTTACGCGCTTTTTACAGGCGATAGCGTCATTGACGATGAGAGCTTTCATATCCGCGAGAAATGCTGAGTACTTGTCGGTGGGGAAATGGTGAAAATGGTAAAAAAAAAACAATGAGACACATCGCACAGCATAAATGATACACGAAGAAAAAAAAGGAAAGCCCAAATATGCACTGTATACCACTTGCATTCGAATTTGTTGATCGATAGAGGTGCCCAGGAAAACATGACTCTTGGCAATGCTTACTTAATTTGGGTGGTTAGCCTTAGCAGAGACGACTTGTAATTGCGTTCAATATGTTACGCTGTCAGAGCGCGCCGGCTAGTGCCTCCTTTTACTGGTGTTCGAGTAGGGAAGTACGGCCACTGAAGGCTGCAGGGAAAACCGTCCAAGGCTTCAAGTGTCGTCGTTGCCCGCACCTTCGCAATCATTTAAAGAACGCGAGTTTTTTTTCTTCCCCTCTTTTTTTCAAGATCCCTTTTTGAAGTGTGCCCTACAAAATGTGTCCTATGTTCACTTTGTTGTGATCGGGTAGCTGGAGAACCAGACCTTCTCCAGCGCCGCTATCATTCCTGGACCTCCCTGCGCTCCTGTGGTTGTTTTGGGCCCGCGACGAGCGTTCGGCCGCACCGTCGTCAGAGGCATCGGCCAACGCGACTAATGGGTCGCCTTGGGCGCCCCTCGCTGGTCAGACAACGTGTGCTCCCGTGGGCGGAACAGCCGGGCCTGCCGTGGGCGCGGCGGCAGTGCGGCGCGACGCCTTCGCGGGGCCGGACGCGCAGCTGGGACGCAGCGTGGCTGCTCGCGGGCAGCGCACAGCATCGCCAGTTTGACCAGCCGAAAAGCTAATCGCTCCCAGTTCCTTTCTGGACGTGGCTGGAGCATTCGCCCACGGGAAAAAAAAAATTCGCCCATTTGTCTATATTCAAGCGCGACATGTCATTAGCATATTTTGCCGGATGCGGCCGTCCTTGTTCGAACGAGCTCGTGGTGGATCGCACAATATGACTATACATAAAGGCGAACGCATCGTGCCGTCTTCACAACGTCAATGAATTAAGTGCCATTCAACAGTAACGAGCTCGTAAGGATGGCGTGTGTGCAACGATGCGTCCCAACTGTATACTCTGCGCAGTATACACGGCATCATTGAGACCAAACGAAGTGGTTGGGAAGGCGTCGGATTACGCGGTGGCAGTAACTAATTGCGCTGTCCGACGCTGACAGATGACTCCCAGACGGGCACGCTCGAATGAGGACACGAATAGCTCACGAAAGAGAACGAAATAGAAACAAATCAAAACAAGCGGTAATGACGGCTGCAGTGAACGTCTACTGTTATCGCGGAAGAACGACAGTGTCTCGCTTTTCTCAACGGCCGTCTCCCGTTGTCTCTTTGCTTGCAGTAGCTCGCGAGGATGCTGTCTGAGCTCACAGACAGCACGTTTTCCCCCACCGAGCGTGCCGTATAGATTGAGGAAAATGAGCAGATTGGTCTCCGCGATTAGTTCCACAACACGAACGGGCGCCCGACGCCGCGGGTGGCACGGTGCCACCGCATTCCGCGGCTCCGCGTCGCCATGCGTTGCTGCCGGCGCGGTGGCGGGTTGCGGAGGCGGTTGCCCTGCGTCGTCGTCGTCGTGTTCGTGTGTTGGAAACATCATGTAACAGGATAACCAGGAACCCGAATTCCTCGAACCATCTCAAGTGTCCACGTGTCTCGTTTCGCAGGCAACTCATTCTGTCTGAATTAAGCGGGCAATTGCTCGGACTGTGCGCGAACATATGTACTAGGCGCTTTCTCGTGGATGACGTCTGGAGTTCAGTGGCGCAATGCAGCTAGAAGAATCGCCCGTCACTGTCGGGAAACGTCTTCGAGTCGAGTCAAGCGATATGTTGCTACACGCGCTATTTATTCTCAGGGTGCGTTTTGTTCTGCCAGCTTTTTTTTCCTTCATGTCATTAACATTTATTTTTTCTGAAATGGAGAAAAGCCTGTCAGTTAAAGCTGTCAGTTGCCTTACGGCATCTGCCTTACGGAGTACCAGCCACTGCTCTTGCCCTCGTCTGCCGCCAGGACCGGCCCACATTTTTGCTAACGGACGCGGACATGAAAAATGCCGACCGCTCAGTGGCTAACAGCGTCGCTGTAAAACTAAATCCACTTAGTGCAACAAAATAGGGAGCCCCTCCACTGTGTTCAACATTACCACATGAAGACCGAATATTTTAATAGTACTGAAGCTTTAGGAAGACACAGAACAACACTACGGCAGCGGAAGGTTAAACTGCTGCTTTCCATCGCAACCTGCACCATGCTTTACCTGTCGCTTGCAATACTTTGATTAATGGCAAGGCTTTGTAAATGTGCTTATAATTGGAATGTGACCACTATATTTTCTTTTTGCGCATAATACTATACGGGCGATATTCATTAACCAGATCACCCACAAGTATTCGCATTATTCTGTCAGCAAAAAATGACTCAGTGGAGCGAAAAATTCTTGTACCAGGCACGGATTAAATTCATGGCATTTCTTACCGGACACTCTCTGAAAGTCTACCGTTAGGTCTACAGCCGAATTGTTCTGTGTGTCAGACCATGAAGGCCAATGTGGCTTTTTTTAGAGAAAGTGAACTGGATATGCGACTGTACTAACATACGTTTCCATTACGAGCAAGATATGCTAACCTTTACTCTCGGCAGCTCCCCCCCCCTCCCCTCCCATTCTTCCACATCACGGATAAAAAGTCAATGTTTAACAAGTGCTAAGCCAACAAACGCTACAATTTCTCAATTCCAAAACAGACACATGCATATAACAAAGTTATTCATTCAAGCTGTGGCTCGTCATGCTAATCGTCGTTCGTAAGCCACAGTTCTCGAAAAGTCGATCGCAAGCGTTCGGAATGACTGTCGCACGTGTTACTTCGCTATGCAGAGACAATGGAGACCAGTTAGTAGAAGCATATACAGCATCACGTCAGTCTCACAGGAGTGAAGCAACAGCAGGAGCGCGTTATGCAGCTCGACGCAAGCGGAGCGAGAAAATTAGACGCGTCACTTTGCGCGCGCTTCGCGGAGGACTAGAGACGTTGCAGGCCCTCGAACGCCTTGTGCAACAGGAAGACACACCTTTTTCTTATGCGTGTAGTAAGATTACCCGGAATAATAAGCACGAAGCACTTCTCAGAGAGAACGTATGTGAATGAGTGGCCTCAATACGCATCGCGATGTGGCGTCAACTCAGTGTAAATGACATAAACGCGTTGTGAAGAGATTATGAAAACGCTTTTATTAGACGAAACGTGAGTTCTCTTTCGCTGTCACCTTTCCATTGGTTTCACTCTCAAAAGCAAAGAGTATCATAGTTCTTTGTCGTGCTCTCTCGTAGGTTTGCGCGTGGGTGATAAAAACGCGCATCATATAGATTACGTCAGAATAACTCACAAGGTATAGAACTATGACACCTTAATAATGGAAAAATTAGAGCTTCAAAAGGACATGTTACCACATAAACAAGCTTTGGTTTTGTTTGCGAAGCCGAATTAAAAACGGTCCTATTCGTGAAACGGAAGTTTTTTTTCTTTGTTCGATTTTTGACAAGCGAGTTCATGTTAACGCGTTTGTTTCGATCTGCTCATACATGAATTATTATTTCTTGGTTTATAGATATAAAAGAAAGGCAATGTGCTATTGCATAGACGGATAGCTTTGCGGGTAAATATTGGGCAAGACGTGAAACGGACTTCGACTTCGAAGTTTCATTATACGAACCCTCTTTGCTACTTAAAGTACAGACCCTGTTTGGCAGCTCAGAGGTAGTAGACCGTACCAATTTATGCTTTTGACAAAACAGACAGACGTGTTTGAATAATCTCCTTTTCCGAAAGCAAGAAACGAATGGAACTCCCTCCCGCAATGATATTCTTGTGCGAAAACAATGCCCCCCCCCACCCCTATATAGGCCCTAGAGGGCTGCCAGCATAACTAAATTAAATGAAATGCAGCGGAACTCCGACCATCGCTTGTTGTTAGTGGACACCGTTAAGTATATAGGCCTGGAAACTACCACACAACATCACGCCACGGCATTTTGCTCGACACGGGCAGACAGTGCGAAGATCAAGCCTGCAATTATTTCGAGTTTGTTGAAGTCTTATCTGGGTCAAACCAGAGCAATGGAAGAAAACAAGCAATGGGAGAAAACGCCAATTGCAAGCGGTTATCTTTCTTTTCCGTTTATTATTATCATTATCATTATCACGATTATCATTATGGTGATAGGAGAGATACCAAAGTATAAAGCCGATCGGTGCAATGTAGCTTAAAGCAAGCTTCAAATTTTGGTGCACCAAAATTAATTTTACATGATCAACTCAAGGTTCTTAGCTGCGCGTCCTTAGTTGAGCAAGTATACTAGTGGGACATTTTCTAATTGCGCCTGTTTTTCACATGATGGCTAAAAAGAAACGGTTTGTGAAACTATAAAGCATAAGCATGATATTGATGTTACTTTAAGGAGAATGGTTAAGGCAGGATAACGTACGTCAAACAGCGTTTAAAACGACACTGCATAACGTAACGGGGAAGAAAAGGTAAGCCAGCAAGAGAGAGGTGCCTCAGGCAGGGTAACCAAAATTTCGATAGGTGAACTTTGCCAAAGCAGCTGCACAAAGAGAGGCGGTTTCACTGCCCTATCGATGTGAGGCCAGCTTTACCAAGAGGCGTCACCTTGGTTCACCCTGCGTGCTTCTCTGCATGTCTTCCATCTTTCGATGTCGACAAATCCCGGCTCCGCACTGCATTTTCTAAGACAGCTGACGCAGCGTTCACAGCGCCTTGTATGTTTAAACCAGCGAAGTGGACACGCACACGGCTGAAAACTTAGTAACATGCTATAGCTATGTAGGTGAATTGGTCTGGACGGAATGACACAGCAGTCTTGCCCGGGCTGCTGGACAGATAGTGCCCAGTACTGGGGCCCTATGACGTAAAACTATTCCAATATGTTTTTATTCCAATCTCCTGACATCATATTTGCGTAACGGCCGACGCAAGCATCGGGAGGTCACCCGCAGGGTTGTGTGAACAGACCAATCAAGCGCTCTCCTCGTTCATAGGAGGTCACTTTTGTTTGCTTGAAAAACGAATAACATTGCCTGCACTGAGTGGCTTGTCTCATCTAATTTGGTGACAAGAGGTGACGAGCACGCTCAAGTGAAGAGGAATTCGATGGGGCCGAGCCAGTGCACTGAAAATCGATAACCGGATGAAGGGGATGGTGCTGGCGTCTGCGATTGGTCCGCTTTCCCTTACTTAGTTTGCACTGGCTGGTCGGAAATCGCGGCGGCATGCAACGGAAGCTTAAGAATGACGCTGAAACGGATCCTCAGAAAAGAGGAGTTGACAGAACGAGGTCGTAAACGTGCCGAAAGTGCTCGAAAACGTTACACGGCCACGCAAAAAGTTTTATTATACGCAAATAAACCCATGCTCTCCGGCAGGTGCGAGTCGCCAGTGCCTGAACGATTGGTGGCAGCCATCTTTTATTCCTTTGGGAAAGAAGCACCCTGCGGCTATACAAGAAAAAATTCAGTTTTGTTCGGCATATGAATGCATCTTTAACGCGTACACGTCACTTTGACGCGGTGAGTTATTGCGGTTTTTTGACGTCGCGTGACAGGCAGGTGAAGTAGGTGCAGCCCGAAAACTTTTGACCAATAGCCGGGGGCTAATGGCGAAAAAGGGTGAAATCAAATATATATATATATATATATATTTGTCAAATCATGCATAATCAGTGTGTACACGTCATATCAGATAGGGAGCTGTCACGGTTTTCGTGACGGGGGACAGGGGAAGTAGGGGTGGTGCAAAAGAGTTTGTGACCAATCTCGGAGGGCTGATTGCAGAATTGGAATAGAAAAGTTTGGTATAGCTTTACGTTATAGCATCCCTGGTCAAGACTACAAATAACGGAGCGTGCATTTATTTCCTGGGGATTATATAATAACTGCGCAGTAGAAAGTGGACAAGGGAACAAGGTATAGTAACGGGCACAGGACCTCGTCCTTGCATACATGAAGTTCCATCTATGTGACTGTACATATTTTGAGGCGTGAAGCGTAACTGCTTGCATATAATGATGTCACCAACGGTGACCGTATGTTCTTCGGCGACGAAATTACCCTCGACACTAACCAGCTATAGAAACCCTGAGGCACAGGGTCGACACACAGGCACCGTGAGCACGAAGCCAGCAGAAATCACGTCCTCGTCACATAAACTTCCTTCGGTTAAACAAACGAACAGTAAAAATTCATTCGCGTCAAGTGCACTAAACGATCCGTCACGTGCAAACAAGCTCGCGGGCATAACGCATCCCGGGTCCACGTGGGAAGCTGGAGGCCACGCGACAAGGACGGTCGAGTGTTTCGGAGCGTCTCACCTGTGTGTTGGTGCCGAAGGGTGTTCCCGCGGTGTAAGGACGACGCCTGCGCTGCCGGTCGCTCGCCTCCGCGCTGAATGAACGTGCCGGCACGCTGCCGCCGAGTGCGGAGCGTAAGCGCAGCGCGCTCTCTTTCAAGCGGCGGCCCTCTCTTGCGCCACGGTCACGTGCGCGACGCGATGGGTGTGGCGATGCGGCTCCCGGGATGAGCGACCCGGTATCGCGCCCCCGACGTCACAGGTCGCGGAAGCGTCTCGCGGCGCTCGGGACCCAGTTCGCTCGTCGTCATTCGGGCCAAGGTGTTGTCGTTCCGGGGAACATGGCGCAAAACACGGACGCACGCGGCGAAAGACGTAGCGACCGGCGCCGGAAGCGCACGCGCTTGCAAACTTTCGCGAGGAGGAGATTCCGGACTCCCATTTCTGGACGCTCTGCATATGCGCTCTCGCGAGCATTTCGCGCATCGCGGGAAATGCGACACATTCATTCGCTCGTCGGTCGGCGCGCGTCACTGCAGCTTTCTTTCTTTTTACATTTCTTATATTCATTTGTGCAAACCGTACGTGCTTGGGGAAGCGTGCGCACAGGGCACACGTGTCAGTACCCCGGAACCATTACTCAAGGCTCGTCATTGAGAGTGTGGAAGTTCAAACTAAATTTACCCAGCTCCGTTTTCTAGTTGAGCTCTTCTTGCCTCTCTTGTCGTGGCCGCGCACTTCAGGTCATCGTGAAGTCAATGTAAGGAGTGTGCTACCTACGAAAACAATGTACATACGGGGACAGTGCTCGCCTCGATAGCCGGCAGAATCAAAACCACGCGTCCAACGCCACGGACGTCGCGATTAAAATGTAGCTGACGGAATACGCTACCGCTGAGTTAGCTCAAATTATGCGGTGGCAAACAGTTGGAGCTTATGTCATTTGAAGCCGAGGTACACAGTAGAGTCGCGTTCTCACAAAGCAGCGATCTGCAGCTTCAACGCCACTGATTATTCGCTTAACGCCGAAATATTATTTTGCTAATACCTATAAAGTGGAGTTAAAAATGGATCACGTCGAAGTCAGAACGTTCAGCAACTTCGGCTACTAACGTAGCTGACAAAAAAAGCAGGCAAAAGATATAAGTGTTGCCGACTACACGCCAGATTGCAGCAAACGAGAGATAACATTCCCCTGATGTCTGCAACAGACGTTGGAGACGCACCTGAGTTTTCGCGGTGAGGTTAAAAGAAATCCCTTTCCCTCGTCATTTGGCCGTGCCAGTGACTGTCAGTGCAGTGTGTCAACCGCGTTTCAACCAGGGAAAATCCACGTCGCTTGTTCCCCGTATTGCGTGTGCAGCTGCGCCTTTATCGTAAATGTGGGAGCACAGCGGCGGCGAGCTCAGCCCCAGTGTAGGAGACGTCCCGCTCTTCATCGTATCTCGTCTCCAGGCTGCCATAGGCTTGGAGAAGTCACGCCATTACCAAACGTCGGGGCTTAGGGAATTAAACGAACTTAACAAAACGCTTTGGGGAAGAAACTTGTTGAAATTTTCGGTACGCTAGGAAACAAGTTTGTGATGTTGATTCCTGGCTAGATTAAGCCATTTAGCATGTTGGGTGCATGGCTGCGTCTACCCTGGCTGTCGGCGAAAAAGTCATAAAAGCTGAACTTCTGTTAGAGGCTCACTTTTTTTTTCCCATACCAGTGGGCATATTCAAGGTATTAGGGCATTATTGTGCTATATTACACGATAATTAAAATATAGAAATGTAATCACAACATGACCTTCGCAAGGATGGAAGCAAGGAGAGAAGCTCACACTGATTTTATTTTCCTCTCTATACGGCTTTCTGTGCGCCAGATACAAAGAAGAAAGAGATTCCCTCCAAAACCATAACGTGCTTGACACGCGAGAGTCGGTCAGCCATGACGATTCTCGAGAAATTTCCACCCTCTCCAGCTTCGGAGAAATACTTTAATATTTCATTTCTCTGCACAAGCTACCAGGACGGCGCGGGGAAGTCCCATGCATTATAGCTTGTTTGTTAGTTCTTGGTGGAACGCGGAACCGGCTCTTTGTCGGATGGTAGTTGTGGTAGATTGCAGATATCACCTTAACAAAGAAAACATTGTTTGCGCATGTGTCCTTCTATACACTAACGATTATTGGGCATCGTTGGGCCACTAATGTTCAACGCCGCCCCCCCCCCCCCTCCTTATAAAATGGTATTCTTCAAAACATTTTCACGTTACCAGAGCTTGCACGCCGTTGGTTACAGGCTATTCACGTCATTGGAGAAAGAAAACATAACTGCAGTCGCAGCGTTAGAAACACATTAGTTATGTATATTTGCACGAAGCATTCAGTTACCGAGCGAGAAAGTGGGCTGGTGATAAATTCTTGCCATCTCGCGCTTTTGGAGAACTATGAGCCACGTTTAAAACAGACCTCAACAGATATGCTTTGGCATAGTTTCACTGAGAAGTTAAGGTGGTCTCAATTTGGAACGCGAGGCGTTGCTATTGCAAAAGACGAACAGATTTATTCGCAGAAAAATAATTTGCAAAGCCACGTTGTAATTCCTGCTTTTTCTTATGGCGTGCAATCGCAGAGAATGCAACTTACTGGACATTCACCTTAGGCAGATACTTCAAGTAAAGAAGCATTTTTTGAACCGCATCTTAACAACAAAAAGGAATTCGCAATTTGGTCACACCGTTAGTAGCATTAAGCTTGCAATTCCCGCGCAAACTCGACAAATTATGCCGCCACACTGCCCTCCATGGACGCTGTCGCCTCTACACATACGACAGTTTACCCCTGCTATAGACTCCCAGAAAGCTCTGCCTCGAGCAGCTGTTTTACAGACAGCATTGGGCGTTATGAAGCCCCCCCCCCCCCCCCCCCCCCTGTAACACTCGAATGCGACACATATCTTCACTGATGGCTTCTGAGTACCCCTAAGATCATCTTGTGACTTGCTTGTGCGATCCGCAGGAAAAACGTTACCATATCTGAAAAAAACAACGTCATCGATGTTAACCGAGCTTTGTGCAATCAATGAAGCGATCAGATGCCTATTTCTACATCTTTCACGACATTCCACCATCTTTACGGACTCGAAGGGCAGCATTCCAAAGTTAGAACAAGAGAAAAACCAACTCCAACTATCACCTGGCCTAAACGACATTGCATACTTGCACCACTTAGCATGTAAAGTTCGTTATCTCATAACCTTTCAGTGGATCCCATCGCACTGCGGTATATCGGGCAATGAAACAGCAGATGAGGCGGCTCGTGAGGGTCATAACTAAGAAAATTCACTAAAGATATTTTTCGCACAAATTGAGGCATCGGTATTGGCAAAGCAGTTTGTTCTTCAAAAGCAGAAAAAAAACACTACGAATTTCTGTATAGTATTGATCCGAAACTTAAATCAAAGCTTCCAAAACAACTACCCTAGGGATCAGAAACACTTTTTACCATCGACTACGACTTAAAGTGACGTAGACAAACAGCCTTCTCTGCCGGCTTGGTCAAACTAAAAGTCCACGTTGCGACTACTCTGGCTCTGTAGAAACAATCGGCCATATTCTATTATATTGTAGAGCGCACAGGCATGAAATGGACATATACACGACAGATATGGCAACAATCTGTGAAGCCCCTCTGACACCAAGGCACATATTAAGTCCCTCGGAAACTTCATTAACGCAACGTTAAGCACTCGACGTATTAATCAATTACCTTCAATAAACTGGCTTTCTCTCAAAACTCTAGCTGTTATTCAGGATTTTACATCGCATAAAATGTCAGCAGGGAAGTCAAGACAACTCATATATTCGTACAAGTGGGAGTCAAAAGCGAAATGAAGGCATCAAGTGTTTTCGTTTTCTTTCTGCTTTCTTTCTTTTTATTCTGCCTTTCACCTCCTAAGGCCTTTCTCTTCCTACTCCTCTTCGCTTGCAAAGTAGCATGTAGGCGAATACTTCTGCTCCGACAAACCTCTGTGCGCCTAAATAAATGTTTTCTGCCTCTTTCTCTGTCTTAATGCGCATATTTTCGCTAGGAATATTATTAAGGAGATATAGCTGGTACTGTAGTTCATGATAAGGATGTATCATAAATTATGTTGAGTGGTCTCATGTATGATTTCATTATTTCTTGCTTATCTACTGCCGCAGTCAAGCAGGGCCAGTTGCTCCTGAAGAGCCGAGCCAAATAAGTTACAGGTGATTCTTTCCATAAATTCAGTTTTATGACTCACGACCTTAGTACAAACTCTAGTGTATATTACTTTTGTCGAAGCAAGCAACATAATCAAAAATCTCGAGCGCTTCCTTTTTTAAATATTTGGAACAGGAAGACAAGAAGCGTTCGCGGTTGCCCGTGTCAACACAACCACTTGCTTCAGAAGCTAGCTGTAGTGGCGTTGACGTTATTGCTCCTATCACGGAACATTTCTTTCCTCTTTATTGCCCGAGCTGTTGCGAAGCGCGCATACAGAACCGCTTTCTTTCGCGTATGTATTTTCCGGTTCACCATAAACATGTGCGCGACTTGATGTAAACCACTGGATCCGTGCGGTAAGGAGTCGCGTTTGGTAAGGGTCGGACGCCGCCTGCGCTAAGCAAAGGTGACAGGCTCAGTCCTCCAAGGTCAAGCGCCAAGACAGGGCATGTCGAGCGAAGTGCGCCGTTCCGCCTGGCGAGCTCGCGGCGCCTTTGACCCCAGCAGCTCGCACTTAGTTTGGACTCGCGCCACGCGCGGAACTGAATCTCGACGCCTCCCGTGCCTGGATTCAACGTTCTCACGGAACGCTGAAGCGCAACAATTGAATCCTGTGCCTCGAGTTCGCCGGTCTTGCGCGTCTTTTCTTTGAAGAGAGACGACCGTTCGTTGAGGATGAATGAGAAATACGCGACTCGCTTTCAACCTACAATGGCTGAAGGATTTTACACCAATGAAACTGTTGAGCATACTTTACGAGCTTTCGTATCGTAGGTTCAGTTTGCATCATCGTCATCTCCGTCATCATCATCATCATCGTTATTGTCGTCGTCGTCGTCTTAATCACCGTAAGTCACCAGAAAAGAAAGCCCTGCCCTTATCCAGCGTTCTTCAGAATTACATCTTGAATGGACGACGTGTGAGCCGTTGTGCCACCATCGTTCCTTCGTCATCATTTCGTAATTGTTGTCCTCTTTGTTGTCGTGCCGTTGTCTTCCTTCCCATTATTGTCGTCGGACCAGTTATCACTATTCCGGAGGGAACTTACGGATTTACTTTTAGCGGCCCTCAATTTTTTTTCCTGTCCTTCCGTCCCAAAGCTGCACATGCTCAACAGATGGTGCCATACTTAGAAGTAGCACAAAATTAGTTTAGAAGAAAGAGCTAGCAACGTCGACGGGCTGCTAAAGTTCACAAAAATTTCTACCTCAAAAGCGTGGACACAGAATGGAGGAAGAGGACAAGAGAGTTGGCGACCAAGTACGGGGTAACTGAAAGGGGAAATAGACAGCCAGGAGTCATTAAAAAGAAAGTGAGAGAAACAGAGACAGTAAATTAGATGGAAGGATGGAAACAAAAAAGACAATGAAGACGTACAAATGTGACAAGAAAGAGATTAGAAATGAAAGTCTGTACGACACCACAAAGGGCAGTGCCTTGTTATTTGAGGCCCGAGCCGGTTACCTAAGGACAAGAACATACCGGAGTAAATATTCGCAACAGGATGAGGCATGTGTGTGCTGCATCGAAAATCCGGAGATAGCTCAGCACATCCTAATGGAATGCGAATGTATTCACCTAGCACCCGCCGTGGTTGCTCAGTGGCTATGGTGTTGGGCTGCTGAGCACGAGGTCGCGGGATCGTATCTCGGCCACGGCGGCCGCATTTCGATGGGGACGAAATGCGAAAACACCCGTGTACTTAGATTTAGGTGCACGTTAAAGGACCCCAGGTGGTCGAAATTTCTGAAGTCCTCCACAACAGCGTGCCTCATAATCAGAAAGTGGCTTTGGCACGTAAAACCCCATAATTTATTATTATTCATCCAGTGAGACTCGTTTGTAACGTCCACTTTCCAGAAGCAGTCGGTTTCAAAGCGAAAGGAAGCATTAAACAGTCAGTTGTCGAAATAAGAAAGAGAAGTTCACAGTATTGGTGGAAAAACGCTGGGAAAAGATTGCTAGGACAGTATCCGTTACAGGTACAAGTAGATATAGAGAGAAAGGTAAAGGAGGTGTAAGCAAAATGCCAGCTTGACAAACATGTACTTTATTGGCTCAAGCGAGATAGATGACCATTTGTCACCACACTGTTTCAAAGGGGATGCCAATACATCATCACCATCCTCATCATGGGAGTCCAGCGATAGATTTTGACCACCTTTTGTTCCTGAGTGTTTAGAGGAAGCTAAGCACCAGGGCGCTTCCGCATTTCGACACAGTTGGAACGGGGCTGCAGGGCTGAATCCGGAATATCTGCGGCACATCGCGAGAGCCACAGAACCACCGCAATGAGCAAAGTGTACTGAGTGCGCAGCCGCTTTGCATCTGCTTTGTAGATAGACCGTAAGTATATTATTTTGAGATGTGCACCGGCATAAAAGTAATATGACTTCGCCATTAGCATAAGCAATCTTTCTGGTTATTTTGACTAAGTAACTATTTATGTTTAGTAGCATTCTTGCTATTGTCATGCTGTGGAAGAAGATGAGGAACAAGAAGAAAAAAATGAAACTTTATTAAAGAATAGTCCGGCAGTTTTTGCTGTGGTGGCCTCAGGTGGCGGCTCAAAGTCCTTGGACTCGGGCAGCATCCTCGGCTTGCCGGACGGCCCAGAGCTGGTCTGCCAGCTCCGAACTTTTGAGAGCCGCCATCCAGCGGCGGCGACACCTACGGAGAAGGTTTGGAAATAAAATTTTATCCAGCACGTTGCTGAGAGCATTTTCACTGCCCTTCAAAGCTGCTATGATCAGGCTGAAAAATCTGGCACTATGTCTTTTTTTTTTTTCGCGAGAAAGAGTGGATGGCTGCTTATCTGCGCTCATCAGTCGAACTCTTAAACAGCGAACGTTGAAGTGCGGGTAAGCAAAAGTGAAGTTTCTTGCATGAATACGGTGTATTGCGTGCCTTCAGAGCTTCATGAGCCGAGAGCGTACGCCGGCACATTTCCCTCGAATGTAGCCCGAATGTAGTAAAGCGGCGCATTCAGCAATAAATGAGGGCTAACCTCCAGTTCAGTTCCTGCATGCAGATACCTAGGGGTATTTCTAGTATCTGTAATTAAAATTTTTTTAAAATTAAACATATCCTATCTTAAACTTATTAAATCATAGAATTCGTGATGGGCTTCAAACTTTCCTTTTTTCGATTTTTTAAATCTTTTATTTAGTTCTGTCATGTGCCTGTGAAGCGAAGGACAATATTCAGCGCAATCTCGACTCGCCTCGTTTGTTACCTGATGCGTCACTCGTGCGCATATTGCCGTTTTATCGCAATGTCGTAATAGGGGCAAAAGAAGCAACAATGAGGATCATCTATTCACCAAGAAAATTCCGGCCAAACACTAACATTCCTTCGAACGATTTCCTTCGCTTCGGGTCCTTGGTCTCATGGCTCTGCGTCTGCTCTGCGTCTGTTTTGCGTCTGTTCTGTCTCCGCCTATTTTCCAAGTCCCAGTGGCTTACAAGAAGCTTCGAGAGAACGGCAGGGTATTCTCCCTTCAAATGCAACCTGTAAACTCCGCGAGACGTGTTATTCTTCTGCCGTGCTCACTCATCACGAAGAACCAAGCATCACACAGAAACAGATGCTCCCTTCGGCTGAGAAATGTAGAAAAAATAAGGCATAGCTATTCCCTCGCTCGCAAGTTTATTTGAGTCCCGCGCGTTCGTTTTAGCCGCCCGTGTACATGTACGCCCGCGCGTGCGTCCTGTTGAACCTCTTGCGAAGCAAACCGATTAGGGACGAACTGAAGAAGAACTCGTTTGCAGAGCGAACCAATAATGTGGTCATAGGCAATAAGATCGGCCAGCTAGCATCTCTGCTACAACGTGAAGCACGCTGGGCAGGGCTAATATCCAGCAAGAGAGAGGGACAAAAAAACAATTTGAGCACCCGCCCTGAGGCAGATATGCTTCAACGCTGCAACAGAAATATATCAGTTACTTGCGTACATACTATGTGCCAGAATACTTACGCAGTGTAAAGGCTCAATGCCTCAAGGCTGTAACGACTCAATGCCAAGGTTCGAATTTGTTTTGTTTTTTATAGTGCACTAAAAGATTCGGGCAGAACTAATTTACAGTGACTATCCAAGTATGCGAATATCCGAAACGAGCGTATGAGGCGTCTGCTGCCGACGGGCCGCTCTCTCGCACTTTCCTCTGGACACGCAGCGCCATCTGGTGGCGCCGCCTTGAAGTCCACGCATACCCAAGGGCACATAAACAGTGGCACATTCCCAGTGGCGCATACCTACGTGAACGGACAGCATTTTCGGCTTTACTACCTTCGCGATCGGCCCACATTTTTAGACAACTCCATCTCCTAGAAAATCTAAAGGAAAACTGGTCTAACCACAACGCTAAGAATGCTATTCGCATTAATAACTTGCTCCTGAGCAAGCGTTACCAGACCAAGTAGGGAAGGGAAACAGAACATTGTTAATGGGAGAAGAGAAAAGCAAGGAGGTCCGCCTGAGGGGGATTCTTTCTGGCACATCTCTTCAGGCGTTCCGCAAGGTAGTATTTTGGGACCACTACTATTCCTCTTGTATGTTAATCACGTCGTCTGCGTAAGCAAGCTCCCAAAATTAGCCATTTACGTAGATGACACGTCTTTATTCTTCAAGGCCGCACATTTTTCAGATCTTGAACGACAAGTCTCGCATAGTTTACACTCTCTTCTAGAATGGTCTAGATACAATCTTTTTTAAATATACATTGAAAAAACGAAAGCGGTACTTTTCGGGCCTCGCAATAAGCTCTCTTACGTGTTGCCACTTTCCTTATGGATGGGTTCGTCACTCATCCAAACAGTTCCAACAGTCAAAATTCTAGGTGTCATATTCAATAAAAATTTATTATGGAATGATCCCGTCGAAATGTTGGTGAACAAACTTTCAAAGGTTGGTATTTTGGGTCGACTGAAATACTTCATGCCGAAGCGCATTAAACAAATGTTGTATAATGCACTGTACTCTTCTGTCGGTAATTATTGATTTCTGGTTTGGGGTACCACATCTTTTACCAATATCAACCGCTTGCATCGCCTTCAGAAGAAAGCCATTCGAAATATTGTCAATGCGCCGCAACTAGAACACACTGAGCCGATCTTTAGGGCACTTGGTATAACCCACCTTCCCCAGTTCTACGATTCTTTACTCATCCGGCGGTATAAAGCAAGTGCTGGGAAAAATAACTGTTTTACCTTACAGCTGTCCGCATTAAAACGCAAAGACCCTAAACATTCAACACGATCTAGCTTGAAATGGTTTGTACCTAAGACCCACACTAATGATGCACTTATAGCTAAACAATGCCAACTTTGTTATCTTCTGTTTGTTACCTTGTGTTTATTATCTTGTGTTTATTATATTGTGTTTGTTATCTAAAGATGTTTTCACGCTGTATCTTTGTATATTTTCATGTACCACCGCCAAGCTCCTGTAGGGTGCGTCGGCCTTGTCAAGCCTTCTCATGGGCTTTTTGCCGGCGCACCCAACATCCGAAAGATGTTAAATAAACATACTGTATTGTATTGCATCGTACCTAAGGTAAATGGGGAGATGTTTTCAGAAGGTGCCGAGCTGGGCTCAAGCATGAGTTTTCCGGAGGGATCCTATGCCTCTTGTCATAATATGCAAGGCACGCTTAGGCACGCTTTGGTTGGTGCTATACCAAAACAATGTATACGTATATTCACTCATGCCTGAATGTACGTAAACGGCTGGTTTCGTCGAGAATGCTACTCCGCAAAATTTATCGTATATGCTCGCTGGAACGAGGAGTGTGCCCTGGTTGGTGCCAACGGTAAATCATCCAGTGAAATTGGACAGCAGCCTTTGGCAAAAGGCAGTCTGACAGAAGGCTGTCAACTGGCATCCTGTTTTACGGTAACGCGGAGAATCCGACGAATATTTTATCAGCATCGAGGGCCCGTTAAGTATTTCTGTTTGCACTGTGAAGAGCATGTTACTTCAATATTGATACAAGGCAGAAACATATTTAAACAACGTGCGCAGGTTCACGCGCACCCAAGAGGACAACGGCGTATTGTAGAAAAAGACGACGAAATAATGGCACGTATTTTCGCCCTACGCACTCGCATCGTAGGTGGCCGTTGTCGGCGTGTAGGAGAAGAGGTGAAGCGACGCTCGAGAGAGACGAAGGCATTCCTGATCTCCTGTTTAGAAGGAGGAGGAATAAACTTTTATTGTACAACCAGCACTTTATGATGGCCGGGCCTAAGCCTCGAATGAGGGGACGTCGAGGGCTTGCCTCGCCGCCACCTCACGGGCGTGCTCGGTCGCCCAGGTTTGGTCGTCGAGGGCGGAGCTCCGCAGAGCCTCATGCAACCTCGACGAGAGAGTCGTGGTGTTAGTCTGTGTGGACTGTGCTGGGCACTCCCACAACATATGCGGAAGCGTAGCCGGGTGAATGCACCGGCAGTTGAGGGTAGTGTAGACGTCTGGAACTATAAGGTGGAGGCGGGCGGGTGAAGGGTACGTGTTTGTAGCAGACGCAGGGTGGTAGCCTGCGCCCGGCTGAACTTGGGTTGAGGCGGGGGGGAAGGTTCGGCGACTGAGGTAAAAGGCCTTAACGAGATCGTTATAAGTTGTCGTGTTTAGGACACGGCAGTCGTTTTTATTTACCCCCAGGGCACAAGTTAGCCCACAATAAATAGTTGTGTCTGAACTCACTTAACCGTTCGTTACAATTCTGGTGGAGGTGCTGGGTAATGATTTCCAGCCCAATTTGAGTTGGAGAAAGCAGCCCGGGTCCACGTTATTTCAAACCCAACGAGCTCAAGCCTGTGCACCAGCCCACGAGCCGTCGCCTACGTGGTGAGCCGCCTGAGTTTCCTCTTTTGCCGGAGCAAACTATAATACCAGCAGCAGACAATACTGAAATTACATCGCAGACAGCCTCAACCCGCATCGTTGTTGATCAGCCGCGGACGCCCGAGCCTTTTCACGGCGACACCTTCGAAGACGCCGCGGACTGGTTGGAAGGCTTCGAGCGCGTCGCGGACTACAACGGATAGGACGAAAACCGGAAGCTCCGCAACGTTTACTTCGCGTTGCAAGACCGTGCGCGAACGTGGTTTGAAAACCATGAAGCTGTCCGGCGGTCGTGGGATGACTTCCGACGGGAGCTGTTAGCCTCGTATCCGAGCACAGACTGCCGGGAAAGAGCTGAAGCCGCTTTGCAAGCAAGAAGCCAATGAAACAACGAAAGCGTGGCAATGTATCTCGAAGATATGTCCCGCTTATTCCGCCGGGCCGATCCGAGCATGAGCGAGGACAAGAAGCTTCGGCACCTGATGCGCGGTGTGAAGCAGGAGCTTTTGGCCGGTTTGGTTCGCAGCCTTCCAAGCACCGTCACCGAATCCCGCTCCGAGGCGACAACTATGGAAAGCACATTTCAACAGCGAGCGAGACTTTGCAACCGCGATATGAACGTCGCCTCTATGGGTGCGATGTAGGCAATGTTCCCGAACAGCGTCGAGGTCTTACGAGAACTCGTAAGATCTCTGGTTAGAGAAGAGCTCCAGAGGCAACAGCTGAACAACGGCCCCACAGTGATCTCTTCATTAGCGGAAGTGGTTCGCGAAGAAGTGAGACAAGCAGTCCGCGAACAGCACCCGCAAGCACAACCGCAAGCTTCGTCACCGGTACAGCTGACGGTATCGTACGCCGAGGTACTCAGAGGATCAGCAGGACGTACTTTCGTCACGGCAGCTACGCATGTACCTGAACCTCGGTTCTTGCCGTCTCCGCCTGAGACGAGATTCCGGAAGGCTGACATATGGCGCACTCCTGATATAATCCCACTGTGCTACCACTGCGGCGAAGCTGGTCATCTCTATAGGATGTGCGAATACCGCAGAGCGGGACTTCAGGGGTTTTCCGTAAACGCTCTTTGCCCAAGAAACGGTGAAAGCCCTTTTGAAGACCAGGAATTTGTCTACGCGCCAAAGCCCGCAGACTTCACAGCAACATCAACCTCGGTCAACAGTGCCGCTGAGGTATCGATCACCGAGCCCGCGTCCATCCTCGAGCTCCCCAAGGCGACGGGCGACGCTCCCAAAGCCCGCGTCGGGAAAACTAATACCGGCGACCTGTGGAGGTGAGGCCGCTGTCGACACAAGAACAGAGCATCCAGCGCTGATACTGAAATATAACGACGGACGTGAGAGCAGTTGCGGAAAGAGTGACGTTGCTTCCGATTTATGTGTGTTTATAGACGGCTGCGAAATTACTGCTTTAGTGGACACCGGCGCAGACCATTCCGTTATGAGTAAAGTACTTGCCAGAAGACTGAAAAAAGTGCTGACTCCTTGGAGAGGTCCGAAAATTTAAACCGCCGGAGGACACCTTATCAACTCGGTGGACAGGTGCACTTCTAGAATCGGAATACGTGGCTTTACATGCGTCGCCAGTTTCATTGTCCTGTCAGAATGCTCAAGGGATGTAATTATTGGAATGGACTTTTTGCAGGCGAATGGTGCAGTAATCAACTTGCAGGATTCCTGTGTGTCGTTCTCAACGAAGCACGCCATCGTGACGTTCGAGTGTGAAGAATAATTTGATGCGCTTCAGATTATAGAGGACGACGTCACGATACCCCCAAGATCCAGCATAGCTGTCGCCGTCAGAAGCACCGTATTCAGCGACTATGAAGGAATAGCAGACAGTAACACTGGGCTCTTGCTAGAAAAAGGGATCTGTATGGCAAGGGGCCTTCTTCGGCTGCCACGGGTGTTCGAATGTCTTCCTGACTAATTTTCGAAATGAAGTCCACCATGTTGCGAAGGGAACCGTCATTGCGCGCCTTAACTATTATGAACAGATTACGGATTTGAGCCCTTCCGATGCTGCACTACTAGATTCTGACAACGTAGACTCCATACTCGCATCCATCAACATCGAAGCAGCACTATCACCGTGCCAGAAGCAGCAAATAGAGAACCTTGTACGAGAATTCGCCTCGTGTTTCTCAACGACATCGAAAGGCCAGAGAACATCCATCGCCAAACATCGTATCATTGTCGGTGAAGCTGTGAGGCCTATTTGCCAGCATCCCTACCGAGTGTCACCGAAGAAGAGAGAGATCATCAGCAAACAAGTCCATGAAATGCTTAGAGACGACGTAATTCAACCATCGACCAGCCCGTGAGCTTCGCCTGTGGTGCTGGTAAAGAAAAAGGATCAGACCTTGTGCTTCTGCGTTGATTATCGAAAGCTAAACGTCGTCACAAAGCGGGATGCCTATCCCCTTCCGAGGATCGATGACACCCTCGATAGACTACGCGATGCGAAATTCTTTTCCTCTCTCGACGTGAAAGGCGGATACTGACAAATAGAAGTGGACGAACGAGATCCTGAGAAGACAGCATTCGTCACACCAGACGGACTATACGAATTCAAGGTACTTCCGTTCAGCCTCTGTTCCACACCTGCCACCTTTCAGTTGATGATAGACACTGTGCTCTCCGGGTTAAAGTGGCAGTCCTGTCTGGTTTGTCTTCACGATGTCGTGATTTTTTCTACCACCTTTGTTCAGCATGTGCAACGACCAAGGACTGTGCTCAAAGCTATTAGTTCAGCAGGGCTGACGATAAAGCCACAAAAATGTCACCTGCACTTCCATGAGCTCCTTTTCCTCGGCCACGTGATTAGCTCCGAAGGCATCCGTCCTGACCCTGAGAAGACCGCAACAGTAGAAAAGTTTCCTACTCCAACCAATAAAAAGGCCGTTAGGCGATTCTTAGGACTTCGTGCCTACTACAGGCGTTTCGCCAAAAATTTTTCGAAGATTGCCGAGCCGTTAACGCGACTAACGAAAGAAGATATGCCTTTCGTCTGGCTAAATGAACAAGAAGATGCATTCAATGAGCTACGACGGCGATTTCAAAACCATCCGGTCCTTGCGCACTTTGATGAAAAAGCGGAAACAGACATTCACACAGACGCTAGCAATCTAGGACTCGGTGCCGTCCTCGTTCACTGGCAAAACGGAGAGGAAAAAGTGATTGCATACGCTAGCCGCACTCATTCGAGGGCTGAAACCAACTATTCAGCCACAGAAAACGAATGCCTCGCAGTAATATGGGCCTTAGGAAAATTCTGACCATACTTATACCGTAGACCGTTCCGAGCAATCAGCGACCATCACTCATTGCGCTGGCTTGCAAACCTGAAAGGTCCTTCTGCACGACTTGCTAGATAGAGTCTGAGGCTGCAGGAATACGACATAACGGTCGTGTACAAGTCAGGTCGCAAGCACAGTGACGCTTATTGTTTATCACGTGCGCCGGTCGAATCTGCTCCTGTGAAAGATGGACACGACTTTCCGTTTCTTGGAGCCGTGACCACATCTGAGATGGCCAAACACCAACAGTCTGACGCCAAGTTGCTGCTACTCATTAGGCACCTCGAGGGACACCTCGTCCATGTTCCGTGAGTTTTCTGCCGGGGATGGTCATCGTATGTGATGAGAAATGGCGTCCTGTACAAAAGAATTTTTGAGAACAGCACAGAGAAATTTCTACTCGTCGTTCCTTCAGCTTTGCGATCCGAAATCTTGGAAGCCTGTCACGATGTCCCATCAGCAGGACCCCTCGGAGTGAGCAGAACGTTCGCCCGAATTCATGCTAAGTACTACTCGTCAAAGCTATTGACTTCAGTACAGCATTATGCACGAACATGTCGGGATTGCCAAATACGCAAAACGCCTCCATTAAAACCCGCACGCCTCCTTCAACCAATAGAACCCACAAGAGCCCCGTTCGAACAAGTAGGAATGCACTTGCTCGGTCCCTTTCCGACATCGTCATCAGGGAAACGATGGATTCTAGTAGCGACGGATTACGTAACCCGATATGCCGAGACATCCTCTCTAATCAGTGCAACGGCCGTTGAAGTGGCTGAATTCTTTGTCCCCAAGATAGTATTACGACACAGTGCCCCTAGAATTATTATCACGGACCGAGGAACTTCGTCCACAGCCGATTTGACGCAATCCATTAGGAAACTGACGCATACCAGCCACAGGAAAATGACTGCCTATCACCCTCAAACAAATGGGCTAACCGAGCGATTGAAGAGGACGCTGACCGATATGTTGTCAATTTACGTAGATTTAGAGCACCATACATGGGATAAGATACTACCCTATGCAACATTCGCCTACATTACCGCATTTCAAGAGACCACTCAAGTAACGCCATTCCAGCTTGTTTTTGGTCGAACAGTTACGACACCCTTGGATGCAATGCTGCCTGCCAGCGACAGTGCAGAACAGAGCCCTGACATCAGCGACTTTACACAGAGGGCCGAATAAGCACATCAGGTGGCGCGACATCGCATTCAACAAAGGCAGTGCATCGACGCGGGCCGAAACAACTTGCGGCGAAGAGAAGTCGAGTATGCACCAGGCGACAGAGTATGGGTATGTACTCCCGTGCATACGCGCGGCCTGTCCGAAAAGCTTTAGCGCCGTTATTTCGGCCCTTACCGAGTGCTTCGCCGCATCAGTCCCTTGAACTACGAAGTTGCGCCACAAGGACAAGTGAGCTCATCACGATGCCGGCGTCGCACAGAAATTGTACATGTGGTCAGACTGAAGCCATATAATGACAGGCAGTAAATATTCTACCAAGCAAATATTCTGTGCCATGTACCACTTTAGTATGAACTGCAGCTTGTGAACAATTTCGTCACTTTACGCATCGGGACGATGCGTTTTGTAGGGGGGATAATGATGCAAGGCAGAGTTTCCGCGAAGCTGCTTCAATCAGTACACCTTTAGACGCCGTAAAGGACACCACGTGATCAAATCTGGCAGCCCATGAAACCTTGGGAATTGAAATGACACATGCCGCTGCGCAACGCGCGCAGGTTCGTGCGCTCCCCCAAGAGGACAACGGCGTATTGGAGAAAAAGACGACGAAATAATGGCACGTTTTTTCGCCGCACGTACACGAATCGTAGGTGGCCGTTGTCGGCGTGTACAAGAAGAAGAGGTGAAGCGACGCTCGAGAGAGAAGAAGGAGGAGGCATTCCTGATCTCCTGTTTAGAACGCGGCAGTCTTTATTTACCCCCAGGGCACAATGTACTGAATAACACACTGCTTTGTATCACTGATTGTACATTTCGCCTCACACGTCTTTCACTTATACATTTGTACAGTACACACACTAAAGTGTACAAACATTATTCTGTCCCCATTGTCATGGATATGGGCAAGAACCTTGTCAAGCTGCAAAAAAGCAGCTTTTAGTTCTTGTCCTAGTGTTCATTTTTTGTAAATGAATGAATGCTAAATAAAGATTGAGATTGATTGAAGTCAGCCCACAATAAATAGTTGTGTCTGAACTCCCTTAACTGTTCGTTACAATATTGTTTACTATAGCTTGGCTGTATTTTCTAGGCAATTCGTTTCTTAAGCCGAAATAGACAGCAATTTCTTTCATTTTTACCGTATGTGAAGCCACAATATTGCCTTCAAGTACGCAGCAATGTTCAAGTGGAATCTTTCAGTTGAATGACAGCGTGTGCTGTGGATGTCTTTGGAGTTCAAAATTCCGGGGGTTTCACGTGCCAAAACCACTACTTGATCGTGAGGCACGCCGCAGGGGGGAGCTCCGCAATAATTTGGGCCACCTGGGTTTCTTTAACGTGCATCTAAATCTAAGTACACAGACGTTTCCTCATTTCCCCCCATCGAAATGCGGCCGCCGTGGCTGTGATTTGATTCCGTGAATTCGTGCTTAGCATCCCAACACCACAACCACTAAGCAGCCATGGCGGGTTGAACGAAGTTCACAAGGAAATCTGAAGGCGTTATGCGTACATCTGAGAATCACTCCAAGGCACGTCTGAGCTGGCGAGCAATGTTGTCGACAGTCCTGTCGGCATGCAGTCCCGACACCTTTTTTGGCGGGAGGATCGAATACAGGCATCCCGGGCGGTTTGTGTGGTACTGTTTGTCACTTTCAGGGTGAGACGCATGCACACACACAGTTGCGGCAACTTCTCCCTTCTTTCGTATTTGCAGCCGCCCAGCGATGGCATCGCCACGAGCCGAATCGCGCGCCAACCCTCGCGGTGCCCCTGCATGGTCTCGTGTGAAAAAACGACAGCGATTGGCCCCGGCCGCGTCCACCGTAGGTCAGCCTTGCGGCACCTGTAGCCGCTGCGTTTTTCGTTCCGCCGGGAATGCAGCTCTTCACGCCCGCAACGCATGGGTTCGATCCCCGCTCGCAAGAATTCATCCTTCGAATGTTCCTTCGCACGGAGGCGTGCTGAGAAGAGTACTTGTGGCCAGTGCGCCTTCATTTGCATTTCTCTTTCCTTTGTCTCTCCGTGCCGCGTTTTGCAAGCGTCTACGCGCAGTCTCAGATAGCGTAATGCAGTGTCTCGCGAGCGCCCAATTCTAAAGCCTACAATCCCGAACTTAGTTCCACAGGCACGGAGTGACTTCTTGTGACGAGAGCACATGATCGATTTGTAAAAAAATTAGTGTCCTTGATTTGGTGGAGTAGCGTAAGCCGAAGTTATTTTCCTTATAGAGTCTCGTTATTCTGAAGCAACATTTAAATGCGCAGAGTAACGTTCGTAGGAAAGGAACGTGAGGCTGAGGCTTTCCTTTAGCATTTGAGGTTAACGCATGCACGCCCGTTATGCATCTTCACAGCCAAAGAATCCAGTTTCTCGCTCAGTGTTACATCGTCCCTGAAGCTCGTGCGTACTTTTATTTAGCATATCAGAGTGATGATCGGTGCTTATTGGTCAACAATATCGAATGTTTCATCTGTATTGTCTTATTCCAAGCAAAGTTGTGGAGCTGCATGCGTATCTATATCTTCACAATACACCTGAGCGTTTGACGTGCCTGACCGCAGCGTACTTAGGCTATTCATTCTCAACTCGCTCGTCATATAAACCAGCCACTTCTCAGAAGACAAGAACTAAGCGCCGATACCTCCTGCGAAAAAAATTAATGCTATAGTGTCCCTTCAGGTAGAAAACTGCCAATGAATCGCGCACACGATAGCGCGGACTGCGCACAGCCCACGTCAGCAACTCCCGTGCTCGTTTATGAGTAGAACAACCTACAATAAAGCTTGTCACGTCACCCATGACATTACAAGCACATTGCACTTTCGAGACCAAGCGAGACCTAAAAGCGGAATCACACAAATTTGCGCTCCAGGCGCCGTCCGCAGCCGGTAAAGAAGGCAAGCCGAGATGCTAGAAAATCCACACATGGGCCTTGAAGGGGGAAACATCACTGAGAAATTCACGTTCAATCGTACTATTCGAACACGAAGGAAACAGATTTTTTGTTCCACTCGCACCTAGCAGGCGAGGCCTCGATTAGGTTTCTCCGGCACTCTAGATTGTTTTCGGTGCAGCGTAGTTTCAATGAGTGTATGAGCCATGCGCACATGGGACTAAGATTTGTTACGCAATCTTTATTTCCTTCTAGTGCTCGCTTATGCACCGGTGGTTGCGAGCCAAAGCGAGTTTCTTCCTTTTTTTTTTGCCATGCTGCTGTTGGACGCAATAAGCAGATTTCCGCGCAAGTCTGGGAGATGCAGTTGGGAAATAATTTTGACCTTTCTGAGGGGCTCCTATATGCATGGGCGCTGCGTATATGCTCAGCGCTGAGCTCAACGAGCCATCGGCAACGATGTGCGCGAGAGCAGGAATTTTTACACTAGGCATTTGACAGCGTTACGTAGTTGTGAGGAGAGCGGACGTAGTTGTCAGGACAGTTATAGTCAAGCTGGTCGAGGTACGAACCGCTGTGCGCTATCGGTTAGCGGCGTATAATTTTTTTTTGTACACCGTAAAATTCCGAATTATGGCCCACTAACTAAAGTTTGTGCGCACTTGTTTTTGGAGTGATTTTCTATTCTTACTACAGAAGAAAGAATAGGTAAGACGGCCGGACGAAATGAACTTCTAACCCCGGTGACTGCAGAAGCAGTGCGCGTGTACTCGGCACAGAACATTGGAATAAGGAAACAATGGGCGACTACTATTCAATTTTTTTACTATGGGAGTACTAGGAGAATAACGTTGACTGAACTGCGGCGGTAATTTATTGGGTTATTAAGGGCTGTCCCTTAAGTGCGCTATTTCATCTTAAATGGAAGGAAGCGATTCTATAGGAATAGGAAAATCGCACAAGAAAAAAATGTGCATGTATCCATACCTGCGCTTTTCATACGTTGTACGGTTTGCTTGCGACAACAAGATTAAAATACGTACATCACCGCTGGTGTGTATATATCGCGGAATTTACGTTCCTGTCCTATCCCGGCGGAGATAAAGGGACACTGAGGCAAACACAAAGCCGACGTGGACTGTTTACATATCATTCCAGAAACCTCACAATGCTTGTTTCGTGCCAAGAAAATCCTTAGTTTACGAGCAAATTTCATGTAATAGGGTCTGAATACCCTTATCGAAATTCAGGTCTCCCGCCACCCAACCGCAGTGGTGTGAAGTCCAATACGCCATCACCGCCATTTGCTGCCGTCGGTTAGTCAAACGGCGCGCAACAGACGGCGGTATAGTTTTTTTACCCAAAACGCAAACGCGCGCCCATGGAGAATCTGAGCGGATACAGAGCGGTGACGGATTCGCCGCTGCATGCAGCAGCTTATCAGTCAAGTGGCGTATGCCGTTCGGGCATCCTTCGAAATCACATGGAAGTTGAATTCTCTGCAACCTGCAGTTTGAGGGTGTTTCGCGAGCCAGCAAAACCAGCGCAGCACTATACACGATAGCGCAACTGCTGAAACGCGAAAGCGGGGCGGCGTAGAGGCGAGCGAAAACGAAACGTTTCGACCACCCGCGTCGTTGTCAAGGGTAATGTCAATGAGTTCTTTCTTTCTGAAAATGAAATGTAGCTGGCCAAGTAGCATTTTCTTTCGTTTTATAATGCAATACAATGTTTTTTATAAAGAGTAGTTGCGTACTAGTGACAGAATTTAAATGAGGAGTGCCTTCGTCGTCGGGCAAGTACTTGAATGTCCCGGGGGAGGCTCTAATCATGTCCTGCATTTACCTCAACTTCTCGATTATTAAGGTTCTGTTCGCGATAATATTGACGCCTGAGAAATTCTGGAACACTAATCCATCACTTTAGCTTGACTTAACATTTGTCTTTAGTGTCCCTTTAAAGGCGAATAAGAAGAGACAAACTAGACTATCTCTTATTCTTACTACATAAGCTACCGCATTATGGTCATGAGGTAAGCGGTAGATAAGTGCACATAGACCCTAAACTCCTTTTCTAAACTAAACGTTTGCGAATGAAATACGTGAGCGTCGGGCACACTGGTGAACTTCAAGAGGTAGGCATGTCTTTTAGTTTGTTATAATGTATCCACCTTAATTTCCTGCGTGATAGCATATGTCTCTCGAGCGATATGAAAGGGAACACACGAATTGGCTTAAACCAACCGTAGGGGCTTGGCACGCGTATCCCATGCACGTGAAAAATATTCCACGAGACTTAATGGGCGACAGGAAAGCTGCTTGTTGAATAATAAAAGATGTCAGCGTCGAATCCACATATCACGAGCAATGAATTTGGTGTTCCCTCTCATACTGCTCGCGTGTCAGTTTCCTTGTAACCTGCATTCAGGTACCCGCGCTTTCGAATTTCTGTACAGAGAGCGCCACAACTCGCACTGCGCCGAGCGCCGTGCGAGCGCTGGAGCGTGCCCACGCCAGGCACGTGAGCAATACAGGGTCTTCGGGCATCCGACGACATCATCTGTGCTTGCTGTGCAGGCCGACCGGCGGCCGTGAGATGCAGGGCGTGGGCCGTGGTCTGGCATGCTGACCTGCGCCAACACGCCGGGTCTACGCATCACCTGTCACGTGTCCCAACGGTCGTCCGAAGCGCGCTCCGGGGCGCGTAATGCCGCTGTGACGCCGCCGATCGAAACCATTTCACGGAACGCGGCGAAGCGCATACCGCGCCGCCTCAGTACGTGCGCGTGCACATCTTCAAAGTCTGCGCAGACGGTGGCCGCAAGTGTGCCGTCGCTGCGTGCAACGCAGCTAAATGAGCCTTCCATTCTGTCAGTGCTGGTGTGGGGTATTAAGGCGAATGTAAGCTATTGCGTACCATGAGGATCGCGTGCGAATTATGCCTGTTTGAAATTGATGCACACTGATTAAACAGTTCACTGGGCACGGGAATAGCGGTTCAGCCCAATGCGAGAAGGCTGGAATGAAATGTGCCCGACACTGGAGGGTTCCCTGAAATTGGAGCATTTATGAAAACACACAAGAAAAACGTTCAAATTTGGACATGTGCAAGTCAATACCTCGTGCTGGGTTTGGTCGCCGCGCTAAATTAAGTGTCCGCGCGGAGGCGATCGACTACCTTCACTCTCGAGTACTTGATGTATAGTGCGACGACTCAGTCCCCAGAACTTACTGCATTTGTGAACTAATTAAGGAGCCATAAAGCGAAGGGCGGAAGCAGAGAAAAAAAGAAAAAGAAAGCGAGCAGGAAGAAAGAAGAGTTGCACAAAAAACGATATATAGGTGCCATGTTTGAAATATTTGCCGTCAGTCCAGCGCTCGTAAGCGTAAGAATGAACGGCAAGAATCAAGTGTCTAGATATGCCAGTGTTTTATATTGGCCTTGTGTCCCTTTCAGAAAGCGGTGCGATTCGACGTACTCTTCTTGTTTGCACACACGTACGTCAGTCATTCTCCCTTCGTATTCCTCACTTCGATTCTAAGCACCCTCCCACACTTTAAGGTACTACAATGAAAAGAATATATAGCAGAGTACGTCGTGCCTAAACTTGTGTTATTACAATTTAGTCTTATTTACCCGTTTCGCGTTAGCAAACGAATATTTGTGACCGCGCAAAGCAGCATCAGATATGTTTGTAACATAACAGTCTGCAACGTGCGTTAAGAATGCAGCATTAATAAACAATAATTCAGAATTCGGTGCAAATTCAGTAATTCATGCAAGAATTCGGTGCAAAGCGAGAAGTATACACAGCGCAGATGTGCGTCTCTGCATGGAGCTGTGCTCGCACAACCGCTAGAGTCGATTTCGTTGCGCTTCGACTGCAGCAGCTGTCCCGTGACGGCGATTTCCCGATGCAAAGGAGATGCAACCGAACTAATGCGCCACTATATGCATACTACTTGGCGCCATTAAGTAGGTGGTTAGACGTGAGCGCTGTCCCCGATCTGCGCGTTTCTCTGTGCCGGTGGCTTGTAAGCAGCTTCAGCTTATGCTGGATTGAAGCCAATGCTACCAGCTCGTTTGAGCGTCTGCATTTCCGTTTTCTTTCTTTGCCAGATTCCGCGACCGTTGTCTTGCGAAATAGAAATTGCGCCTCTAACGCGTTGTTTAACGAGAATTTTCTCTGAACCGTAGCTTCAGTGTCTGTGATTTTATCATCATCATCATCATCATCATCTTTTCTGTCCACTGATGGACAAAGGCGATCTCCAATTATCCCTGTCCTGCCCCAACCGATTCCGGCCAGCGTTTGCGAATTTCTTAATTTCATCCCCCCACCTCGTCTTATGTCGTCCTCGACTGCGCTTCCCTTCTCTTGGCACCCATTCTGTAACCCTAATGGTCCACCGGCTATCTGCCCAGCTCCATTTCTTTCTCTTAACGTCAATTAGAATGTTGGCTAGCCCTGTTTCCTCCCTGATCAACACCGCTCTCTTCATGTTTCTTAACGTTACCCCTAACATTCTTCGTTCCATCACTCTTTGCGCAGTCCTTAACTTGTTTTCGAGCTTCTTTGTCAGTCTCCAAGTTTCTGCCCCATGTGTTAGCATCGGTAGAATGCCCCACTGATTGTACGCCTTCCTTTTTAATGACAATGGTAAGCTTCCAGTCAGGATCTAACAATGTCTGCCGAATGCGCTCTAAACCATTTTTATTCTTCTGTAAATTGTCTTCTCGTGATCAGGGTCCCCTGGGAGTAATTGACCTAGGCAAACGTACTCCTTCACAGACTCCAGACTCTAGAGGCTGACTGGCGATCCTGAACTCATGTTCCCTTGTCCGGCTAGGATCATTATTTTTGTCTTCTGCATGTTAATCTTCAACCCCACTCTTATACTCACTCAGTTAAGGTCTTCAATCTTTTGTTGTAAGTCGTCCCCAGTGTTGCTGAACAGGACAATGTTATCTGCAAATTGATGGTTGCTGAGATATTCGCCGTTGATGCTTACTCCTAAGCATTCCCAGTTTAATAGTTTGAATACTTCTTTCAAGCACGCAGCGAATAGCATTGGAGAGATTGTGTCTCATTCTCTGATCCCTTTCTTTATAGGTATCTTCCTACTTTTCTTGTAGAGAATTAAGGTAGCTGTGGAATCTCTGTAGATACCCTCCGGGATATTTATGTAAGCGTCCTGTACTCCTGGATTACGTAATGGCTCTACGACTGCTGGTATCTCGACTGAATCAAATGTCTTTTTGTAATCTATGAAAGCCACATAGAGAGGCTGATTGTACTCTGCGGATTTCTGGATTACCGGATTAATGACATGGATGTAATCCATTGGAGGGTATCCCTTCCTTAAACCTGCCTGTTACCTTGGTTGACTAAAGTCCAGTGTTGTCCTTATTCTACTCGAGATTATCTTGGTGAATATGTTATTTAACACTGGAAGTTAGCTAATGGGCCTATATTTTTTTCAATTCTTCAACGTCCACCTTTTTGTGGATTAGTATAATTTTGGCATTTTTCCAGTTCTCTGGGACCCTTGAAGTTCATAGACAGTTTGTATAGAGGGCCGCCAGCTTTCCAAGCATTATGTCTCCTCCACCTTTGATTAAATCGACTGGTAGTCCATCTTCTCCTGCCGCTTTTCCCCGTTTCATGTCTCGCAAGGCCCTTCTAACTTCATCTCTAGTTAAAGAAGGAGCCTATGCAACCTGTTCATTACTACATCAAATGAAGGTATCGTGGCTGCTTTGGGTACTGTGCAGGTCAGTATAGAATTCTTCCGTTGCTTTTACTATATCTTCGAGATTGCTGATCAGATTACCCTGCTTATCTTGCAATGCATACATCTTGGTTTGTCCGATGCCAAGTTTCCTTCTCACTGATTTCAGGCTGCGTCCATTTTTCACTGTTTCCTCAGTTTCTCTCACGTTATAATTTCGACTATCCCTCATTTTCTCCTTGTTGATTAGTTTTGACACTTCCGCGAATTCAATCTGATCTCTTGAGCTGGACACTTTCATTCTTTGTCGTTTCTTCATGAGGTCCTTTGTTACTTGGGAGAGCTTGCCTACTGGTTACCTTGGTGCCTCACCTCCCACTTCAGTTGCTGCTTCTTAAGCGAACCTAGTTACAGTTTCATTCATTGCCTCTTTGTCATCTACATCTCTTTGTTCTAAGACTGCATATTTGTTTGCAAGTGCCAACCTGAATCGGTCTGCGTTTACCCTTACAGCGTCTAGGTTTGCCCTTATTCTTCTTGACCAATTTTACTCTTTCTCTCTGCAAATTGCAGTGTATCCTAGCCCTCAGTAACCTATGATTACTTCACTTTACTCTACCCAGCACTTCAACATCCTTCATTGTGCTTGGATCGGCAGAAAGCATGACATCTATTTCATTTCTCGTTTCACCATTAGGGCATTTCCAGGTCCACATTTTGTTCCAACGCTTGCTGAAGAAGGTGTTCATTATTCGCAGCTTATTCCTTTCCGTGAATCTTACCAAGAACTTTCCTCGAGTGTTCGTAGAACCCACGCTGTAGTTGCCAATTGCTTGTCCACCAGCCTGCTTTTTCCCTACTTTTGCATAGAAATCGCCCATCGTCCGTGATTAACGTTGTCGAAGTCGACGGTAATTTGCCCCGGTATAAACGTGAACGTAGTCGTCACCGCTAATTCGCTTTTAACAAAAAGAAGGCCCTGCTGAGCTCAGCAAGGAGGAGTAAGTTTAATGAAAAGTAAAGTTGGCCCCATCCGCCTGAGAACTCCCACCAAGCTACGAAGGAAATTCATGTGAAGTCTCTCAGAAAGAAGGTCTAATAGAGAATGGTTAATGATTTTTCGAGTGCTTTGAATTGTAAAATAATTTATTATTTACACAATTTACACAAAACATCTATTCAGTTAGTTAGTTAGTTAATTAATTAGTTAGTTAGTTACTAAGTTAGTTAGTTATTAAGTTAGGTAGTTAGTTAGTTAGTTAGTTAGTTAGTTAGTTTGTTAGTTAGTTAGTTAGTTAGTTAGTTAGTTAGTTAGTTAGTTAGTTAGTTAGTTAGTTAGTTAGTTAGTTAGTTAGTTAGTTAGTTAGTTAGTTAGTTAGTTAGTTAGTTAGTTAGTTAGTTAGTTAGTTAGTTAGTTAGTTATACTCTCAATGCTATTAGGGCGCTACAGAGAGGAGTGCTACATCGTTGCAGATGTACGTTTTGAACGCAGTTTGGCCGTGGTTGCTGGCGATGCAGATGCAACTACAACCTGAAAACAAAAGGAACAAAAGACTAACAATTTATACTGCAGTTCTAATCAGAAAAACTCAATATTGTTGAGAATGAGAAAAGTTTTGTATGATTTATTCGCACATTCCATAATTTCATGTTCAAGATCATGTAGGCGATTTAGTAGTGAAGGTGCCTGGTAACTGACTAGTTGTTTTCCGTAATTGGTTCTTATTTTTGGTGTTCTCATGGTATGTTGTCGAAGGCTGTAATGCGTATCGGTGGGTACATTCAAGATGTACAGTGATTTCTTTTGTTTAATGTCTTGCAGCAACTTGTAATAATACACCTGATTTGCTTTAACATAGAATGTTTCATAAAGAATGGTGTGATTCTAAAGTTTTGTACAAGGCCATAATATCCATCGAATGCACGTAACTCCTTTTTCCAGCACTATCAATTTATTATTGTTTTCTTTTGCGAAGTAGTGCCCCAAATTAATATGCAGTAGGTTAATCTAGAATAAATGAGTGCGTAGTACAATGAACTTTTCAAGCATGGAGGAGCCAGAGTACTCAGTCTGTATAAGCAACCAACAGTTCAGCTTAGTTCCATAGCAAGTTTGTCGATGTGCATGTTCCAGGCCAAATCTTCTTGGAACCACACTCCGAGAAATGTTTGACATTTTACCTGCTCTATCAGCCTATGTTCAATAAGAATAGCCGCATTGCAGTTATGTGGTTTATTAGTAGGAGCAACTATCATATATTTTGTTTTGGAAGAATTAATTTGTTGTTTATTCTGTTGTAACCAGCAAGAGAGTTGCTTCGGGTAATTGTTAACTTTCAATTCGAGCTCTGTTATAGTAGCAGCTTTAAAGAATATGTTACTATCATCTTCATACATAACTAATCCAGGAGACTCGGGGATGTCACACAGACCATTAATATATATTATAAACAGAAGAGGTCCAAGTATTGATCCTTGTGGAACACCCGTTATGATTTCCGCGTAAGATGAAACATCATTGTTTATGCTGACATATTGATAGCGATTGGTTAAGTAATATCGTAAAAGTTCCAAAACGATACCTCCTACACCGCACTGTTCCAGTTTGCTAATTAATAAACTGTGGCATACTCAATCAAAGGCTTTCCTAAAGTCTATAAATAAACCTAATGTATACATTCTTTTTTCAATATTTGTTATTATTTTATGTTTGATATTAAGAAGAGCTGCTTCACAAGATTTATTTTTTTGGAATCCATACTGCATGTCCCTGATTACATTATATTTACTGAAATATGTTTTAGTCTAATATTCAGGGCTCTCTCGAACACCTTGACAGAAAAGGTAAGACAGATATCCGCCGGAAATTTGTCATTAAATGTTTATCACCTCCTTTGTAAATAGGGCATACACATGCTATATTTAGGCAGTCAGGAAATATACCACTTTCAAATATTCTGTTTATGATGTGAACAATGACAGGTAATATTATATCCGCAATATATTTAATTGGTACTGGTTTCACATAATCATACCAACATACATCATATTAGCAAACTTAGCCGATCAGGGTCATAGAGTATTTACGAAAGAAAATCTTCTTGAGTTCAGCCCAGGGGCTGAACTCAAGAAGATTACTCAAGAAGATTTTCTTTCGTAATTCGAAGATTTTCTTTCTTTCTTTCGTTTCTTTCGTATCGCTTCTACCTGATGGCAGATGGCAACTTTTCTTTTGTTGTCACATATATCGCATGTACGCATGACCAGTGCCATCTGCAGTTCATTAGGAGACAATTTAGTAACAAGGCCCCCAGAGTTTTGGTCACATTTATTAAATGAACGCGACGTCTCCAGATGAGCATTTGTGTGAACGTTTTCACTGCTTCAGCCAAGGAGATTGCATTCGAAATCTCTGCGGCACTTAGAGAAGCGAGAAAATTAGGCAGGAATCACAGGCCACCTTAAGCTATACCATTTTCTTGTTATCTAAGCTTAACTCCCATGCTCAAATTCTTTTGGGATATATGACTGAAGTTTATTAGCCGAGGACCATTGCCACGAAGGCCGCCAGTGAATATAATATTTTGTTATGGACACATGCGTTATGCTCTTTCCGCCCCAGAAGCCTTAATAATGTAGCTAAATGAACGAATAGCATGTGTATGGAGAGCCCGACACGCGACCCGACCTTCTAATACAGATTCAAGCTCCTAGTGACGATGTTTTCCAGCGCGGTAAAACATTTAACGGAACACAGACAAGGGGAAAAAAGTGTGCGTTTGTGTGAGTGGGTGGGGGGGGGGAGGAGGGGGTGTGAAAAGTACCTTCAGATGAGATCTCCGAAAGCAAATCCACTGCGTGCAGGAAAGAAGCCTAAGACAATAAAAAGTTAGTCTTTATTAGGGTAGCTCTCTCACCGCTGGAACGCGTGGTACATCATACCGTATAAAACTACCCCCGCTCCACCCGCCCCACCCCTGTCAGCGTTGCGCTCCTATATGCTGGCCCATGTAGACATGGCGAATTGACCACAACCATGGTAAGTATTTCTTTGTGGATGACTCACCTGCTATTTTCAGTGCGTTCAGTATCAACATGACAGTTTTCAAATATGAAACTTGAAGTAACGGTACATAAGAAATAAGAAAAAGAATTGCAGGTCGCTTAAGCTTCGCCTTCAAGAGTGGAACGCGATAGCGTTATCGCACCCCGTTCGCACCGCCTACTCAAACGCGCTACGCCAGCCAAACGTCGCGATCGGCACAGATAGCCGGGCCCCGACGCGCCATGAAGGCTGACGCGATCATGGGGCGAGGGGCGCGCCACGTGTCGGGGCAGCGCCGTACATTGCGAGGAGGGGGTCTTCTGTGTTTGCCGCAAGATGGCTCTGCGTGTGCGCAGAGCGCAGAAGGAATGTAGCGGAAACGTACTTGGCTGCTTGTGAAACTGCGATTTCTGTAAGATACATGGTCATAATTACCGATATACACCGCAGTATAACTTTCTACGGCACGTTTCTAAGGCAACATCGCATTCACTAGAGGCGATTTTGTCCCGTTTTGAAGGAACGAACTCGTGGCTGAGTGGTAGCGTCTCCGTCTCACACTCCGGAGACCCTGGTTCGATTCTCACCAGCCCATCGTGCAAGATGTTTTTTATTTATGAAGTGCCTTCTGGTATTTATCGCTCACGGCTGACGCCGCTTACGCCGACGCTGACGACATCGGCTTTTCTGCGACACCAGCTCCTTAACGCTGTCGCGTTAAAATGGAGGACGCTTAAGCTTGGCCTTTAAGAGTGGAACGCGATAGCATCCAAATATCATTGGTTGCTTCTCACGCTTCCCGACAACTGCAGCTTATGTAACCGTAACGTTTTCCGGCAAACGCTATGCGCGAAGGCGAGCTTTCTGGCATAAAAATGGCATCCTACGTGGGCCACGATGGATGGATGCTATGAGCGTCCCCTTTGGGGCCGGGACAGTGGATTGCACCACCATACTCTTGTCATTGTATTGCTTAGTCTCCGGCCTATGTTAAAGAAAGAAAAAAAGAAAAGGAAAGGAAGGAATACGCGGAGGCGAGCGCCATCTAGATGGTGTTGTTATAAGGAATCGAGCTCGCCGCGGCGCTCTATGACTGGCATAAACGCTTGAAGATAGGTTTACGTTTGAGCTTCCGCGTAACAGAATTATGTTTGCTGGTATATTCAAATTGCAGACCGGCGCTATCATGTCTGTAGGTTGTGGTTAGGTGGTATTCTACGATTTTCCTGACGCATCTTACTTTGAGGAAGTCAGTTACGTCAGTAACACCTCCGCGCCACGCTAAGGGCCTACGTGGTTGTGGTACGGAATGATTTTTCGTCAAACGACGTCCGACACAAAACGCCAGCACCGTTTTTTTTTTTCGACACGGCGCTCTCAACGCTCTCGCGTCAAAAATACAGCACCTAAAGGAACCATACGTAAAAATGTGGTTAGCGAGTAGATCACGTCGGAGACGCCACGGTAACAACTGCAGCGAAGTATGAACCCATTGCGAGGCTTAGCATTCTTTCCATCTAAAGGAGAGCAATAGGCCGTGGTATCAAGGTACTAAGCATTTGCTTTTGTTTATTGCGCGGTGAATTTTGAAGTAAGGGGCACATTTCTAGCGTGACCTTCATTGCAAGAACAAAATGCCTTAGGTAGCGAAATATTTACGATTGTTCTACCACGCGAAAACTCCATAGTATAGACCTCAGCCCTTTTCTTTTTTCTTTATTGTTCAGCCTTTCACGGTAACACTACAGTGGAATATCTTTAACGTTCACGCTTATTGACAATTAGTGTAATTGTAGACATCCCTGAAATGGTTTCGCGCTCACGCTAGTACCCCTTAAGCAATACTACAGGAATGCACCGGTCTTCTGGAGCCATAAAATTTTGACGCCGACTGATGCGACAAAGCTTATTAAGGTGGATCTTTTCAAATGTATATATTGTCGCTCGAGCTACCATTCCGCAGGCAGTACGCCAACAGTTAAATACCGTAAAGCTAATTTCTGCTAACCTACCATTATTATTCATTAACCGTTAGCGAAAAGAAAAGGTGGTTGATACCACGCTGTGAAGATGGACCCATACTCCGGGTGGGAAATGTTGCGCTGCCAAGGTGCTCACTGCTGTATTTCTTAAGCTTTGTCATTGCCGCACTGACGACATCGCACCGCTCTTGCGGAGTGCTATAGGTTGTGCGTGTGAGAGCGCGGCATTGTAGGAGCTAGCTTCTGAAAGCGGCGGCCAGACGCAGGTTTCCGCGCTGAGTGTCCTTACGACCAGCCACGACGAGGACTCCACGTAGCGACGCCGAGCAGCTGCTGCAGGCGCCGGCCGCCCAGCCTGGAGCCACGACGCCATTCCGGGACACAACAGAAGCCGATGGCGAGCGCATCCCTAAGCAGCCGGCCGCGGTCTGACACGTTGGCGCGCACGAGATCGGCCCCAAATTCAGCACAAGTTCACCGCCAGCTGTCCCATGGTCCCTCTGGAGTCGCACCGCACGGCACGACTACGGCGCAGCAGCCCACGTCTCCTGCCGACGAACCCCCAGCGAGTGGGAAGGGGAAGCCTGAGGATTCGGTAGGTGTCCAACACGACGCGCCGCACCCTGCAACCGACTCGCTGAGGCGCCTCTCGCCGAACGAATCGGTGTACTGGGGCCACCCGTGCCGGACGGGATACAAAAAACGTTCGCTGACGAATGCAAAGTCCGTACACGACAGAGAACGCCAACTTTCTAAACGAGTATACCCCGTCACATGACGCCAGACGTCCGCGAAGGATGCTCGCGTTGCCACATCTTCGATCGCTTTATAACGTTAACTGCCCCCTGTTGCCGTCAGGAGGCACGACATAAGCGCTGACAACTGCTTAAACGGACTGTTGGCCAAGTTGATAGTACATACAGTGATATTTCCACGGGCCACCTGGACCTTGATTTGGGCCATCTGGGGTTCTTTAACGTGCACCTAAATCTAAATACACGGGTGTTTCCGCATTTCGCCTCCATCGAAATGCGGCCGCCGTGACCGGGATTCAATCCCTAACCTCGTGCTTAGCAGCCCAACACCAACCACGGCGGATAAAGGGAACAGGACGCGAGGAAGGGACAGACAACGGTGCTGACTAACAACCAAATCTTTATTCTTTCAAGCAGCATGTATCTAGCGCGTACAACCTTGCAAGAAAATCAGTAAAGACAGATGGGAAGCATGCGTTGAAGTAACATGTAACGAAATCACTCCGATAAGAGTGATATCTCCTTCGAAAAGAGTGGAATGGAAGGAAAGCTTACGCATGCATCGCCGCTCCTTTGGATCTCGAAGACTGCAGATATCAACCGTGCTCGCTCATCATGTTATCTTGACACTATGGTACAATCTTTAAAGAATGGCTCACAGCCAGATTCAACGCAGTGCAGTGGCAGGTGGCTACTTTTTGCTCGCTTATCGACCCTATATTTGAGTGTTCGCGCGTGTGGTCATTCACACAACGCCCTGTTTGTCCGACATGGAAACACCCGCAGGAAAGATGAACATTCCGTTCAAGACACATGATGCACCAACTGGCCCAACAGACAACTATTCTGACATACATGTTTAATATACGAAAGCAAGAACGATGCACCAGCTGCCCAAGCAGCACCGCTTTAACAATGAGCCGGCCACCACTTATTGCGCGTTAGTGTACTGCGAAAACGCTAGCTTGGAATATTTCAAACGTGTCGTTTCGGTTAAAATGCAATGCGCCTTCTTTGTTCTCACATAGGTATTGAGATCTTGCGGCCATACAGAGCTCTGTAACTGGTTCTCAAGCATTGTCAAACGCTAGCAAGCTGAGGCATGGTAAAAAAAGAACAATAGAAACAAATATAGGAGACAGAAAGATAAATTATCTGCTCGTTGCTGACTTCTTGCTCCTATCGACTCCTTCAGCAAGACTTCAAATTTATGCAGTGAAGCGTGCTTGCCGTGTCACTTGACTCGAGGGTATGCAAAACCACGCTATTAGTTTCTCTCCATATCTTAATCAAAGTGGTGTGTCTCACCAATGGGGCTACTTGAGGTAGCCCGTTGGTAATAAGAATGGCAAAATGCCACTAAAATTACCCTTAAGCGCAATTCAATGTAATGGTACAGCTGGCCCGAACGCGTCTTCTCGTTGACTTCCTCATTGTGTTATTCTTTAAGCCGTAAGCGTAGGCCAGCCAACATTATATTTTGCAACGAGCAGTGGTTTCAGCAACGTTTCCCAATTTTTTGCTGTTCTAATGAATTTGTGAACGCAGCTATGCAAACGATGTCGGCAGGGCTAGACATGTAGGGTTGCACCGGTACATGTGTAGTGCCTGCTGGGAGAGAGAGAGCAAATAATAAAGGAAAGGCAAGGAGGTTAACCAGGACTGAGCCCGGTTGGCTACCCTACACAGGGGAAAGGGAAGAGCGGACGGAAAGATTAAAACAAGAAGAGAAAGTCTACTGGGTATATCGTGCGGTCACTCAGTCCGGATCACAGACGCTGACTCAATCCAGTGGCTTTCAAATATCGCAGTGCCTGCTGGAAAAGCCAGTACTGTTAATGAGCAGCGTACATTTACATACGCCTTACGCTTCAGAACCAATAACCACGCAGCCATCACTGCGCATTGTCTGAGAGAGGTGTCCTGTAGCCGAAGCAAATGCTTTTCGATGCATGTTCAGATTACCCACCAAGAGCCTATAAAGGCAGGAGGTCCGCCCAACATCTGTAGTACCTCGCTATTTGTCCGAGTCTGTATGATATAGATGTCTAATATTGTTATCTGACATCCCGTAATATTTATTAGGTGGTCATTATAAAAACTGTTGAGGCACGAAATGAAAGAACGTAGAGAACAAAATTCGTAGCAGTGGTTTTACTACAGCTAATTGCTCTATTTGCCCGTTGTGCGTAACATCATTGAGAGAGAGAGAGAGAAAGAGAGAGAGAGAAACATTTATTTGTAATAAGATGGGGTGACTTCCTCGTAGGGTGGAGCCCTTAGTTCAGGGCCCCATTGGCTCGCGCCACTCCGCGCGCCCGCCGGATCAACCGTCGCTGCTCTTGAGGGTATGAGTTGGTGAAGGGGAAGGAATAGGAGAGTAACCCGGAGGGTGTGGGCCCTCTCAGGGGCAATAATATACTGTGGACTTTGCTCCACAGCAAGGACAGTATGAAGGATATGTGTGGGGTGGAAAATGTGAAGATAAAAGAGGCAGGTAAATGAATTAGTTCGAAGCTGTCGCCACGCGACGGCATCTTATTGGTTAAGGGAATTATGTGGTGGGGGGAAGTGTCTCCTATCTCTATAATATTGTAGAGTTTCAATGTAGTTCAGTGGTTCTGTCGGTACGTCGTCTGGGTTGGACAGCTCTTCCAATGGCGCCCGGTTAGCGCTCTCGGGCTACCGCATTAGCACGTTCACTACCATGGAGAGATGCGTGTCCAGGTGTCCAGACGATACGCATCCTGTGTAACGCTGTGGGGTGTAAGGATGTAAGGATGCGGTGTGTGTAGGGTGTCACCCTCCCTTGTGCCAAAGTCCTGCAGGTGGTCTGTGAATCAGTGACGACTGTGATGGGTCCGTCCGGTGCCGGTATGGTTAAAGCGTGTACGACGGCTAGGGTGATAGCAGCCTCTTCCGCCGTGCCACTGTCCACAGTGTTGAGGGCGGCCGAAGCCCTCAGAATGTCTGTACTATCTAGTACGACTAGACATAAGAGACGTCTCTATGGGCAGCGGGCCACGTCGGTGTATAGGACCGGTGTGTTCGATGTGTCATCGCCAAAGAGTCAAGCCAGGGCTTGTGCTCTTGCCTTTCTTCGGCCTTTTTGACGGTCAGGGTGCGTATTCCGGGGAATTTGGGCCACGTGAATTTTGTTGAGAATACTAAGCGCAAGAAGTGCGCGGTCTTCCTGTTGTGGTTTTCTTGGTGTTTGGTATCCTGGCCGGGATAGAATGAGGTACCCTTGCATTGTTCGTTGGAGACGTTGCAATTGGCTGTTAAGATGACCTTTGACTAGTTCAGTTCCCGAATGGTGTTGTGCATCCCAAGTCTGGTTCAGTTGGGCTGTGCAATTTCTTTTTCTTGCGTCAATGTGTCTCAGTAGCTCATTGCTGCTTGTCACTCTGACTGTCATGTTGCTGTGGCAACACATCTTCAGTGTACCGTGCTTCCTTTTCTTTCTTTTTTTTTCCTTCTTTCTTTTTTTCTTTCTTTCTTTCTTTCTTTCTCTTCCCCTCTCTTTTGTGCACTGAGATAACCAGGAATCGAAAACGAACAATAATTGCAGCTTACACCCTGACATGCTATGGAGACTTTTTGTGTACCTCAAATACCTAGCGGGTAACAGATGCCGAGCTGTTAGGCGTCACACCACTATTTGCAGAATCACGGAGCATTTCTCACTGCGGCATCATACGTACGGAACGTCCAGGGAAAACGCGATGCTCAGTCCATGCCAGTACTTTCGTGCGACTCACTCTCGAAAGCTTGGTGCATGGAGAGTAGATGGGGGTGGCGTGTTCAACCTCACTTGCATCTACCTTTCACTGCGTACAACAAAGGGTACGCCTTTGTTGTATATAGTCTTTCACTCGCGTTTTTAATTTATTACCGTGAATTACCAACTAGCCCAACCTACGCTATGCGTTTTCAGGCACTGACTTACAGGCATTCGTATCCAGAGCCTATGGACTCCATAACAGCTACCACAATAAAAAGCGTCGTATATTTAAAGCTTTAACGATGATGCCGTAAGTGGCCTGTAAAAATAAAACTCGTTTCCGTCAATGACAACTTTCTTTCATATGTTATTCCCTAGTATTTCTAACCAGTTATTCGACCACGGCTTAGACAGCTTTTTACGTGATTAAAGCTCGTGGTGTATGTTGGAAGCGATGAATTAATTTACGAAAGAAAAAGAAACGTATACACTTATTTTTGTGGTCTGCACGTATAGGATGAGGAAATAACCAATACTATACCCACCAATTCTATTTGGGCGTAGATATGGTTGTGCTGACGTTGATTTTAGACCTCATTTGCATAGCAGCGTTAATAATTCGAGAGTCGCATTATAAGCAAAATCACTCAGTCAGTACATGCATACTCATTCTCAGACGTTGACCCCAGCACATTCACGCCCTGGATGGTTCCTTAGAAGCATGTTTATTTGTAAAAGTTTCTGCACCAGCAGTAATGAGTTTTGTGCCATGTAGCACGTGGCAACCGCATGCGTGCTTCTAGAAAGCCTGAGCAACCTAAATAATCTGAAGAAATTGCTACATATTAATTAGAATAGCACGCTGACACTTTGCACGCATAAAATGTATAGTTTGTAATGACTGAAGTTGTTTTTAATGAACTGGGATAATTGAAAAATACCGCTAATAACGGACCAAGTTACCATAAAAGCGCTATGTGCGTGGTTTGCAAACGATCACAACAGACACACCTGTAAAAAAAGGTATGCGTCTGAAACTTCTCACGCCGCTATGAACCTGTGTGCGCACGTACCGGTGAAAGCCTTGTAAAGCACTTCACATAAACAAGAGCGAGCAAATGCAAAGAGCTTAGCGAGGCGCGCTGGTGGGCCTCGAAGTGATCGCGACGTGGCGGGAAAGCATGACGTCAGTGGTACATGTGGAGTGCATGCAGTGCATGGGGCGCGTTAAGAATACTGCGCCAGCAGTGAGGGTTTGTAAAGCGAACATTAACTGCTGATGTAGTATTCCACGTTCTGTAAGAGCTTGTTCAGATTTCCAAGGGTTCCTTTTTCTCACTGAGATCAAACCGGGGCCCCGTTGGTATTAACGAGCGGCAAGCTGCCCGCAACAGCGTCGGAAGCATCCCACGAGGATCGTCTCACGCGTCGAAATCACCAGCTAGCACACCAGGATCAGCTAGCAAACTGAACGCTGCGGGAAAGCGATTGCCAGTGCGCGACAGGTCGATAAGTGGGCATAGGGTGCCTATAGCGTTAGGACATGAGTGAGGGAGAAAGTATTTCTTCCTGCAACGCCACATCGACTGCAGTGGACACCTGTAGGAATTATGATCGCGCTAATATACGATCTGTTTAGTATTGCGTAAATGCAAAACAACTGATGAAAATGCATGACTTTGTACACTTCTACCACAAATATATTCATACGTTTCGACTTCGTGCTTGGTCACGTGGCATTCTTTTATTGACACGTACCCGCTTGCGCACGCACCTGCAGGCTTGGGGACGCTGAAATCGCATAGACGCAACCTTACTGTATAAAGGCCTTTGGTAGCTCTCACGTCGTGATAGAGATAAGAGCAAGCGAAACTCTTCACACTTTTCTCCTAGTGCAAAATTAATACGTACGTTTGCTGCCTGCACAAAACAACTGTTACGGGGACGAGAACTCCCCGCACCAAAGCTTTGGCATGTCATTGGAAGGAAGGTTTGCTCTCTAAAGAACCGCTATTCGTGGGACTCATTTGTGGCGAACGAGTTAGTCGAATGAAGACTACTCTTTTAAACCTCAAAAAAAAAATCCTTGGTAAGCCTCCGACACTCCATGATGACTTCTTCAACAGCGAGTGTACCCGTCTTCGCTGGTTGATCGCTGCTGATCTCTCTTTGAACACTTCAGCCAGTGATCAGGCTTATAACCACCTTGTCATCGCTCATATTCACTCCATATATAAACGTTCCCCGTCGCCCATCTTCCTCTTTCGCTCCACTTCTTTCTCGCTCATTTGCGGGGTCTGGCACCAGCAGCTACGATTTTAGAGTGTCTAGTAATATGTATGCTGTGCAGTTGTAAATTGTGGGTTTTTGTCGACTTGGGCTGGTTGGTACATGGCTTATTGTTCATTGTGTCACTCTCTCAATTGCCCAACGTGTCCGGTCATTCGCGCTGTTTTTCTCAAGCCATTGCCTGGTGCTGGTGTCGAAAGAATGCACAGACGCCCACCGCTCTCCGTGTTTTCGCCGTGCCGCTAGAAACAGCGCACCATCTACAAAAAGCGTATGCTCCGCAACAGCTGAGTGGTTAGCGCGTCCGGCTTCAAGTTTCTTATCTGCAACAGGTGATGTCCGAATCACCCACCTCCGGCGGTGGCTCTCCCAGAGTAATTGTAAACAACAGGAGGGAAAAAAATCAATGGATGGACAACTATAACTTGGCGCCGTAGCTTGTTGACGTGTAGTAATGCGGGCCAGACAGTGATAAGCAAGCACTGCATTTTTTTTAGGCGCTATAGAACGTCATAACAGTGCTACAAATGTCTGAGTTTGAATCAGAATTCTCGCTGCCTCTGAGATTGCTACATTCAGCTGTTGCAACAGCGCGGGGCTCGACATTTTCGTAGGCCACGCTTTTTGTGTGATAGACAAGGACAATCCACAAAATCAAAATTTACTCACTAACAAATCAGGCATATAAATTGTCAACAAAGTCAATAAAACGTAAATATGAGGAACATAGCTCTCTAGCATTTAACAGTGAGATGAACATGTAGACTTGGTACTACACCATCTCAGCCGTATCAAAGGAATACCAAAGAGTAAGAGATATATTCTGCCTACATTGGCAGAAATCTTGGTTTACGACTGATTATTTGCATATCACATCAGTTACACCCACATAGTGTGGGGCCCAACAAATGAATCTAACCCCAGGAAAATACACCTATTACGGAAAAAGATAATGCGTATCATAACAAACGTGCCATACCACCATCACACTGAACATATCTTCAGGCATTACAACATGATTACAGTATACTACCTATACCGTGTGTCCCAGCTAGCGTTAGCCAAGCTGTTCAACTCAAAAAGGATTTAAGATAGTTGGTGCGAGATACATTTATAGGACCTACGGCGTTCGGCCGTCAGAGGTCTGACTACTGAACAGAGCAGGTCTTAAAGTAACAACTTGCATCGTGCGTTTCTCATCTTTTTTTTTTTTTCGTTGAACATATTGGCTAGCGTTAGCTGGGAATAACTACTGCCTACTTCGTATATGGCACTCAGACCTAAACTCTGAAAACAACGTATTTAATGAAATCACCAGTCTGTAAAAAATGCAGTCAACTATGCGACCCGTCAGCGGGAATTTTTGACTATACCACATTCAACAACCAATTACTGCTTGCAAATAACAAAAAACAACTTACCCAGATTGCTCAATTCATGACGCCAGCATTGGAACCCTTGACATAACATAGTCTCCGATCTTCACTTATTCGATCTCTCTCCTAATTATTTCAATAAGTATCAAGCACTCAGATATTTTTCTTTCTTTTTAAAGCGAACCTTTCTTTGCCTCTTCTACCGACTTTCCGGAGGGCGCTCCTGCTGTGATGGTCTTGCCGCCGGTGCCGCTGAGTTTCTTGCAACTCTATCAGATAACGCTTCACTCCGCGCATCCCGGCCGGTAGCGCCGCGGCATTGTTGCGAAGTTCGTGCGTATGGCACGTGTTGTGCTTAATTTTCTTTGTGACAAGAAATGCAGGTGCTGGGCTGTGGAGGTTGCGGGCTGGGCTGTGATAGTGTAAACATTACAATCGTCCATAGGCTGAAGAGAGCGCTTGGAGCTGGCGTCTCAACAGCGTGCCTGTACAAAGTATACATACATTTACATTAATTGAATTACGTAATTACATCATTGAATTACGCAATTGAAATGATTCAATTAACGTTTATAACTTTCGATGTGCCATGTAAGGCAATGATAAGGCTCAACCTTCTCAGACATTATGAACGATGATGCACAACGCCTCAAACAAACACAGCTCCTTGTGTGTTCTGTGGACTGCGCAGACAAACAGCAGTGCTGCACGCTAGTTAACGTGTAAGATCAACTCACCTCTCTCGTATTAGAATAAACGCTGAAGAAATTACACATTCGCTGCCAACATCACAGCTGATTATCGCCAATCAAAGCAAACGGCATACAAAGCTTTGCTTACATCGATTCCCAGAGTTTGTGGTTTCGGGCGATTTTCTTTCTCTCGCCGGTACTAATATGTATGTAAAGTGTATTTATTGTGATGGTATGTAACCTTTTCATCATTTTGGCTTGCCATTGGTATAATTATCTGTTGCTCCATCGAAAATTTCCTTGCATTATAAAATTATGTTTTTTTTTAGTTTTTTTTTCTATGAAAACGTTTCTTCTAATCTGCGATGATTGTGCTACTCACTGCCACCATATAACGCGTACGCTAAGGGCACTTCAATCTGCCTCACTGTAGCTTTTATCTTGGCCTCCTTTACTGTTTGCACTGGAAACAAATAAATAAATAAATAAATAAATAAATAAATAAATAAATAAATAAATAAATAAACCCTGCGTATATCTGCCTTCCGTTTTGTTCTAATTTTTTTCAATTACCACATCTAGGCCGCGATATTATAGCGATGCCTTTCGGGGTGCTATTTCTTTTCATGCTTTTCGCGCTTCATCAGTAATCGGAGCGATACTCTATCCGCGTTATCAATGGGTGTGGCCACCCGTGAACGGTGGATGATAAGAGGGGCATAGAATCGAGCGGAAGGCATCGCTTACAAAATCATGGTCCTAATTTCGTCCCTCGTATATTCTACCTGAAACTTGTTTTCTTCGCTCTTCTATAACGCTCTTTTAATTAAATGCGCATTGTCCCGCACCCAGACGAAAGTGAAGTTTTAACGATGCGCCATATAGGTAAATAATATATAGCACGGCTTATCAACAAGCAGAATACGCAGCCTTCGCCGCCTTTTGCACCATCTGCTATTCGCTACTCGCGTCCATCTCTTACGGATGCCCGAAGGAGGCAAGCTTCACCTAATTTTCGTGGGGTTCACTGCATGCGCCGCCGCCATCACCAAATCACCGCCATCGCTCAGACCATGCGCCCACGGCACGCGGCTGGCCCTGCGAGGTGTTAGGGTTGGCGTGTGGCACCACGTGCAGAAAGGAATTTCAACCGACCATCTCACCTTGCCTCGTCGAAATGAGGCGTGACTTCGCCTGCAATTGTTGGCGTCCCGCACCTCGTGCACAAATAACTTTCTCTCACCCGACCTTCTCCCACCAGGCCTCGTCGAAATGAAGCGTGACTTCCTAATTCGCCATGACCATTTCGAGTGTCTGCCTGTCTGCCGGAAGCCCCGCAGTGTACAGGTCTCGTGTGTGTGTGTGTGTGTGTGTGTGTGTGTGTGTGTGTGTGTGTGTGTGTGTGTGCGTGTGCGTGTGCGTGTGCGTGTGCGTGTGCGTGTGCGTGCGCGTGCGCGTGCGCGTGTGTGCGTGCGTGTGCGTGTGTCTATCTCTTCTGCGCAACGCGCTGTGCGTCTACAATTCCAGGAGGCGGGACGACCTCTTCCTTTCAGCAGGCTCGGTATAACCAGAGGGAGAGGGGCCCTCTTTCTGTGCCGGTCACGTGACGTCGACGGAAGCAACATCCCTCCCAAGATTACAGAGAGCCTATTTAAGGGGCTCCGAAATGTACTTTTGATCCCTTCATGCTCTACTCATTTTCCTTCATCTACCTTTGAATAAATCGTGCAAGTTTCGCACTAGAAATCGTCTCGCCCTTGCTTGGTCGCCATGGTCTACCGGATGCCTGCAGCCCGCTGACAACGCCACGCTACCCGATAAGTAACGTCGGTCGATCTTCGATAGGCAGGCGCCGCTACTACTCGGCAGCAGTACGATACGCTACCCTGGAGTACGCAACAGAGGAGAGCTGTGCTCACAGCAGCATTTGGTACCGGGACGTGGCCGAGTAAGTGCGGTGCTCCATGTTTAGCAGCCTGTGCCAGCCTCCGAGAGCCTCAGCTGGCCGTTTGGCTCGGAAGGAGCGGTCCTTAAGGCTCAACCAGACGTACGCGTTCCAATGCGTCCGCACGCCGCGCTGACTCGACGTCGCGCCGCGCCCGACGGAGGAAGAGGGCGCGCACCCAAACGATGCACGAGTTGCCGCGCGTAGCCGCGCGTCTCGTCGCAGCGGCGCAGTGTTGCTAGCTTGCCATGTTCAAGGCAGTCTAGCAATGTGTTACATATTGCAAGAAAACACAATAATTTTAGCTTAAAACTTGTTTTTATATTTCAGAAACATATTTTACGACTCCTTGTGGGTCATTCAGCTCAACTGCGACCTAATATGAGTATTGTGAGCCCGGCGAAACCAGCAGCAGCATCGGCATAGCATCACTCGTGTGCTACGCGCCTCGCGTGTTGTACGGTGTGTCAGACCTCGAACTGCGCTGCAAGCTTTCGACCTTTGTGCTCACTGTTGAATCATGCGACCTTTGTGCAGAAAAAAGAAAGTGTTGCTCGTCATGAAAATTATGACGTTGCTGCTAATGCTGAAGAGAAGGCGACGTCGGTACCAGCAGTACCAATGGTTGGCGACGTTGCACTTCGGCGATCAAAGTTTCATTGTTAATGCAGCCGTCACGGCTGAAGATTTCCGCACCTGCCATGAAGAACGTCGATCTCAACGCGCACAGCCAACAAGGTGCTGAAGCAGCTTGCCCGGGCTTGCCTGAACGTCGCGCGAAGAGTCGTTCCGGAAGTGACGTTGGCTCGCCGTGGTCATGTGAGGTGCGTCATGCTACTGACGCGAGCGGCAGCTTCCGGCGCGGGCGCAGAAATCCTAGCGGTTGTAGGTCTCCACGCCGCCGCGCGCCGACACGCGAAACAGCCTCCGCGCCTGACGCCGTACGCGCCCAGGCGTGGTGCGGCGCGTGCGGGCGCATTGGAACGCGTACGTCTGGTTGAGCCTTTAATCTACACTAGCGCTCAAGGTACTGGGGCAAAATGGTGGTTCACGGTGATACGAACCGAGGTTATTGTTTTCGTTTGGCATTGTTTTCAGTTACCATCTTTTACCGCGTGACAATTTTGTTGGCATCGGTTATCGACTTTCCCTTGTGTGGTCGTTTTGCGGTGGCCTTTCTTTTCTACATTCTTTTGTTAGTTTCGTTCTATCTTTTTTTTTTTTCGTGGATACCCGTTCTCCGACACGCAAGGCTGCTTCCGAGGTAGCCGTGACGCGGCACTGAGCCCGCGGCTCAGTGCCGCGGGCTCAGTGTGCGCATCTAGACGTAACCTCTCAGGCTCTTCAATGCTGATTGATCACATCTTTTCTTCATTCGATTCTGATTCTGATTGCTACTCTGGAGCAATCGATTACTCAATCACTAATCATTATTCCTCGTTATCGTATTTTTCCTAGGTTCAGAAACGGCAATTCTAAAAGATATGCTAAAACTTCATTCAACAAAACACAGTTTATTCATCAGGTTCATACCACAAACTGGGATGGCGTAAATATGGAAGGTTGTCATGAGAAGGCATTTTCTGTGTTATATTGCAGAATTACTAAATGCATTGGTCAGTTTACTACTTATTTACAAGTCACACATTGGTAGTCTACTCCAAAAAATTCTTCGATCACAGATGCCATGTTGCGTTCCAAAACAAGAAAAAATAATGTTCAGAAAAAATTAATATCACATTCCTTTAACATAAATTTGAAAAATTGCTTCTTATATATTCAAATATTCTTTCTGCAATTCTCAGGCGCGCAAAACGAGACCACTACGAAAACAATATACTCGAAAATGGAAACGATAGCAGGCGTAACAGGAAACTAATTAGACAGTTTCTTAATATGAAAAAGTCTGATCCAGGCATCACAAAAATTGTCCTCAATTGTCATGAATACACAAGAGATACTGATGTTGCCAATGCATTTAGTGAACACTTTGTTGCTTCTGATAACAGTCGTCCAGCTAGGGCAATGCCTAGTATTTGGCGTAGCTCATGCTCATTTTATATTCGTCCTGTTTCACCGCGTGAAATGTGCAATGTGATTTCCTCCTTAAAATCAACTGGACCTGGTCTTGATTCTATCAGACCAACTGATATGAAGATTGTTTCTGTTGGTGGCTCACCTGTCCTTGCTGATATTATTAAGACAATGTTCCGTGCTGGGGTATTTCTAACTCACCTAAGGTTGGCAAAATAATTCCTGTCTTTAAAAACGGCAATCGTGAAAATATTAACAATTGCCGTCCCATTTGTATCTTGCCATTCTTTAGCAACGTTGTTAAAAACTTATCTATACTCGCCTCATGAACTACCTAAATAAGTTTAGGCTTATCAGTCACTTCCAGTTTGGGTTGAGACATGGCTGTTAAGCTGAGTTAGTGGTAGTTGACTTTAATGACAAAATCAAGCAAGCCATAGATCGGAGGATTAATGTAGGGGCTATATTTATTGATCTTACACACGCATTTGAGACACTAAATCATTGCATTTTATTAAAAAGTTAGAGCGATTTGGCGTTACTGGTCCACCTCTCTAAATTTTCCGCTGCTAATTGTCTAATCATATCATAGTTGCCTGTGTAAATGATCCTTACACTACCAGTAAATTCATTAAAAAATGTTTTCCTCAGAGTTCCGTCTTAGGTCCGTTGCTGTTCTTATTACTCATATAAATGACTTACTTAATCTACCGACCGATTCAGACTGCCTATTATATGCCGACGATACTACATTATGCTCACCTCAGCACGCAGTAACCCCTCTGCAAGCCACACTCAATGCTGACCTCTCCAACGTCCACACGTGGTCTACTTTAAACCAACTGCCTATAAATTCAGTTAAAACAACGTTTGCCCTGTTTTGTAGTTCATCGAAGTAATAGTAAATCACATAACAATTTCTTTGAATAATTATGCACTACCAATATCTCAAAAAGTGAGATTTTTTTTTGGTGTTGCCATTGACAAATACCTAAAATACCAATATCGTGTCAGTTCATTACTGCATAAGGTGTCATTTGGTGTTCATGATCTCGTCAAAACACGAGCATAATGTGCGCCACATATTCATGCTTAGTTATATCATTCTTATGTAGGTAACTATTTAGTATACTGCTTGTCTACATGGGGAAACGCATATCCTATACTCACCTTAAGACGTCTTCAAAACCAAGCAATGAAACTCATGACATTTAGACCGCTGCGCTGCCATTCCTTGCCTATTTACCAACAACTTCATATTCAAACCCTTCGGTACTAATTTCAATACAAGTTATCCCTTTTTCATGTTTCGCTTCATTCATCTTGACGTACCTACGGATGTCCTTTCTTTGTGTCACATCGTTAGTTAATACAACAGTAGGTTTTTTGAACAGAATAACCTCCTCTTGCCCAAAATCATATCAAATTATGGAAGGTTTACCCACATATTTGGTGATATAACTGTTTGGAATGCAATTCCTGCAGACATTACGATTGCTTCTTCTTAGTACTCCTTTAAACGAAAATTAAAAACAAGATTGTCAGAAGAGCTGCTTTCTCTGCGATCTTTCTTTTTTTTCTTGTGTCTTTCTTTTACAATTTCCTTTTTTTCTGCAGACGCCTGTTTTCTAGTAGTTTTGTGCCAACTTCTGCCATGTATAACTTTCTTCACTCTTACTGTTTATACTGATCTTAAGCAAATACATTCGTGTTTTATTGTTATAAATTCTTGACGAACGATCTTGATAATGTCTACTTATGCCTCTTTTAGCTTACCATAATGAAATACCCTTATTTTACGAGCACAGTTCTTTATTTTATGGTTCTGCCTTGTTATTTTCTTTCTATATAACAATCTCCTGTTTATAAGCGCTTGCTGGATGCATCCTGCTGCTGTTTATACCATTATCTTGTAGACATTGTGAAACAGGAGGCCCCCCCGGACAGTTCTGCTTTGGGACCTCCTAATGTACTGCTGACGACGTATGCTTGTTTTCTCTTGCCCTATAAGTGAACTTCAACTTCAATATCAATGTGTTCGAGCTATGCAGAAGCTCTTCCGGCACGCTGATCTCAGCTCTGTCGAGGCCACAGTCGCCCACGCTGTGCGGCACTGCCAGCCTCGCTATCGACCATTCCTCTATGGATGCTCCTTCTTCTCTTTTGACGCGCTTGCGCGTTCGGCCCGGCGGATTTTGGAAGCGTTCTTATCGGAGCAGTGCGATGCAGTGTAGAGCAGTACTTAACTGTGCTGGTTATGTGTACCTGATATATTTTCTTTTTATTATTGTAGTGGTTAATGGGAGAGCTTGTCGCCTTTATTAAGATGGCACCAGCTACTCCGTGTCACTTAGCACAGGAAACAAGTATGCACAAAAAGGGAGAATAATGTCACAATTTAATACTGGTAAGCGCAATTCTAAGGCGGGACACAAGATAGACACAGAAGCACAGGACTAGCGCTTGTCCTGTGCTTCTGTGTCTATCTTCTGTCCCGTCTTGGAATTGCGCTTACCGGTATTCAGTTGTTAAGCGTGAACCAACTAGCCCAATGACAAATTTTGTTAATGTCACAAAATGTGGTACTCAGTAGAATACCAGATGTATAAAATCAATAAAGTCCAAGAGTACACGAATCGCACACTTCTGTGCATGAGTTCAGTACACTTGCGCATATATAAAGTCAAATATTTCGAATGGTGAAAGCACAGAACACAATTACACCACAAAATACAAACACAAGAAATTACACACAGCGTAAAAAACACGATCACTGCATAAATTAATTTTGAGAACATTTACGTCCCTCATTTATCTTATTAGGATAAACTGAAATTTAATATTTCCCCAAAATGTTTGTGTCTGTGCAAAACCTTTTCAAAGCAAGAAGTGCTCTTTTCTGAAAGCCTGCTGTTGGCCATGGACCAAGTTCTTTTTTTACAGTGAATGATCTTCTATCTAAAAGCAACCAATTTTCTTACACTACCCTTCGGAGTGAAACATATGTGGTGCTCTCGAGGAGAAGATGATGTAAATCTTCGTCTTGATGGCCACAATAACCCTGCGGACTAGAGGCACGTTTTATCCTGCATAGTAACTGTCGCGTAAATGCAGTACCAATCCGCAGGCGGTGCACTAATGTTTGGAATTTTCTGTTTTCCCTCAGAATTGACGGAATTGATAGATTGTACATGTGTCTATAACGTATAACTCCGAGTTCTTAGGCTGCTGAACAAGCCCGGTAGTTTTGTTGAGACGACAGGATATCTGTCTCAGGAGCAGACGGATTTCACTGCGCAAAAGAGGAAGAATAATTGTTTCTGCGTTATTGTACGCACGATTCGGAGCAGCATCCCCTGCATTGTTACCAGGAATATTGCAGTGTCTGGGTATCCACTCAAATGCAATTATGCGATTCGCTGCGCTTGCTTTTATGTGTTCTTTGAGCGTCTCATACAACAGCAAAGTATTTAAACACTTTTTCTAATTGCTTTGTAGTATGGAGGAGCTTCCGAATCGCTAAAAATAGCCCATTTTTCGGAACTTTTTACTAATGTTATGAAAGGCAAAGCACACAGTATTACGTTCTACCACGGTGGAAGATGTCTCTCGGGATAATTTAAATGTTTGCACAAGCGGCAAATGTGGAATGACGAACGCTGAAGGCGAGGAATTTTTATGTCGTGAACCGTGTGTATACATGTACACGTGGCTGTAATGCGGAGTTAATGAGTAAATTTAGAATATCACCAGTTGCTTTGCGGCTACCCTGAACATGTCTATCTTAGATATAATGCCCTCAACCGATAATTCTATTTGAGGACTAGTTAACATCAAAAGAGGGTAACTAACATCAACTTTGCATAATTCAAATCTTGGTAATAATGCTTTATCTTCTTGAACAACATCGTGAACATTGCCTTTGTTTTGTTCTCTAAGCACGAGGTTTAATAGATGCTTCTCGTGTTGAGTCAAGATGCGATAAATATGTTGGCATGTTTCAACCGTTTGCATGACTGGAAATGGTGGGTGACGAGCTTCAGCAATTACTAAAGAACTCGAGGTAGCCTGCGGACCCCCAAGACACAGCCGCAGCCCCCTCGCCAGTAAACGTTGAAGGCGTTCCTCAGAAGCTTGCGATAAACCATGGAGAATAAGTGCCGAATAAGTATTTTTTTTTTATTTATGAGTGCGTTATGAACTTGTGATAGTGAATAGCTGATCCCTCCCATGTTGTGCCAGTGAGTCGGCGAAGTACATTTATTACAGTATTGGTCTGCTTTTCAAGTGCGCGGATGTGTGATGCCCATGACAACAGGTGGTCAGTCTGAAGTCTTTATTAATAACGTTAAGCCGCCAGTACAAATTATACATTTGAAAATACTGACGAGCTCCCCGCAAATCGTACTTTAAAACCAATCTAAAGCTTTCAAGCAAAGCAAGAAATTCGTGTGATCACTTTTGCAACTTACGTCACGTGGAGACGTGTCGTGCATGTGACATCTCGTGGAGCGCCAGCTGGAGCGACAAGCCTATTTATGCAAGGCGATCTCAGCCGGCAGCTCGAGCTTTGTCCGTGGTTGGCACACTCGAGAATGAAACGAACAGCCATCGGTGCAAGCCGAGAGCGCCGCGAGGTCTTGTTGCTTTTATTTCGCGGCGTGCCTTTGCCATGTGACGTAATCCTAATGCGTGGTTACGTGCGCTGCTAACGCGCTCGCTTTCTGTTCCGCAGTCAAGATGAGGCGGCACTCTTCGTGCCAGCGTGCTCTAAATAAGGACTTTTAATTAGATACAACAGTCGATTTTGGGTGAGCTTGCCATTAGCTATAAATGTGCAGCTGACATTGCCGGCGTAACATATTTGATTAAGATGTTAATTAATAAGTCTTAGTTTAATAGGTTACTGAATGATTCGGTAGAGTGTTTTATTTCATCCACTTTTGTTGCGAATACTGGTCAAGGAAAACTGTAGTTTCGTCACAAACCTACTAATTTGAATAGCTAAAAACAATCGTTGCCGAATTCGAACCCGCTAGGAGCGCTGCAATTTGTTCTTGCATTCGATTGTTGCACGAAGTTTGTTCTCGTGAGCTTCACACTAGCAAACTATCCAATGAATAAGAACATTAATAACGCAATCACCTGTTTATTGCTTTCCAGCCTTTAAAACTGTAATCTTTGCTCTAAACAGGTCTGGATAAGCTTTTAGAAGCGTTAAATGTATTCTTTCTTATTACTGTTTTCTCCACTGGGGCCATAAAAAAGGAGCTACAGTTTCTTCTTTTTAATAAAGTATCTCCTTAATACGTCTGACTTCTTCTTTGTTGTCTTGTTTTATTCTTGATTGTCTAGCTTTGTTTTCCTCGGAACTTTTGGCTGAACAAAGTTGTCATCACTCTTACAAAGCCGCCACTTTCTGCGACGTATGTCGAGACAAACTGCGTTGTCGACGAGCTCCCCCTACTATAAATGCAGGCAATTTTCGGTTTCCTATGCTCTACGATCAACAAAGAATGGACAAATTTGTCTACGCTCACACAGCTATCCGGCGCAAAACCGGCCACCCGGCCGACTCGCCTGTGCTCAACTGCGTGGCATGGCGTTGTTCCATAATCACACGGCCCTGGCTGAGCTCCTCTGAACGGTCAGAAAAGACTAGCGGTGCTGCTGACGTGAATGCCTTCATACAACACGTGTCCTACGTACGTTGCGGTCACCGCAGGCCCGTCAGTCATACCCGCAGGGTAAAACATGTCTTCTTACCTGCGTTATTTCCGCGGTCCTCTGTGCTCGTGTTTCTTTTTCTCAGCTCAGCCCTGCTGGTTGCATGCATGGCGCCTCAGCTCATAGCTTCCGGTTCCACCTATCTCGTGGCACGTGCTGTATTTTGTTCCTGCGGTGTCATGGTTCCATTGTGCCGCGTCGACGAGAGACTGACGAGGCGTGAATTGGACAGCATGCGAAGGCTGAGGCTTATCGAGCGCGATGGACAGCTGCGGGTGAAAGACCGGGGTGGTGCGAAAAGCCCCGTTGCTTTTCCAAGGGCTTCCCCTTGAGTATTTTCTCTGCTTTTTATTTTAAGCGAACGTAATGGTCTGCCCGGTTTTTTTGTCAGCTGTCGACAGGCTCCGTCTTCTCCTTGCTGCTGTTCGCAGTCACGTATAAGTTGCACCGCTGTGGCCTCCTCAGCCTTCCTTCTTATCCCGCCTCTTCTTATCAGCACAAAACGATTATTCCGGTCGCTGCTTAGATCCGTACCGTACGCTGTGCCCTTTCACCGGCTAAGCCAGCGTGCACAAAAGAAAGAAAGAAAGAAAGAAAGAAAGAAAGAAAGAAAGAAAGAAAGAAAGAAAGAAAGAAAGAAAGAAAGAAAGAAAGAAAGGCGTTCGCCTCCAGGCGGATGTCTTGGCCACCATGACACAGCGTTCACGATGACCGACCGCACCAATCTTTCATCTGCACCGCTGCTGTCATCTTTCTCTTACTCTCTCTTTTTCAATTTTGGTAGTCCTGCGTTGCTTTCATTCACGCTGCCTTCAGGGGAGCCTGCCTTACACGACTTCCAGTCACTTATTGCCTGCCTTTTTTTTTTTATTGTACGGCATTGCGGGCTGATATCACCATATGATTCATTAGACACGCCAAAGTAAGGAACTCCGTATTAATGCTGACCACCGAGTCTTTAAAGTGAACCTTAGGTTCACTTTAAAGCGTTTTTGCATCTTGCCTACGTCAGAATGCGGCGGCCGTGGTCGCATCCACGACCACGTGTTTAGCTGCGCAGCGCCATAATCGCTAAGCTACAACAGCGCATTGCCGCATAACGACATGGTACAGGATGCGCGGCTGAGGTCGCGCTCTCGCGCTGTGGAATACTATTTGTTGGCGAATGCGGCTGACTTGGTTCGACACCTTCGTTGTAAAACAAAAAGCATGGGCACGCCGAATACGAGAATGGACCAACGTAACTGAGTATACCCAAATTTTGTGTATTATATCAGTGTGACACCAGTGTATGTAATGCAGGCAATTAACAAGTGCGCTGCGCCTATTGGCTGCTAGTATGGGTATATTACTTACCAGTTGTAAAATCAAACAATATGCAACGAGATTTCCGTAGGACAAGGCAGCTTTGCATAAATCTATCCTGTCTGCAGTGGCTGGCTTGCTCACACATTGCGACCGCAAGTACAAATTTCCCATGCGCGGAAGGTTCCGCGTGTTCATGATGTTGTTTCGTTGCTGTATTGTGCACGCGTTATGGGCTGATGAGGATGTTCCTCAACAACTTCACGTAGCCTACCCACATAAAGAAAGAAGAAGAAGAAGAACTTTATTATGCCAACATTTTGTGCTACCGAACTGTGTTCTAGCCGCAGAAAACGTTTGTGGTGCCCTCTGCAATTTTATGTCGGAGGCAAAAACATGTTCCAAGCAAAAATTTTCCCTGTATTTTCTTTTTTGTGGTTCACATTTTCATTTTGTGTAATATGTAATTACTCAAGACTTCATATCCATATTAGGTAATATTTAATTTCCTAATTTTCAGTTACCAGCTTTAATTGAATTTATTTAGGTATTATAGTTTCAGTTGTTGAATCCTTGCATCACCCGACTCACGGCAGCTCCTCCGTTGCGGTTGGAGCCATTTCATAGTGGGTGGCGCCAGATCAATATAATAGCTTATTTGTGGCTACGAGCACCGCTCCCTATTTCATGGTATAACAAAGCTGTCCACTGGCTTTCTCTCTCCCGCCGTGTAGGACCAACTGCGCCAACCAACACGAACAGATAACTATGTGAGCCCAATTCCCTGCGCTCAAAGTCTACTGCCACGTGAGAGCACCTAATATAAAATGCAGTGTGCGCTCATCTGTGAGCGCACCTGTTCGGTGGCGGAGGATTACCGCAGTGTCGAAAAGTATTGACAGAGACCTGAAGCAGGGAGCTACAAACACGGACAGCAGCGCTGGCAGTAACATGCAACACAAGAACATTCTCAGCACGTTGTATTTGATCACGTCGTTGCAAAACGCCATCACCAGCCAGTCTTTCCTTCGGATACGTCTCTCGGATACACCTTCCCGTACTTCTGCGCTGGCAGTATGAGAGGCAACTAAGAATGGAGATTTAAGCAGCAACTGCTACTGACGTATGGATTTCAATCTGAACCTAGTTCAACGACTAGTTGTGTCCCTGTCCAACGTTTGGTCTCCCTGAACAGTTTTGGACGGGACGTGTTGTGTCGCCACTACAGCCTCATGAAAATAAGTTTGGTGTTCACTTTCCTGTTGCTCGATTGACATACGTCCGCTCCATGTGCTCTATGCCGAAACACTCCAGTCCCTGCTTGCTAATGCTTCGCTGCGAATAAGTGAACTAAGATCAAAGGCGGCACTGTGCCTTCGTCAGTCTCCTTCCGGTTGTGCGTAGTTCACGCGCAGTCTATCAGACGATGTCAGCAGAACATTCACTGCGCTAAAAAATGGAGCGAGGCCCTGAAAAAGTGCGCCGCTACCAGCTTTTGCGTTCCCACAATGCAACCTTTCAATGAGTAAA